>NW_003307554.1:1415287-1512864 GCF_000143455.1 Volvox carteri f. nagariensis | reverse complement strand
GGTAACGCGACGGAGAGGAGAGACAGGACTCAGGCGCGGGCAAGCCTACCGGGGGGGCAGCATCGGAGAGGCCGGGGGCGTGAGATAAGTCCAGAGCGGGCGTCGGGCCCACGGAAAGGGCGGAGGGGTTGGGCCCCCGAGGGGCAGGAACGGACGGAAGTAAGGTAGTTGACGAGCCGAGGAGGGGCGCCCCAAGTAGGGCCGGGGAAGGCAAGGAAAGCCTGCCCGGCACCGGACAGGCAAGGGGCGAGTCCTGCAGTAAGGTAGGCAACCGTAAGAGAGGGCCAGAGAAAAGGATGCGCAGAGAGAGGGGGCGCGCACCGGGTAGGCAGAAGACACAGTCGGATGAGGAGGATTCGCATAGACGAGGCGTAACAACGGCGAAGGAGGTCGCCGCTTCTGTGGAGAAGCAGAGGCTGGGTGGAGGCGAAGGTGAATGGCAAAGTAGCGACGAGCGAAGTTACCTGTGGCACGAGCCGAACTAGAGGCAACGCGGCGGAGTCTTGGGAACGAGGTAGAGAATATGAATGGTAGGTAAGAGAGTCGGCATGAGGCTGGAGGCTTACGTTTTCTGCTGTCGATGACTGCATTAGGTTATTTTCGTACTCTCTACTCGATTGCCGTGCGAGCGGCCCACCCGCCCTCCCACTAACAGCCAAATGGCTGATCGGAATTGTCTTTGAAGGGTTTGGGTACCGCGGGAGTGTGGTCGCAGACGCAATGGCCTTCCCCACAATAAGTTAGTAGTGAGTACGGATCACGCGATGACGTTTAAGCAATCCGCTGCATGATAACGTGCAACACGTGATGAAGGTAAAGGGTTTCTTTGTAGCAGTACCCGTACTTCAGAGAAGCGAGCGCGTAACGCCGCTTTATGCGTTTCACTGTTTTGTCGAGGATTAAACAGCGGCGAATCGTATTTCATGAAGTTTTCTTTCCATAAATATAGCGCTAATCTCCAGAGATTGTGAACAGCTGTGCGCGCACGTCTCATAAAACATTTGAATATATGGTCGTGTTGAAAAAATTATTTAAGCGTTAAAAATTATTCTTAAAACCGAAACTGTAGCAAAGGAACTTCCGTGCAAATTTGCGGCGTTGTTTAGCAGTAGATGCTGCAAAGAATGCGATGGGCTGTGGCTCGGCGGGCTAAAGGGGGGCTCGGCCCATTTACATTGACCACGTTTACTCCTGCCCACCCCGCACGCCCCGCCCTCCCCTTACGAAGATAACTGTTTTGGCGGGCGATTCCGTTCCGGTCACCCTGGAGCTTTCGGCCGGCACATGCGTGTTCTTGCCAGCAGAAGGACGTAGCTTTGGTGTCGTTTGGGGTTATAGCAGCAACCGCGCGCATGGGGCCAGCAAGAGAGCAGCAAAGGAGGAACAGAAGCGAGATACGTGCTGGTCAGTCAGGCTTTTGGTCTGCCTCTAGCTGCTTTGTACAAGCCTGCGTAAGCCCGTCGCTGAGATCGGGATACTATGACACATTATCAAATCGGTATCAAACTGTAGACCGTGGCCTTTGTCAGAAGATTTAGTTAATGTCTGCGATTCTACTGGCACTAAAACAGCAGAGCGGGCGTTCTGGCTGGCAAAGTGCTGATACTTACGACGTGGCGGAAGCCATCATAGGTTGAAAAGCGTCTGACGCACTACCCGATCATCGCGCTCAAGCTATTCGAACTTGTGACCTGGTTCTCCTCACAAAGCGTACCTCTGCGACATCTGTGCGGCCAAAGTTTTTAATAGGTATTTGCTGCGGCGGCTGGAATCGCTTGCAATACCTCCAGCAATTAGTGTCCCATGTTGTGTAGATAAATTACGATTACCATTACCTGTTGTCCAATCATGCCAGTCCCTATTTCCAGCAAAAGGTTGTTCTTCGAACTAGGCGGGCAGTACGAATGCAGGCGAGATTCTCATGACGGGCTGAGTCCAAGTCCGAGTCAGTAAGTCCAAAAAAGTGAAAACTCATTCAACTTAGAAATTTCTCTTCGTCAGTCCCACCGAATAACAACTTTGTCGTGACATTGCTTTGAGTTGGACCGCTGCCAAAAGGCCTTCCCATAAGTTTCAAATTAACGCATGCGACCAGGGCTGTGGTAATAAGCTGAGCCTGAAACCCTGGCGTCCAGGTCAAGGCCTCCTTGACCAATCTTTACTCACCCCTGGCTCGTGTTGAAAACCGAAGCCGTGTTTAGAAATGTGCTCTGCTGTGAATGCGAGCGATGTCCATGTGAACCCGGCGCATCCCAAAGTAGTTGCGTTCGCCGCCACCCAAGCCAACCGAAGCCGTTTACTCGCAACTCGTACATCAATTCAGCCGTGTTTTTCATCCCACGTGGGCCTTTTCCCTGCTCGTTCATGTCAGTGCAGGTAGCGTTGGGTCCCATGTACTTGACGGCCGCGGCATCCCTTCTGACGGGCAGTCAAAGTGGCTTGGGGGGCGGAATGGCAGCCCACATGGCCGCCCTCACCGTTCCCGTGCTGTGGGCTCTGTATTTGGCGGCTTTATGGCTGGAGGGAGGTGGGATTGAACCGGGAACTTCGAAGACCTTCATGATCCGCACCATCACTTTTTTAATCTTTACAAATATATAACACGGGCACACACGCACATACACACACATACACACACAGGCACACACAGGCACACACAGGCACACACAGGCACACACAGGCACACACAGGCACACACAGGCACACACAGGCACACACAGGCACACACAGGCACACACAGGCACACACAGGCACACACAGGCACACACAGGCACACACAGACACACACAGGCACACACAGGCACACACAGACACACACAGACACACACAGACACACACAGACACACACAGACACACACAGACACACACAGACACACACAGACACACACAGACACACACAGACACACACAGACACACACAGGCACACACAGGCACACACAGGCACACACACAGAGAGGCACCCCGCCTTAGCAAAAGCCCATCTTCCTTATCCACCTACCTACTACACACCTACTACACACCCTGTACTTCCCATAGAGTTCTCTCGGACTTCCGGAACAGCCCGAAAAGCAAAGAAGCGTTGATGACGTCATCCAACACCCAACACTTTGCGGGTGTTGCAAGAGAAGGACAGAGGATGTTTTGTACATGTCTGTATTTGTGCCCGAAAGGGGCCCATTGGACTGCTTGAGGTCTGCTGCTGCAGTTGCTGCCTAGATGCGTAGATGCCCAACCGCCACCCAACTCCCGTTTTCAGATGCGCGAAACACGGCACTGGCATGTGCCTGACCATTACCGTTCCCGTGAGATCGATGGATACATGTATCGATGGGTTCATCTGTCAGTCCGTGCACTCGTTCCTTGCATTCCGCACAGATCTGTAGGCATACCGATTCATCCACTCCACAATGTCATTAGGGCCCCCCCCAAAGTCATTTTCGTGCACGTTCACCGCCTGGCAACTGTTGCCTCTAACCGCATGCCCTCACGTCGGTGCAGTACGGCGGCTGTCGTACGACCCAAGGAACAGCAACAACTCGGAGTTTGGTCGAGTGGTGCAAGCTGTGCGTTACACAGGCGGTTGGCTGTCCCGGCTTTCCCTCCCCTCCACCAGCCATCGTCCTCCACCAAGGGGCTCCACAAACCCAAGCTACATGACTCATTCCACCATTACCACCACCACCACCAACATCAGAACTCCATCGCCGTCGTCGACGTCGAGATCCCCGTCCCACCCCCTTCCGGCTGCTCTGCCGCCAGCCACTCACGTGATCTCCACATCTGCAACCCAAGGCCGGCGCACCACTGCCGCCTTGGCCACCGGCATGACCACAGCACCGCATTCAGCCACGACCCTGGCCGCATTAGTGATGGTGACAGCGGCAGCGCGGCATGCGGCCCCAGCGGGGCCCGTGCCTGCACCAACAACTGCCGGTGGCACCGCCGACAGCGACCAGAAGCGCCACGCCTACGCACGTCTGCGTGAAGAGATTCGGGCACAGGTTCCTCCTGGCAACATCTTCAACACAGACATGTGCGCGGTGTGCTTTGAGGCGCTGCACTCCCACAACACGGGGCCCGATGTAGGTGACGCGAGTTCTTCGGACCCCACTTCTTCGACAGGTCGGCTACAGCAGCAGCGGCAGCAGCAGATCCGAAGCGCGTCCGGAGGATGGCGGGGTGTGAGGCAGGTGCCGCGCGAGGGGCTGGGCACGACTGGGGCCAGCAGCGGTGGTGTTGGCGGCCGCTTCGCCACGGGCTCTGCGCCAGGGCAGAACTCTTGGCCAGGGGACGAGGTAGCCACAGGCCGGGAGGAGTCTGCGCAAGGGCGGCTGGTGCTGCGGTGCGGACACTCCTTCCACGAGTGGTGCGTGCTCGAGTGGCTTTTGCGATCACCCCGATGTCCCATGTGCCGGGAGCCGGCCGTGGGTGCATCGCGCCACATAAACATGTTGTTCTGATAGCACCACACGTAGAGATGTTTTCACCCTTTCATTATTGTAATTTAAAGTCTTACGCCTAGCTGCGAGTCCAGCAGCTTCTGATTCCCCTGTTGCGGCGCTACCTGAGGGGAAGGGGTCGCTGTGGGTGTGGAACGTCCCTGACAGAGATCGTTAGGGTAAGACGCGCGGCGATGCTGGTGAGTAAGATATCTAATCGCCAGCCTACTGTGAAAAATAAATATGGATGTCGACACGCCTGGCACGCGGTGAAAAAAAGCACATACTGCATGTACCGGTGCTACTGTAAATCGATGGGGCTGCGCGGCGGTTGGCATTGTCGCTGGTCGTGTTCGGCCATGTTCTCACAAACGCCATGTTCTCACAGACACGTAGGGCTTTCCAGGACCGAATCAACGGGAAAGTGTTTTCCGAAAGGTACATACAGACCTTGGCTCGTGTCGAGGGCTCGTGCGCGCGTCATGCGTTGAGTGCAGTACAGTCGACTAGCAGTAGGCTAGTGGTGGCGGGAACGAAAGACAAAAGACTTGTTCCTATGAGGTAGTAGGATGAACGGTCCTCTGCTGTGGCTGTGCGGCTAGTGACCAACTTCGATGTTGTTCAGGCCCTCCGCCTGCAGCCCCCTGGACCTCCCAACATAGCTGTTCTGGAAATCAACGATTCACGACGCGGAGAAATATAGAGCATTGAACCATTGTAAAGGGAAAAAGCATCTTTAAGGAAGTTCTTGCATTGAACTTGTCAGCACCTTGTGGGCAGGTGGCGGAAGTCCGACAGGCAGTTAACAACGCGCGTTCGTGTTGCGTAAGTCTGCTTCTCCTTTCGTACCCTGAGAAGCTTCATCGTAGGGCGGACGGCCGGTGAATGCGGCAGCAGCCGGGAAGTATAGCCGCAGCCTAAGAAAGCGATATGTGAATAATCGCAAGGGAGCTGTTGCAGACACAAACTGTATGGAAGCGCTGACCTAAGGCAAGCCGATCGTCATCGCTATGCTCTCACTTCGAAGATTTATGTGTGACGGCATATGCACTCGCTTCCACGCACACGTTCCTTGCGATATCGTTACGTTCGCGGCGTTTCCACGCAGTTACACGGAGAATTCAAACTGGATTTGAAACCGTTCGTGCGCGCAGCACGACGGTTTCCGGTTCGGCTTTGGTATGTGCTGAGCCCCGAAACTATGCGTAAACCCTTCGAGAGGTTTGTGGCAAGCCGCGATAGTTCGCAACTATTGGCATGCACCAACGATCAGTACAATGGTGCGGAATTTAATGCATAACGCTGTTACGGAAAACCTGTCTTCGATGTCATGCAGCCTTAGGTATAGCGACGATTTTTGCACGCGAGAAATACACACTTCGATCTTGGCGGGCGTCCCGTAATGGAAAAGTCCATAAGTGTTATTGCAAACGCGAATGGCAAGCACCTGTGAACAACCAGGCAGGCCAGTGGAAGCTGCGTAAAGTGTGATGATCACATAGTAGCATACCTCGCAGGAACCTACTCAGCTAGTGGTTGTCTGTTATATGTGTTCCGTTGCTCTGCAGTAAGACCAAAAGGAATCGAAATCACTGACGGTTGCTTTTAATAAGCATCTTAGGTTTTATTATCGGGCATGGCCTGACACTTAACTCACTTGCCACCTTCTCAACATGTGACAAGCCTATGTAGCGGTTGCTTTCCAATTGGGGTTTCGGAGGCAGGCATCTGACAAATACTGCATTTTCAAGCTTTCTAATGTAGCTGGATTTCATGCTTCACCGCTTGCATTGAATCAATCTACTCCTGCCAAGACGCAGCGAGGTCGAGGTGGCGGGCGCATCTCTACCGTGGTCCAGACTTCACAGGACCGAACGCACCAAAATGGTTATTATTTGTCCCTTAACACCATAAAGTTATGCGATTTAAGCTTAACGAATGCGTCCTCTAGGAAATGGACGTTTCCCCTACCATTTAACATCGACAACGTATCACTTAAATTAACCATGGAGGTCATACCATGGCTGGCTATTGCAGCTTCCTATCGGGTGGCACGACACGGAGATCGCTGACACGAACTCTTCGCCAGGTTTGTCCGTTTTGAACACTTTCTTATTGAGTAGTAATGCCATGCAATAAACATATATCATTCTTTTGTAAAAGAAAGGGTTAGGAGTTCTACATGCTTGCAGTGCGACGAGTCCAGCACCGCTGTCAGCAAGCATGCGCGCTATCCACAATAAATGAACGCAGGATTTAGAGCACGCACTTGGCTGGCATACGTGTTCTTAAGTAGCAAAGCGCACCTGCTGTCAGCCCGTGGTAGTAGTAATACTTTCCCCACCATTGTCGGTCGCTAATAGTTCGCATTCGGCTCCCTTACTTGGAAGTCTTGGCGTGACTGTTAGAATGGAAATATCATAGTCGACATTTTGAAAGTGAAGTCCTACTCCACAAGCGCGCCAAATTTCGTGTTTCGTTTCTGTTTTTCCGTGCGCAGGCTCCGTACTGAGTCTTACTGACAAAGGTGCGCAAGGGCTGCATATTATTTGCATCTCCTTAGTGACGAGTTTTGCTGCCGTGCAATAAAAGACTTGCGCTTCTGACCCTGGAGTGGAAATACCCACGCTAAAAAAGAAGGGAGGACGAACCTGTCGACAGCACATGCCAATTTTCTTACAGCTGGTTGCACTAGCACACTGGGCACAGGGCACGCAATTTGGAATGCATGGCTTTCTGTAGGCTCGTCCCGCTCCGACTGAGGGAGACGGTTGTGCCTCAACGATGAGATCCATTTTCGTGCACGTTTTGCAGGCGCAAGCCAACCTGATTTCCTGGCCTAGGCATCGGTTCTAAGGCTATCGCTACCACCTTCTAGCACCGGCCGACATCTGCAGTGTTTGGACAACGACGTTCCAGTTACCCGGCTCTCCGCCTTCACGTCTCTTCGTGTGACGTGGAGTTTTCAAGATCCGCTTTCCTTCACCGAAGTTGACCTTCTTGTTTATAATAAAAATAAACATCTTACCTGAAGGCCATACACGCTCCCACATCCCTTTGCCTCCGCCATCTTTCCCCATTCAGCAAGTTGTCAAATCACCGGCCACTTTCACCAGGCAACATGAACCACGCCAACGGCACCGTTGCCGCGCTCGACACGCTTGCCAAGTTGAACACTGCCGGCGACTCCTGCTTCCTCTCCCGTGGCACCGACGCGATTGTTGCACCTGGTCCTTACCACCTAGCTGAAACCCCGATGGCCGGCCGCAAGCGCTGCCACTCGGAGTCCTTCCTGGTTGGCCAAACGGACGTCGCGGAATGCGTGGAATCCTTGCGCGGCAGCGGTGCTGGCAGCGGCGGCGACAGCTGCTTGCCGCCGCATGCGCATGGCCGTGATGTTACCTGCTGCATGGTGTACGACAACGCGGACTCGCATTCACACCATCAGCTTCAACAACAGCAGCACCATCACCACCACCATCAACAACAACAAAACCACCCTAACCACCCTAACCGCCTTTACCCGCAGTATCATCACCCACCTCGACACCATGCACGTCCCCACCCCCACCAACATCACCAACAGCATCATGGCCAGCACCATCAGCACCATCATCATGATCATCACAGCCCCTACGTCCACCCACATGCCAGGGAGGCTCCATTACCGCTACCACCACCACGGCCGACCCCCCAAGCTCCGCTGGCGTTGGCACCTCCCGTCTCTGGCTGGGCATCCTCACCACCCTTGGCTACCTCCACGTGGCACACAGGAGCAAGCAGCTGCTGCCAGCAGTCGTGCATGACCGCTGTAGCATATCGCGACGTTTCCAGTCCGCACCCCGTACCGCCCTCGGGGTCTATGCTACAGCAGCGTCATTCAACACCCCAAGACTCCCTATCACCCCACCCACCGGGGTCAGAGCCTTCAGAGCCCTCACCCCCTCGAGGGTGCTGCTGCCTTTTAGGCCACCAGAACTCCCTGCCTACCCAGTATTCCGGACACATCACACACGGTGACGGCGCTAGCGGGGCGAATGTCTGGCCGCCCTTGCATCCTGCACCGCCGCTGCCGCCGCCGTCACACGTCCCCCAGTGGTCTGTAGGCGAGCTCCAGCTTGATGGCGCTGCCGCGGGGCCTGGACGTCCCTGGAGCGCCCCGGGACCCGTTCAGGTCTCCACGGGCAGTTTTCCTGTTGATGGGTTGGCGGTGGGGACAGCGGTGCTAGATGACACAGATCCTCCTTCAACTCCGACCGGGGCGGCCGTCGTGGTGGCGGCGGCGGCAGCGGTGCCGCTGGGGCTGAGGTTCAGCGGCTCTTCCCCTAGCGAGCAGCCGACAGCAGCGGCCGTGACTGGATGTGGCTGCGGTGGCTGCATCAACAGCGGTGGCTTTAGCGCTGAGCGCAGCGTCTGCGCGGGAGGGGGCTGTAGCATTACTCCCTGCATTGTACGTGGATCCGGGTGCAGCGGCGCCGTTGAAGGCCACATGGCCGTGTCTGAGGTAGCAATAACCTCTCGTGACAATCCCTCAGCCCTAGCACCACCGCCGCCGCCGCCGCCGCTGCCGCCACCACCAATAGCGTCTGGCTTGCTCATACCGTTGCCGCCTGTCACCACAGGCCTGCCTGAGCCATGTTGTCAACCTGCGTTCACGTACCACTGCAACCTCCAGGCGGTGCAGCTCCGTTCTCTGAGCTTTCAGCATCAGAAGCCTCGGCCAAGTCAATCACAGCAGGCAGGCGCAGCGACGTCTGCGGTGGCAATAGAACCGCCAGCCAACGCTGGCATTGCAGGCAGTAGCACGGCACAGCAGAGTGACAGCGGGGTCAAACGTCCAGCCAGCTGTAGATCACCGACTGCTGCAAACCCGGCAGCAGCACAAGCACCACCACCACCACTACAACCACCACCACCACTACAACCAGCTACGGCAGCGGCGACGGTGTTGGGAGGAGCCACCACCGAGCCAGGAGCCGCTTCGGGTTGCTTGCACGCAAACCAGGTAAATGAGGCTATTGCCGTGTCCCCCCTTCGGTGCGGGCAGGGCTAGATACCCGTTCTGATGGGTCGACGCATTGTAGGCGGCATTGTGAAGACGGGGTCGTTGGTTGCTTAGCTGTTTTGTTGCTAGGGCAACAGCGACTGGAGTGTAAACTGTGCTGGCAGAAACCTGTTCTGGCTCCGTTCCGTTCTTTGGTTGTTTGGATGTTCAGTTTTTTGGAGGCTCCAAAGTCGCTCCTAAGTTGCTTTGGTTCATTAACGTTGTGCTTCGTGGCCCCTACTCCTTCGATCGACCCACTGACCCCACCCGGCGCATAGGATGGCGCCGTGGATGCAATGGACCACGATGCAACGCCGAGGTGGACTGCGGATGGAGCCTGGCTGCTGTCTACCAGCCTAAGAGGAGTGCCGCCAGCAACAGCACCACCACCACTACCGCCACCACCAGCACCAGCACTACCCGCCTCCGGTGCCGGCTTGGCCGTGGGAAATGCGCCGGGAATTCTTCTTCACAACAGCACGCCGACATCGTCCGGCAAGCATCAAAAGCAACACCAGCACCAACCGCTTCTGGGCAACGTAATCACGACGGGGAACAGCATTGAGTGTGGACTGCCCCCCTTGATACAATGCGGCAGCGGCGGAAAGCAGCAGCAGCAGCAGGTTGGAATAGCTGGGAATGCATCGGGTGCAGCGGTGGTGGCAGCCGCCGTGGCAGATCCCACCGCTAAGAGCTCGCCGCCACCGCCGCAACAGCCCCATCCGCCACCACAGCAGCAGCAGCAGCAGCAGCAGCACGAGAGTAATGAGCCCAAAGACATGGGCTTACTGCCGCGCCCGCCGCCGCGCCCTGCTGTCGCCCCGAACGCCGTCACGACCGGTGCGGGGCCCTTCGCGGTGGAGGCAACGGGAATCACATTCGCCGCGGCAGGCCTGGCGGGCCTTAACTTTGGTGGCGGTGCTTGCCAGGACGGCATTGGGGGTTGCTGCACCGCAGGTCAGCCGCAGAAGCAGCACCAGCAGCAGCATCGCCAGTGGGGAATGCAGGGCCCGTTCAGTGCACGGCGAGAATTAGCAAAGCCTCTCGGGCGTTTCAATGTCCATGCCGCCCGAGAAGGTGAGGCGGAGACCCCTGCACTGGCGGCGGCAGCGACAGCGGCGGCAGCGGCAGCGGCAGCGGCGCCTTGGGAAGGTTTTGCGGATGACGCCACAAGCTCCTGCAGCTCTAAGGACATGCGGGCGCGGCCCACCACCGCGGCTGCGAGTGCCGCCGCGGCGGTGAAGCCGTCTCCTGGGCGGCAGCAGCGGGACAAGGAGGGGATGCTACATGAGCAGGACAACGACGACGACGACGTGGTGCATGAAGATGAGGATGATGAAGAGGAGGACGAAGAGGACGACAAGGAGGAGCGTGAGCAGGCGGAGGTGAAGGATCAGCTTGGAGGCGGCGAGGAGCAGGACGAGCAGCAGGATGAGGATGAGGATGGGGAGGGCGAGTATGGGCAAGAATACGAGCAGAACCAGCGCCGGCGGCGCCGCGGGCAGGCGCTGTTGAGCATTGCTTTCCCGCCGCCTGGCCCCGAAATACAACAAGGCGATAGGTCATGTCTGGAAGGCGCACCCACATCCAAGCCCCAGTCTCCGGACAATGTTGTGCTACCACTGCCGCACCACTCCTCCCTCCACTGCGCATACCGCCAACTCAATCCTCACCATGTAAAGCAGCATGCCCCACACCAACCTCAGCACCAGCACCAGCACCAGCACCCCGACAGCGGCGGCGCGCAAGGGGCCGTACAGGATCTGCGGACGGTGGCGCAGCTGCCGCCGCCAGGCTGTTCCAGCGGTCGCGGGACGGCCCCATGTGAGCCTCCAAGGCTTCCCGGTTCTGGAGCTGCTGAAGTACACGGCCAGGAGGGCGGCTGGACCATGCTTAGTGAGGGCTTTGAGCCGTACAACACGGCTGAGCCAGCGCAACCTCCCTGGGCCCTCGGCTGGGCAAATTTTAGTTCGGGTGCAGGAGGGATGTCAGCAGGTGCGGCAGCGGCGGCGGCAGCGGTGCCTAGGGCCACTGACGGCGTATCCTCCGTGCAGCTGCCCCGTACGGCGACCCGGGTGGTTCAACCTAGCGACGGCGGCAGCGGGCGCGTCAGATCGTCGTACTGGGACGAGATGGAGCCGATGTACGGCAGTGCGTGTGTCTCTGACGAGCTGCCGCCTCCGCCGCCATCGTCGGTTCTCATGCCGCCAGAATACGAACGGGACGCGGCAGGAGCGGCTTTGTCCACTTCGGGGACCGTGCTTCAGCATGTTGAGCCGCCAGCAGCGGCGCCGGCACCGGTGCCGCAGCCCCCACAGCCGCAGCGGTCGGCGGAGCCGGTGTCAGCGTCAGCAGCAACGTCGTCGTACACCGCGGAGCCGTGTCAACGGTCTTTACACGCCCTTCTGCCGCCGCCGCCGCCGTCAGCGCAGCTTGCATCGCCACTGCAGCAGCAGCAGCAGCAACAACAACCTGAGCATCAGAATGAATTCCACCATGCAGCCGACAGAGCCGTACACCCCATTAGTGGCAGCTCCGCCGCTGCCGCCACCGCTGCCGCCACGGCTTCGTTTGTCCATGCGGCATCTGGGTTTGCACCCGCCCTTACCTACCCCCACGCTCCGCCGCAGCCTGTCGCTCTCTACACACCATTTGCCAACCAGTCCGACGTCTGGAGATGTGACGGCCGCGTTAAGACCCCGACACCGCCATCCCAGCAGCAGCAACAACCGCTACCACCGCAGCTGCAGCCGCCGCAGCCAGCGCCACCAAATGATTATTGTCCCAGCCACCGTTCTAGCATTAATCGCCCAGAGTGGTCGGCTCCTCTACTCCCCACGGGCTCTTTACCCAAAGCACGAGAGCAATGGCAGCGACCCGGGCCCCGTGAGCCCGCCTCCGGAGGGGAGCACGGCGCCACGGCGCCGCCGCCGTCGCCGCCGCCACCGGCAGCTGTACCTGACTGTTGTTATTGTTCCTACTGCCACGCTGGTGCCGGCTGCAAAGATGGCGGCAGCAGCGCCTGTGCTGTACATGCGTCGTACGACATCTGTACGGCTTGTTGCCACGCTGTCAGCCAGCTTGGTGAAAATCCACATCACGGACATCCTCAGCCATACCACCACCAGCAGCAAGGTGCCACACACCACCATCAACATGGAAAGGTCAGTGCCTACTGCACGAAGAAAGGAGCAGGTGAGGGCAGCACGGCGGCTGTTGACGGCGGCGACGGACGTAAGCACAGGTTGGACGTATCTGGCGGCAGCTGCGGCGGCGACGGCGGTGACGGCGACGCTGATAAGGAACTTCATAACTCTAAAATCCAACGGTCGGCGTACGGCAACGCTGACGCTGACGTGTCAGTCCTTCACGGTGTATCGCAGCAGGAACAGGCGCAATGCCACGTCAGCGGCGACACTGCCTGCGCATCTGGTATCAGGGAGCGACGAGTCTTCGGGTATGGCGCCGCAGCGCCGTACGGCACGCTGTCTCCTCGGCGCTCGCTATACGGCATTGATCCGCTCAGCGGAGCCGTGACGTCGGCGCCGCAATGGCAGCAGCCGGTTTCCCCGCCGGGCCCTGGTCGTGCACCGACGCCTGTAGGCGGCGGCGGCGCCGCCGCCAGGCCTGCCGTGTCACCACTGTACGGCACATGCTCCTGTCCCTTCTGTACTGCGCAGCTGCGGCAACAGCCATCATCTGCGATCGTGCTGGCGGGTCACACGGCGACGCCTGGGCCTGGGGTGGGCCCTGCCGCCGGGTTTGCACCCACTACAGCAGCATCTGCCTCTTCAATTACGGCTGCCGCTGCAGCCGCCGTTACCGCTGGCAGCGGGCCCGCTCCCCGCCCGCCGTGCCCCTGTGAAGTGTGCCGACGCGCCGGCGTCAGCATGTTGCCAAGCGGCACAGCACCGCCGCCGCCATCTTTGCGGCCGCCACCGCCGCCACCCGCTTCAACGGTACACCAGCCCTGCCACAGCCATTGCCAAAAGGCCAGACAGTCGCCAAACCGTGCCAGTGCCCTGACGCAGCCGCCAGCGCTGCCGCGCACTACACTCCATGCGCTTGGGGCCACGAACCTGCAGCCGGCTCCGCATTCTCCGAATCTGACGTCAACGCATCCCAACAGTACGGGAAGCTTTGCGCACGCCGCGACCAGCAGCCACATCGCGTCGCCGTTCTCCTCAGTGTCGTACCAGGTGCCGTACTCTGCGACGCACCGGCCCGAGGCAGGACGACCTCCGACCACCACCGCCGCATCGTGCAGCTGTCCTGCCTGCGTGGGTGCGCCGCCAGGGACCGCAGCCGGCGCCGCCGCGTTGAACGCCGTACCATCCGCCGACGCGGCAGCTGCCAGTATCGGCACGGATCCGCCGCAATCGCAGCCGTTGCCACCGCCGCAGCTGTACGACCACACCAACACCCAGCGCAGGCCCGCGTCGCTCGTCGCTGCGTCGTACACCACATCGGCAGCGGCGCCGCCGCCGCCGTTCCCTCCCGTCAGCTGCATCTCCCTGACACGTGGCGTATCCGCAAGTGGCGGCGGATCCACTCGGGAGCCTGACGGGAGCAACAGGCCGTCGGCGGGGGTCGCGCCGCCGCCGTGGTCAGGTTCATGGTACGACAATGCGGCGTACAATTCCAGTAACATGCCATCCGCGCAGGGGCCCGCATCGCTGCCGCATCAGCCGCCGCCGTACGCGCCCCATCATGTGCAGACATCCGTACGAGCACCGCCGCTGCCGTCGCCGGGATCATCTCGTCTGCCGTCCAGCTACTCGTCCAGTGGCCCGGGGGCTGTTGCAACCGCAATAACGGCGGCGGCGCCGTCGCAAGCTATCCCTCAGTACGGCAACCATGATGAGTCGCCTCCGGAACCGCAGCAGCGGCAGCAGCTGCTGCAACAGCCCCTGCCGCAGCCTCTCGCTCCGCACGTATGTGCTCCGGCACCAGCAACTCAGCGCGACAGCCAAGATTGCCTGCCCACCTGCCCGCCAACATGCAGGCCTACTCTTAGGGCGTCACTGTCAGTACCAGATCCATACGCGTACCAGATCCAACCTTGCCAGCAGCTACAGCTTCATGCATGCCACTCATCGCTCCCAACGACTAAAAGTGCCGCTACAGCCTCCGCTGCGGCGGGAGCGACTGTGACCGGCAACTGCACCATACCGGTCCGGCCCGGCATAGACATGCTGCAGTACGGCACAGCGTCGTACTGCGCCGCCGCTGCCTTGACGCCCCCACCGTCAGTGCTGGCACACAAGGTGAGCATGCAGCTCGATGGCAGCGCAACGAGATACGCTAGCTGTACGACGCCAAGGTGCGATCCATCGTGCAATCTGCCGTACTCCCTCTCTGCCCCGGGGTGCTACGTAGTACGGGCGCCGTTACCTGCGCTTCCGCTACTGCCACCTCTCCCACCGACGCCGCCAAGCCAGCCTACGGCTGTCGCGGCGGTTGTGGCGGCGGCAGCAGCAGGTATCGAGGGCCCAGAGGTCACACAGCACAGCCAGCTAATGTCGCAATCTGACCTGGGCCAGAGGGAGTCTCACGCACTGGCGCCGCCGCCGCCGCCGCTGCCGCACAGCAGTGGCGGTAGCGGCGATGCCATGCAATCTGATTTCACCCCGGCTGCAGCAACGGCTGCAGCAGCAGCTGCTACAACACATTCTAGCGCCGTGTGCTGTGGCTGCGGTGCTCCGCTGCCGGCGGCAGCAGCAGCTGCTACAGCCGCCGTCGCGACGGACATGGTGGGGTTCTGGCAGCCACCGCCGCTCCAGTACGGCACTGCGGCCACCGTGGCACCGAACGCGGGGCACGCCACAGCTCAGGCGGGCAGTGTACAGCAGACCGGCTTCGCACCAGGTGCAGCTGCATCAGGGGGAGCCGGCCTGATCGTGTTGGCGGGAATGTACGGCGAGTCCGTCACAGCCACAGGTAAGGCCCTTATCGTGGGCCCTTATCATACAAGGGACATGCGGTTGCCGTATTGCTATTTTACCTTTTTGTGCTTTTTCAGTGCCCGCCTGGCTCCGCCGATCGCTTATTTGGTCCAAACTCCACCCTGTGTCGCATCCGCCTGCCATCAGCCCCAGATCCACCCCCATGCCATATTCGCTGCGTCTTTTTTCTCGGCGCAGACGGCACCTGCACCGGCACCGCGCCATCGGGTTTTTGGGACCATGGGCATCTGCCAGCAGTCTGCAGCGCTCCGGCAGCACACACCGAGTACTGCGGGGGCGGTGGAGGCGGCGAGAGCCAGCCCTGGTCCCGCTGGGCTCCATCGCTTCCAGCGGCGCAGCAGCAGCACCACAACCACCTTAATCACCAGCCCCAGAATCAACAGCAACCCCAGCTGCAGCAACGAGGGCCGCCCATGCCGACGGCGGCAGGGGGGCCGGCAGCGGCGGCAGCGGCGGCAGCGGGAGGCCCGGATGCAGCCATCGGGGGCTACTCATCCTCAGATGCCGATGTCTACCGGAGCCTGCCGCAGCATCCGCAGATACCGCACATATCAACTGCTACTACCCAGATGACCCTTGGGTCGGTAGCGGCGGACGAGGAGGCGGCGATGTGGGCCGAGGACCCGATCAGTTTGCCATGGCCTCGAAGGATCGCCAGGGCGGTGTAGCTGTAGCAGTAACAGTAGTAGTGGTAGTAGCAGTGGCAGTAACAGTAGCAGTGGCAGTAACAGTAGCAGTGGCAGGGGCAGTAGCAGTGGCAATAGCAGTAGCAGTGGTAATAGCAGTAGCAATGGCAGTGGCAGTGGCAGTAGCAATGGCAGTGGCAGTAGCAGTAGCAGTGGCAGTGGCAGTGGCAGTAGCAGCCTGATTGAGTGAACGTAGAGCAAGACGCAGGTGTGCGTTCGCATGAAGAAGATGACGTATTTTCCGTACGCATTACGCACAGGTCCTGACCTAGCCTCCCCAGGGGCCCCACACCGCGCACTCGCGGTGAGGAGGCAAACCAAGCGTCAGTTGTCCACGACGGACCTGAACCAGGAATGGTCGGCGCATTAAGCAGGGAAGGAATGGAACTAGATAGCGGAATAGATGTTGGCGTTTCACAGAACGATGATGATGGTGATGGTGATGATGATGACGACGATGATGATGATGATCACGGCATTGGGAAGGCTGGATGGGAGACAGGAGGATAGGTAAGCGGGACTAAGGGAACTGGATTATAGGGAGTGAAAGCAGACGAAAGATGGGCAGAGGGGGGAAGGAGGAGGACGGATGAACTCATCCGCAAGCTGGTAGGATGCAATGAACTCGAATCTGTGTGTATATAGCTCTGGTCTGATGCCGTCTTTGTTGTCATCGTGGAAATTTCATTTGTTCTCTGGTGGTTTTTTGATGGCTCGTTAATTCGTTACTTGGCTCTGCTATTGCTGTTGCTGCTGCCGTATTATTAGTAACCTGGGCACACCGGTTTCGTTCTCATCCTCTGCGTATACGTATGTATGTATGATTGTATGTAGTACGCATGCACGAGGTGGACTGGGGCAAGGGGAGAGTATGCTGGGAGAAAAAGGCGTTGTTACGAAGCATGCATGCAGAAGCGTGGGTTATGGAGACCGGGGTGGTGTTCAGGTTGCTGAAGTGACGATGGCGCGCTGCATCTTGTTTTATGTGTCGGTGGTGAACAAAGTGGTGAGCTGGCTGTGCTCCGTGTTCTTCCATAGCCACATGCGGCGGGACGCGCTGTGTATTAGATGGATGGAAGGAGCCTAGAGTTGCGCCAAGGAAATTGGAACCTTAAGTTGCGGTACGACAGCTGTACGAATTACTGGTCAGCGTATTAGCTGCAGCATAGAGAAAGAACAACACATACTACCTTGGAGTTATGTCAATGAGACATGTGTCGTCACGGTGCTGTTGACAAATAGCAATTCAACAGAAGTTTTAGTGTGCAGAGCGAGCGAGAGAGAGAGAGAAAAAATGAACACATGGCTTACATCAAACAGGCCTGTTGAAACGGCAACAAACGCCGAGCGAGCACGTGCTTGCTTTCTATTAATGTGCATGTTGATGGTTATATATATATATATGTGTGTGTGTGTGTGCCTGTGTACGGCTGGCCGTACATTAGGGGCTTCTGCTACTCACGTGCCGACAAATGAGGTAGAAGGATACTCACAGCCTTGTTGCGTCCCTCTACGGCTTGCTGAACAAGCATCCGGGTGAGCGGGGTAACTTTTTGAGTTTTTTTTCGTTCGCGTTTCCGATGTGTATTCACGTATGTATATCGACATGTGCTTACTGCCGATGCTTACTGCCCCGTCGTCATTCATTATGTCGTCGCTTCAATCGTAAGGTTGAGGGAGATGTACATGCGCACCACCCGGGCGATATCATACACAGAGGCGTGCTTGAAAGGGATGGGAGTAATACACGCCACGCGGTAGCATACCCAGCGGAGTGTACGACACTTCCCTAAGTACACAATAGGGCGGGTCGTTTTCTAGTGAGGCTATCCTTGCTTTCGACCGCGTGATGGAAGGGGGGATAAAGGTGCAAGTGAGCCGCATGCACTTCTGGAAACCGTACGGTGACTGTGTACGAGCGTAAAAAGCAAGGGCACGGTATCTGCTTGCGGATACATGCATTCATATGTGACCATATGCGTTCATGTACATGTCGGTAATGATTGTGTGGCTATGAGGGGTTGTACGACACTTGCATGTGTCGACGGCGTTGCATGAACTGGTGGTCATGCTCTGTAGGGCTTATTACGGGATCTGACTTCCGCCGGTCGGTACCTTTCTGTATTAGTGATACTAAGCACGGGTATCTGTGGCCATCATGTTGACAGGAAAGCAACGTGCATCCACCCCATCCGTGTCACACTTCCAGTTTCTGCGCAAGCTTCAGTTTTATTCTTAAACCCGAAGTGAGCTGTCGAGACATGCCGCCTTTGCCGAAGTACTCTTCCATGAGCAATTTGCTCAAGACACGGCTCAACATGGCTCATCGGGGAAGTCTGGCTGGTGATTAAGTGGAATGGCCGGGTTGTCATGGCAGTGTGCTTTTGTACTGGGGTCTGGAGGAAGCGCTGTACGGCCAATGTACGGCAGTGCCGGTGTGCCGGCACCTGCAATGCGCGCCTCCACCACGCGCTAGCAAAGTTCGCTTTCCCTGCCAAAATGTTAACCGTGTGGGCTCGTTTTTCCTTTTCCTCTCTTGGCTCAGCCGGCCATGTCAGCTGAGCCGAGCTGGTGACTTGCAACGAGGCATGACTTCCTCAGTCGGACACGAGGAGGGGAGATTTGCACCGAACTAGCAACGAGGGCGGGCACTTCATGTGCAAGTACTGAAACGGTGGGAACGCGGCTGGGGACGGCCACAAGCGCCTTGCGTGGCGCTGCTAGCTCTACCCCCGGTCTTGCTGCTCGTCGCGAGCGCGGCAGTGCAGATGTCGCTGTGACCTGCAGTGTTGTGTTTTAACATCGTTTGGCGTCATAACTTTGCAAAGGAAACAAAACCAAGGCAGGTTGCCCCCCTATGATGAGATAACTAACATTATGCGTGTATACATTGCAACTGTGTGTGAGATGATGGCTTGGGACATCTGGCAGTTCAGGAGGAGCCCCTCTTTTTGGTCTTCTGGAGTAACTGCTGCACGCTTCCTTGCTAGGTAGTTGTGAGGCAATGTAGGTCTATCCTCAAGATCCTCACGGTCTATGCGCGTGCAGCGGTTGTTTGTTGATCGTTAGTTGGCATTCTCGTACATTCTGGATCCGGACGGGCCGTACATTCTCGATCTGACGGGCGATGCCGACGGTTTCCTTCCTTGCATGATTTCATCCCCAGGCCCAAATGGTTTCCTTGTTTATTGGAGTGGAAGACGTTCGGTATGGATTCTCAAGTTCAAGCTTTATAAAATGATCGACGCAGGCTTACCAATCTTATTTTTCTCTCTGTCTGTTTTGCTGAAGGCCATCCATGGCCTTCTTCAAAGCGTGGCGGAGAAATAACGCGCCCCAGCTGACTCCGTTAATGCCTCTCATCAACTGCTGGGGACGCTACGCACGGCCAATCGTAGACTATAAGGAGATATTTGTTAAGGGGGAAGGTCGGCGGCGAAGGGCGTTTGCCTGTTGTTGTCGACGTCGTTGCTGCGTGCATCTTGTCGTTCAGATGTAGACTGAAAGTGCCAGTAGTCGTCGGCTGTTTGGTCAAGTGTACACTTGTTTTCTGTGTGCTACTGTAGGCGGTTGCCTTGCGCTGGACAGTGGTCGGCATAGCATGCATGGCCGTTGCCGTATGGAAAAAAGGTAATTCTGTCAAGGATTCTTAGTTTGTCAATTATGACTGTGCACAGCCATGGATGGGAGGCAATTCATATGCAGCTGCACAGTAGTTTGGATGATGCGATTTCTCCTCGGACCTCGACGAGACCTACCATTGCTTTTTACATACGAGCGGGTCTAAATTCGTTTTGTGGTTGTTGTATTTTAGGTTACCGCAACCTAAACCGCACATCCTGGCCAGCCACACAAGTACATAATAGTAATATATAATATATTTCATACTCTTGTTCCCGGCTCCACAACCGGCGCGTTCAATCCAACATCTTGGCGTTTCCCATTTTGTTTCAACATTTTCATCGTACTCCGTACAAGCAAGCAAACGAATAATGGCGATACCGTGGATCGATTACCAGTGGTGCGCGTGGCACATATAGCTAACTTACATAATAACCTGTGGAGGTCGAGGATGCCCCAGCGTGAATCGTTACTGGTGTGAACTCTGACCCCAAGACTTGGGTATGCCTGCTCTGCTTCACCCCCCTGCCTAAGACTCGGGGTCGGCGGGATTACCGTTGCTTTGGGCCAGTCCCGGTATTCAAAGCAGGCCGACGCTTTGAATACAGCAGTAACATGGAATAGCGCACGCTTTAAATATGAGGATCAGTACAGTAGCCACCAGCAGAGATAAACAATGGAGCCTCAGACTAATACATATATTTCAATATGTGCCTTAAAGTGCTGTCCATGCACCGCTAAAGTTGCTATTGCGAATACGAATCAGTTAAGGCCCCTCCAAGCAGGCCCCAATCCGTCGCGAATGGCACGTAGGCCCATGATCAAGATCATGATAAATCACAAGTCGCAGATGAGACTGCAGATAAAAGTAACTCAAGGTTTCATCAATCTAAATAATGATAAAGCAACCTAAAAGCGAGTCCAAAATGTGCGATTTCAAAGTCAACCCAAATCGCGCCAAAGCACAGCACCATGCCGTGGCAGAAACTTTCGAAAAAAATACCACCATTTTGTGTCTCCGTTACATGTCATGCAACTCCTAAAGATGTAAGTTTATGAATTCTGGCGGTTGGATTAATACCCTCCTCAGAAAGGATTATCGCAAGCCCGGACAATGCATAGCAGCTGGCGTGCGTGCTCTCCTCGCAGACGCCGTATCGATGTTCGCCTTGAACATCCACAACCATTACTGCATTGCATAAAAGTACATATGACGCTAAGGAATTCAGTCCATGGAAGGGTGCGAAAAGCACGCGCTCAGAACAGTCCTAGAGTCAAAAGTCAAAAAAGGAAAAAGCCGTCCAAGATGTAAGGTCATTCTATGTGCATTACCACGCACATTACAGGACAGGCCACGTCAGGGCACTCCGGGCCTGACTGCCCTGATTGTTTGCCTGGAGCCCGTCCGTGTCTCACCTGGTCGGACCCTGCGCAATAACTAGCCGATTGCACCGCTTGAAGAGCGCGTCAATGCAGAGGCGCCCGGTCATGTAGGCCACAATCATCTTCTTCACCATTATCCTCATCATCCTCATCCTCATCCTCATCACTAGTAGGCAGCCCAGCAGCCTGTGAAGCACATCCGGTTCCCTCCCATCTTTGCCTTCCCCTCAGGAAACTGTGTTTGTTCAATCCAAACCCTGGTCAAACATTCAAACCCTGGTCAAACGTCCAAACCCTGGTCAAAACATTCAAACCCTGGTCAAACATCCAAACCCTGGTCAAACATCCCAAAGAGAATGAGGAGCCCTGGCAACCAGCAGCGGGTGCGCCAACGAGACCACCTGGAAATGGACGAACTGCCATAGTCTCAGCTAACACACGGTAAACACGTACGACAATGAGTCATTAATTCCAAACGGACCAACTAACCTGCCAACTGTCTCCCGGCAAGGGGAAGGGATAGGCCGCCGCCGTCGAAAGGCCGGGAGCACGGCGGCGGTTGGCGCAGTGTGGTCGACGTGGGAGCCCTTTACATGTCCCCAAACATCGATCTTCTAACCGCGTCCTGGGTCGTTACCACCACCAACGAAAAGATGCATCCCCCGGCGAGGGTGGTACGGCACACATGGACTCCAACGCACATGTTACCCCTATAGGCGGTGTTTCCTCCTAAAACTACGTACATATGGATGCACACGGGCTTGCACACGCAAGTCTGTTGCCTGTTGTTGGTATTTGTCCTCAAAAACACAGCCACAACAACAACAACAAGCGGGGCGCGGCTTTTCACCTCTGCCGTACGTGTACGACAAGGGAGCTGCATCTGTTTTTGTTCAGTCCATGTTGTGCTCAGTCCTTTTTGTCCAGTTTGCTTCTTAAAAGTCCACGATGCTCGCTTGGTAAGCAGCGCACAGCCAAGTTACGGTATTCAAGACACACATATATGCTCGGCACCGCACGGTACGGCACTAGACGGTACGACATGCAACGCAACACACGGCGCACAATGGGCCCTTCCACCACCCCGCATCCGTAGGGTCAACGGCACCCTTAGTTCAAACGACCGAAGCAGCAGCAGCATAAGCAATAGCAGTAGCCGCAAGTATCAGCAGCTGTAGCTGTGGCGGCAATAGCAACACTATTAATCAGTAGCAGCAGCAGCAGTAGCAGCAATAGCAGCAGCAACAAAGCACTGTCTACCACACCACAACGACCACCGCGACTCCAGTACGGAAAGACACAAACACGCACATATACACACATACACACGCACACACGGCACCCCCAAGGCGGTCCCAAATCGGTCACAAGCACCCTCCAGCCTTTACTAAGAAGGGGCCTCCGCATTCGAAAAATGCGTGTGTCGCGATTGTGCACCGCCGTTGTGTGCACGGACCTAGATAGACAGGTATTGCACCCACCATCACAACCATCAGCACCCAAACCCGAGTTGTGCCGATAGACCTAGATGACGAAACCCACGCCGTTCGGCGAGCACCCCACCCCTCCCCTCCACGCCTCCCCTCGGGCCATCCCGACGGATCCGCTGATCCTTGCTCACGCAGCAGCAGCTTGGGAGCGAGAAGAAGCCGCCGAGAAGAAACAGGGACAGCGCCAAGAACACCCAGGCGGGGACCCCTTCCCAAAAATGGGGATTAGGAACTCTCACCTCAAGCAGTAAACGTGTACACGTCGATAGCTGTAAGGTCATGGACGGTGATCTTGTTTTTTAATGTAATATGTATGGGGCGGACGTGAGTTTTGCGGCGGTAATTGACTTGCGGCAGAGTCTCTCAAAAAGAATGTTGTACCGCACCCATTCGCAGCACACCCGCGCGTGCACGTCACGCATGTAAAATATTCTTGTATGTTATGCTTGTATGTGTATGTAAGTATGCATGTATATCACGACTCGTTTTCGTTTAGCCTGACACGGCTTTTCCTGCAGGGCCATTTACTATAGTTCGAGGCCCTACATATAACATATTTTTACGGGCCGGTGCACGACGGCGTGTGTGGCTTGTATTGAGGGTGTCTTACGGAGCGGGTTTTAGGGTGGTGGGGAATCTCACGATGTTGGGCTCTTAACCGCTAACCGCTAACCGCCCAACGGAATACCCCCACCACTACCACTCCCATTACCGCAACGACCAGCCACCAACAACAACGACTATAAAAAAGAACTGGCAAAGCTATCAACGGCAGCAACAATCGCACGGTCACAAAACAACGTCACCAGCAGTATCAACAGTATACGTGGTATTTCATCGCTGCTGCAGCCGTCAGAAACTACATTGCAACATTATCATCATCATCATCATCATCATCATCAACAACATCAACAACAACGAGAAAACCAGGGAAAAGGAGGTCCACCCACATCATATCGCTCATGCACGCACCCGGACATCACCCACCCGACTTCCTCACGTGCACACTGGACCACACGCACAGGCATCACATCGCTACTTAGCTTTTACAGCCAAAGCTACTTAACTTTGCCACAACGCCGCAACGCGCCCCTAATGCACAAAATATTCTTCCACCCCCATCCCCCCCAGTTACCCACCGTACAACATGAACATCAGTACCCCCTGTACTCTCGCTCGTACAGCACACGCATAACGGCGATGGTGTGCATGATGCCAGCAGATTTTGTGCCGTACTGAGATTTGACTGGCTGGTTCACACAGCCCTCTGGCAAGCGTCAAACTTCCTTTTGATATTGGACGTTGAGAAACGAATTTATACCTCCGGATGATGCATCAGGGCCAGCGCCAGGGAGGGCGCCGCTAAGAAGCCGCCGGAAGCCGCATCATCTTAAAAAACACAATCGCATCGGACGGACCCACGGGTCGCACCCGGCAGCCACGGTGGCCCTCTCTCTTCCGGTGGAGCTGTTAGCCGGTCTTACAACACGAGACATCTCCTCGTCCTCCCTTAACCACACCTGCCGTACACGCAAAGCGGATGAAGCCTACGGAGCACCCGCACGTTGCAGGCAGGGCCACAGCCAGGCAGGTGCCAAACTGGCACCCAGCCCCAGCCCCTGAGCTCAATGTACGGCAGCGGTGGCGGCGACGCCCGTACCTTCGGGCCCCGCCACTGCCGGTATGATCATCGCCTCCGTGGTTACAACCGCCACGCTGCCCGTCTGCGCGGCCTTGCGGCGGAAAGATTCCGGCGAGGGCCCTACGTCCACAACACAGCTCGCCAGCTCAGTGCTACGCTTTTCGGTAACCGCTGCGGCGACGGTTGTGCCGCCGCCGGCGGCGGCGGCAGCGGCGGCAGCGGCAAGAGGCTTCGTCGCCGCCGCTGCTGCCGCCGGCACAATGGCAGCGGCGGCTGCGCCGCCGCCGCTGCCAGGGCTGCGAGTGCCGAGAGCGGCAGGCGCTCCGACTGCCAGGTTGACAATGGCGTCCCCTGTGCAGCTGCTGCCGGCCATCAGCGGCAACCCAAAGGGGCCCAGCGGCGACGTCGGCATGCGGTTCCCCGGCTCAGGCTCGAGCTCCACCACTACCATAGACATCGCTGCGTCGTCTCGCTGCAATGCAGGGATTGCGGGCTCCGGAACCAATTTGGATCTAGCAGACTGGTGGTGGTGCTGCTGCGGCAGTGTCGACTGCGGCGGCGGCGGCAGGGCGAGCTGGGACGTCGCAACACCGTCGGCTGCAGTCGGGTCAACCGCTCCGCCGCCGCCGCCACCGCCGCCGCCGCGGCGGCTGTCGTTCTGGGAGCCACCCGAGCCCCGGAGCCGACGCAAAAGGCCCGGCGGCCAAGCCCAGGCAAGAAGCGCGGTGAGTCTGCCCTTGCCCTTGCCAATGCCGTTGCTTGTGCCAGCCTCACCGCCGTCGCCGCCACCGCCAGCTGCGCCGCCTTCTTGTGCTGCTCCGTCATTTCTCGCGTCCTGTTCCCCTTGGGCTTCCAGACTCGCCCTGCACACCTCGCATATCTCCAGCCCAACCATGCTGTTGTTAATGGTGGTCCAGACTTGTCCCGTTCCTGAAGGGGGTGAGAGAGGCGATGTTCGGCAGGGGTACGACAGGAGTACGGCAGGAGTACCGCAACGCACAGAGGATTCACATACAAGAAACAAAAAAACAATTTCGCCGCCGTCCCCAGAAAGGGGAAGAGAAGGTTAACGTAGAGAGAACAAACGCGATACGATGATCCCAGACAGACTGACTGACTGACAGAATGCTAGGGGACTTGTTTTCTCAGCAATAACGACTTGTTTGTGGTCGTGTGGAATATCCAGTGCTTTGAAATTCTCCATTTCCTCCCACAAGACCGAGCAGGACAGGACCTGGCTGAAGGGTTGCCTGGGAGATGGGAGGGCGCACACACGCCGCACCTATATACATACAGACGTTATCGCCATTTCCCTCAACGATAATACTGATCAAGCCCAGACCATCAATAGCACACAGACAACACAGGCTAGGTCAGAATTCCTGTCCCAGGCTCAGATAATGACGACGCACAACGGACAACACCGGCGGTGCTGCTTTTCTTTTTTTTCGTAGCCGCAGAGATGTGAGGGTGGGTGGCGCAAAACGCGCGTGGGGCTCTCCGTCAAAAAGCGCCTCAGCTTTGCGAAACACAGACAAGCAAGCACACGCGCGCGCGCGCGTGTGTGTGCACATCACCGCACACATCACGTGCGGTGATGCGGGCATTCACAAGGGGTGGGCAGAGCACACAAGATCAGTGAACCCGCGCATCCATTGACCCAAGCATCGATGAATCGTACCTGCGGGCAGCGGTAGGTGGGATGGTGGGCGGCCACCCTGGAGTTGGCGTGCTCTGGCTTTCTTGACGCGTTGTCTGTCGTACAAAATGTACGCCAGTACGAAAAGGAGGATTAGAAACAGCGATCCCACCACGATGCCGATGATGAGGCCCATCTCACGTCGTGAAATGTCGGCCATGGTCGCGGTACTGCTGTTGCTGCTGGCGCTGGTCGTGGTGCTGTTTTTGTTGCCGTGTTCTGGTGGTGCTGCTCCTGCGGCCCTTGTAGATATTCCAACCGCTGGTTGCGCTGCTTGTGCTCCTGCTTCAGCTGCAGCTGCTGTTTTTCTGGTCCCTCCTGCTGCTGCGCTGACGCAGGTGTTGCAGCCGCTTAGTGCGTGGCAACGCTACCGCTGCTGGTGCTGATCGCGGCACACTGGCCATTCACTGAAGGCTGCGTGTTCTGTAAGAAGCCTGAACCCGAAGTGTGCTCCCGAGCTGCGCGGCATACCGAAAAATACTTTAGAGGCGGCAGGCCTAGTCAAATGAAACCCTTAAATTATAATGTCGCACAATTGTGTTGTAATAATTGTAAACGTGCGCGCTACTGAGCAGCGCCAGTGCTGGGCGGTTACCTAAGCAGTTGGCCAAGACAGGGTTAAGGCAGCTTGAGCAGCTATTCAGGATTTGCATAGGCAATGTGATGTACATATTCTTCAACAAAATTGTAGCGTGAACTGGATGCAATTTGGAATGCACAGTTGTAACCTACACGACATCCCAACGCATCCTGTATGTGATATGGTAAAACGTTATGCATGTTGTCGGTACTGTTGCCACTAATTGCCCGCCATGGTTCGCAGTGAGACCTGAGATACCGTCAGAGCGCGGAAACTCGTAGATAGACCCGATTGTCACTACTAGGGAGCAGACCGCCCTCTATGCCAGCACAACAACGATATAACTAGACATCGCAGTATAAAGCTAACCTTGATCGGGATTGTATGCCAGGGACTTGGTCATTTGGACAGCTGAGTAGCGGACAGATGGATAGAACGATTGATGTGCAAAGTCGCTCCCCAGCGGTGTTCATCCAGGCCTGTGACTCGTAGTACGTAGATTGCGCGCCGTCTCTCTTGTTGGGTCCGGAAATCGCATTTCAAAATACGACCTCGCAGTGCATGCGCGCCCCCAATACCTTTTCCATCGAGGTATAAATTTCAGACGTGAAACTTAACGCGAGTAAGAGCTTGGGACGTGAACCGCCCACCTTTCTCCCCGTACAGTTGTTTGCTTACACGGAATGTTGACCCTTTCATGTTTCCACCTTCATATCACTAGGTTGCGTTGTGTGATGATGGTGAGGATTCGTCAGGGGTGCCATGATTGGAAGCGTCACTGAAGCGTGAGAGAGCTCCACAGAAAAGCAGCATGCACGGTCCCGCTTCTCTTCATGGCTTATATAACTTTTAATAAGGAGTAAGAGGATATACTGCCCTCTGATCAATTTTGGTTCAAACTTGAGCATATTGGGTAGGCGTTCAATAGATTGCGCGTTTGGTGACTTGTAAGCCATGGCGGTGAGCACATCAGTTCTATGCACAATTACAAACAGTACAGCTACCAATACCGTTCTGCCATGCTCAACTTGGAGGAGCCTATGCAAACAGTCCCAGTTGTCATCCCTGCAGATGTCTCTATGAGCAGCGCGCCACCTCCAGATTCTGCGGACCGACATGGCCCTATTGTAAGACTGGTCTGGGAAAGATATAGCTTGAATATTCATCAAACCTGCTGTCCACGGCTAATTCCGCGCTCCTTCTCCCGCTCCCGCCCGCCGGCTCTCCCCCAAACCCCCCATGCAGCCTTGGTGGATGCCGAATGAACCTACTGCCGAACGCATAGGAGTATTCTCTGCGCTCTGCCTGTCGGTGCTCCTTGGAGCTGCCGTGGGGTTATATGCCATGTACCGGTTGCAAAAATGGCTCAAGCGCGGCCGCGACGCCGTGCTCGAAGAGCCCAACACGGCAGCGGACCTCAAATGCGGGGACGCGTCGTACATTTGCAAACCGGGGGCCGCCAGTATTGCGCCCTGTTGTCGGAACAGTCAACCGCCTGCGGCCGCAACAGCGGCAGGGCTTGCGCCTTGGCCCAGCCTCAAGCACGGTGGTCCGTACAACGTAGCCGCAGGTACGGGGGCCCCCATAGTTATTAAGCATTGCTCCGTGCGGCGGCAGTCCGCGGGTTGACCGTACCGGGAACGCTACTAGCATGAGATGAGAGACCTAAACAGGGAAGTTTTGCGGACGAACCTGGTGCATGCGTGGTCATCGCTCCATGCATGCTCAATTGGCAAAGAACCTGGCCAAACTGGATCCTTTCACCTTTTGGATCATGACGTGTCAACATTTCATAATACCATAAGAGAGTGTACCGCTGCAACCTGCAACGACGTGCCAACTACATAGCAACCGCAAACCAACTGCACATCAACTGCAAACCGATGTACAGCTATCATGCAATGATGTATCTCATACAAAGGTATACAATTCACGGTAGACTACCTGGGTTTTTACCACGACATCGCAAAAGGATTCCCTTCTGTCGACTCATGAACGATACACTAATCGCGATACACGCATTGTCCCGTGCGCCGTGCGTTGTGGCGTCGTGTAAAAACCCCGTAATTCGCATGTCTCACAACAATCCTAAATCCAATACCTTGCCATCCCCCCATCGTGCACGAACCAGCAGGCGCTGGGGTCCTGCCCATGCTCGACACCGCTGCCAACAGCATCGGAGCTGCACGGCATCCACTTCCTGCAGCCCCAACACGGACAGCAGGAGCGCAAGGCAAGGGCTCACCCTCCGGAAGTAGCAGCAGCGGCAGTGATGCTGCCACCGCCACCGCCAGCCCCGCCTCATCTTCTCCGTCACCGCCTCGCGACGACGACGATAACGACTATCCTCAGGAGCCGCTCAGCCCTCATGGCAGTCGTCATGACTCGTCCCGCAGCTTCACTGCTGGGGATGGCTTCCCAGGGCCGGATGGCCCCGGGAAGGCAGTCAGGCGGGTGCTAGAGACCGGGCCGGAACCGGCCGACGGAGATGGTGACGGCCGTGGAGGGGACTGCAGCGACAGCAGCCGTTATGTTGCGATGAACAGCGTTGGGACTGGGCTGGCAGTAGCACTAGCAGGAGGGCCCGGAGCTACAGCCGGACCCGGATCCAGGGAGTTCGGGATTCCATCCTCGGCGCGAGTACGACCCGTTGCTGCTGCAGCCAATGAAGGGGGAGGGGTGGCGGCGCCGACGACGACGCCGGTGCCGGTGACTCCGCCGGCGAGAACGCATGCGCACATCGTAACGCCGCAGACCCCCTCATGCGCTGCGGCAACCCCAGCGGAAAGCGCCGTGTACGCAACCCGGGCTCTGTTCGAGTCATACCACGAGCGCGAAATTGAGCAGCGTTTGCTCCAAGCAGTCTTTGGTCCATGTCACCAGCCCGAGATGCCGCCAACGCAGCAGCAGCAACAACAGCAGCAGCAGCAGCAAAATTGGGGCTACGATACACGAGGTGGCCTTTGTGCTCACGCAGCAGCTCAGCTGCAGCCGTCGCCCGCGGTCAGCGGCAGAGGGACCGGCGGTGCCGCCGCCGTTGGGACGCGCTCCCTGGAGCTTACGTTGCGATGGGGTTCCGGAGCGTCTCTAGAGTCAGCGGCAGCAGCAGCAGCAACAACAACAGCTGCAGTGGGCAGCAGTAGCGCCATGGCCAACTCCTCTGCCGCCGGCCCGCTAGCGGTTGGGTGGCCGGCGGGTCATGGGGGTCTGGAGGCGGCGACGCCACTGGGGAATAACCAGCCGTCTTGGCCTCCAGCATTGAACCACAGCGGGGTTGGCGGCGGAGTGCCTGTGGCGAGCGCGCGGGATTTGTTGTTAGGCCGTGTGACACCGTTTCAGCCGTACATTTCCGGCAACTGCCGGATCCCCGTACTCCATCAGGCCGTCGTACTGACGCAGGGGTGTCCCGCCGCCTCCCTTCAACAATCACCATCGCCATCGCCGCCGCCACCAGTACTGCCCACTACGCCGCCGCATTCACAGATGACTATGCTACCTGTGCCAACCCCGCTTACGGCAGCTGCCTCAATGCCACCGCCGGCGACGACACCTATAGATGGCTCCCGCCAGTGTGCGGATTTGGCCATAGCGACAGCTTGCCTCAGCGCGCCGACGCCGGTGCCCCCGCCACGGCAGCAGGAGCAAGAGCTGACAGCGACGGCAACGTTGGCGTCTTGGCGCCCATCTCTGGCGGATCCGCAGGGCCAAGGAGCGCCGAGCGCGCCTGAGCTCCTGCCGCCGGCATCTGTACGGCAGCAGAGTAGGGAGGACAAGAAGGGCGCTGATGCAGGGCCGGTGTCGGAGCCATGCCTAGCTATAGCATCTGCACCCACGCCATCACCATCACGGGACCCGTCCAGGGAAGCTGTGCGCGAAACGCCTGCTCAGCTTCCGCCGGCAGCAGACTTCTTGCTTCATCCGCCGGCACCTGCACCGTCGCTGCCGTCGTCGTCCCCTTGGTCGCCCACCTTCCCCGGCGGCCAATCGGGCGCCGCCGCCAGGAGCAATGCAGAGGACACCGGTGGGTGCGGCGCACCGACGCAGCAAGCCGGTACCAGCACCACCGCGTCCCTTGTCCTCGGCGCCGCTCCCGCAGTAGCAGCAGTAGCAGCTACTGTGACAGGGTCGCGTATGGCAGGGGCCGCCGGCGGCGCTGGCGCCTCGACGACCGTTGCCGCCGCATCTTCTTCAACTATTCCCAACCACAGTACCGCCAGTATCGCTTCGGTGGACGGCAGCCGGTCTCGCAGCCCTGGCGGCAGCGGCGGCGGCGCCGGAGGCACCCCGGCGTACGGCACCGTCGCGGCTGTGCTCGCATGCTTGGCTGGCGAGAATGCGGCGCAGCAACAGCCGCCGCCGCCGCCCCAGCAGCAGCAGGAACAGCTAGGGCCGTTCATATCGCAGCTGCCGCCACCATTCATGCCGCCCAATCCATACCATTACCAACAGCATGATCGCCTTAATCATCCTGATCATCATCATCATCATCATCATCACCAACATGAGCAGGAAAAACAGCAGCAGCAGCTGTTTGAGCCAGGGACGCAGTTCTTGCACTTGCAGATACCGAAGGCATCTATTTTGCCGATGCCGCAGCAACCACCACAGCTTAGTACGACAGCTGAGCAGTACGGCAGCAGCGCGACCGCAGACCATTCGATTCAGCCAGCCAGGCCTACCGCAGCTGGGCCTGGCGGCCTACCGGGATCGGACCCGCCGCTTGGCGTAGGTGTCTCGGGGCCGAGGATGGGTGGCGGCCGTGGCAGCGGCGACGGCGCTGTGGACGGGCGTGCAGAGGGATGTGGTACGGACGGTTGTTCATGGCACGATGCACATGCCTTGGCGAGCGCAGCGGACTTTGCGGAAGGCCGTGGCGAAAGGTTGTGGGGGCTGCGCCGCAGTCACAGCAGCAGCCGCGGCATGAGCACCCGATGGGCTCGCAACCCAGGTATGGCGGCCACCGCGGCGGCTATAGGCACGGCAGGTATGGCGGTGTCACCCCGCGGCCCTTCCGGTTCTTTGTCGAGTGGCGATGGCGGTGGCGGTGGCGGCGGCGGTCATACTGGCGACGACGGGTCGGTGGAGGCGGTTGGATTCCTTCCGCGTAGAGGTCCTGCTCAATTGGAGGTCTGTGGTCAGGACGCGATGGGAGTCTGTGGCAAGGTAAACGTGGACAGCGGTGTCGGTGCCGATGCAGTGTTGTGCAGGAAGGCGCAGGTGGTGGCGACGCGGGGGTTGCTGGTCCCGCTGGTGCCAATGGCACCCAGGGTGTGGCCGGCGTCGGGCGCGGCTGGTGTGGAGGGACCTCTGGCTCGGAGCGTTGCGGAGCGTCTCATGACGAGCAATCCGCTGTTTAGGCGCATGGAGGGGGATTGTGGAACGCCCGAGGACAGCGGAGCTGAAGATGAATAAAGGCGTGCGGCGTGGTCTGGTGTGATGTGACGTGATGTGTTGTGTTGTGATGTGATGTGTAGGTCGGTGCCAGAAAGAGCGGCCTGGAGGACTTTTGTTTTGGCGTGTTTTGGCGTGGCGTATTTATGCCTTGTAAAATGGCTTCGCCATGATAGTTTGTTGATATCAACATTCGCGCTGTTGGTGGCATGGGAGATTGCAGCAGGGGATTTACCGCAGGGATGGATGGCTTTTGTGCGTGCTGGAGTGGTTGAAGTAGGTTTTTTTTGCTTGTGGCTTTCGCAGCGTTGGCACGTGGAGGCTTTCTTTTTGTACTATAAGTACATTGTTTTCCTACAGCAGGTGTGCCGAGGTCTGACCTTGGCATCATAGCGTTCTATATGGTTTCGGATCTTCCTTACCAACCCGGTTCATTTTCCCGTTTCTCGGCCTTTGCTTCCACTTGATTGCACTGAGGTAATGTGTGACGGATGGATAGCTGTGCGATATAGCAGCCCAGGAGAGCGGGCTTTGTTGACTCCAGCGCGTGAAGTCCCCCACATATGAGCTAATGGAGTGAAGTACAAAATCTTTTTATTTTTGCGTCTACAATGAATGGATAGAGAGCGTGCGTATGTGTGACTCGTCAGGTTTTGAGAGTCCCAAGGGACAGCGGGACCCTATTAACCACATTGGTGCTCGCACCAATAATGTTTCCACAAGGATGCAGATTCCACTCTTCGAATTCTTGTGAGCACATGACTTGGCCGTATTGGATTAAAGGGAGTAACTTTTGCTATGTAGAGATCTGTAAGTACCAATCTGGCATAGGCACGAAAGCCCTGAATACAATAATGTAAAACCAAAGTGACTTCTTTTCTATTATAGATTAAGTTGGCTTGTTGATCTGCAGTTCAGCCACCCTGAAGCTTGCAAGACTGCGTATCATTTACACCTGGCTTTCGACTTGGGAACATTAAGTTCCGAAAAGATTATGTCCCTAATAAATCCTTAGCCGATGGCGGATTGACACGGAAAGTGCATCGGCGCTGGTGAGCATCGCCGCCCTTTCAAGGGTCACTCCAGAAGGATCAACCTGAAATACCTACATGACATAGCTATTTGACATCCTAGCAGGGACTTTCATGGTGGTCGGGTCCTCTACGCACTGGCATCCGCCCCGGTCTCAGGTATAGTTTTGCCCTGCACCAATCCACGGGCTGGGGCGCTTTGCACTATAGTTCTTGTGACAATATCTATGCAAAGCCGATTTTAGATCTGCCATCCTTATCGACAGGCTATCTCGCGAGGGCCGTCTCAATTTTCGTTTGCGCATCCTGGTTCCCACCATGCGCTAAATCTGGTGGCTCCAACGCATGATGGAGCAGCAGGGATCTCAAACACGTGTTCTGCACGGCAGGCCCCGGAGCCTGCTCGGCAGCATCTGGGCTACCCGTTACCGACAGTGAACCGGCGGTCTGCCACTTCTGTCTCTCTGGAAAGGGCGCCAGGCGATGCAGCCAAACCTCGGGATTGCGCGCAAGCGGCAAGCGAGTGCCGGGCTGAGACGACAGCTTCCCCCCGCAGCCACGGACACGGACCCAAATCATCATCGCACACCGTTCCCGACCCCGCAGCGTTGACAAGCTGGATTAAATCATCACGCAACGTCCCGCGCCTTCAGCGGCTTGTCCGGCAATATGGAAACCAGATGAATCATATCCACGTGAGCGCGGTGCTCACGCACTTGTCACAGCTGGCCTCAGTTGACGCTTCTGTTGCATCTGCACTTGCGGCCGCTGCCCACCCCAGCGCCACGCCGGCTCTGCACCCAAACCATGGGGCTCTCAACCCAAGCGAACTTCCCAACACGTCACCGGACTCGCGGCACCCGGAGAGCAGCATTTCGAGTGGTCGGAGTCGGGCTTCATCCCCGCGACTCGAGGGCATCCCCGCGGAATGCCATGCAGATGCCGTCACGACAGGGGCTGTCAGCGGTCCGGCCGTTGACGGCATGGGCGAAGACCCTGCTTGCGTACGTGAACTGCTGCGCGTTCTGCTCACCCTATTTTACGAGCAATTGCCGTCCTTCGAGCCGCGACAGCTGGCCAACACGGCGTGGGCGCTGGGTAAGTGGCCAGCGGGGCTGGCGGGCCGCGACGACGCGCTCGTTGCCGTACTGGACGCGTCAATGCCGCTGCTGCCTCACTTCGGAGCCCAAGAGCTTTCCAACCTGCTACACGGCTGGGCGTCGTGTGTATCCTCCTCACGTGCGGGTGCTGCCGCAATCACCACCACCACCACCGGCGGCGGCAACGGCAACCGCAACGGCAACGACGATGGGGGCAATAGCACAGCCTCAGTCCCTGCCGCAGCCCCAGCTCCGTTACGCAACAGATCCCCCACCGGTCCACCTCCTGTGCCTCCGGTTAATAAGCCTCTTTCGCCACTGGGACCCCAGCAGGAGCGCCGGGGGCCTTCGACGCCCGAGTTCCCAGTGACCCAGTTTGAGCCGCAGCGGTTCCTAGAGGCCCACTGCCGCGCATGTGCGCACCAGCTGAGGCGGGGTCGGTTCAAGATGCAGGAGCTGTCGAACTTGTTGTGGTCCTGGGGTGTGCTGCTCGGCGTCGGAGCTGGAGGCGCGGAGGCAGGGCCGGGCGGGGCGGGGCCCAAGAGAAGCAATAGCAGCAGCAGCAACAACAACGGCGGCGGCGGCGGCGGCAGATCCTCGTCTTGGATCCCTGGTTTTCTGAGAAGCGGGGAGGGGGTTGTCGGTAGAGGGCAGCCATCTGATGGGCCGAAGGCGATAGCGGCGGCGGCGGCCGGGGGCAGGGACGTCGCAGCGGTGCCGTACCTGGAGCTGCTGACGGCCCAGCTGCAGCTGGGCATGTCGTCGGCGGGTCCCCAGGAACTGGCCAACAGCATGCTAAGCCTGGCTCGGCTGCAGGTGAGGCTTTCATGCACTTTCTCGCGGCGACGCTGGGCCATATGCTGTGTGCCAGCGTACATTCGGGGCCGAATTGCGCCGTGTCATTGTTATTGAGGCGTGCTAATTGATGCTGCCCTAGATTTGATGTGTTCGTGGTGCCAGTCGACGTGCGTGCGCGATCAGTGCTCCCTGCGGCTAGGCCCTGGGCGTGTGCCGCCAACATGCGTGGTCAGCCGCAGCCGACTCATGTCGTGCCGGTCAGCCTGTTCTGGACTGAGGCAGCGATGTTTTGTTGTCGCCACTTCTGTCCCGCCTTGTGACGTTAGGTGTTGTCCCTTTCCTCGGAGGCTGGACGCTTTTCTCCCCACCCCGACCGCCCCGGCGTCTTGGACACCTAGATGGATCCTGCAATGGACCATTGCAACCTCGCGAGGCTCTTTTTTAATTTGTCTTTTACATTTTACATTTTGCTCTCCCCCGCCTTTCCCCGTTCCAATATTGTGTCATGTGTCGCACTACATCTCCCTTGTTGCCTATGCGTCCAAATTGCTGTCCTCTCGTCTCCCCCATCATGTCTCGCAGGTGCTGCCTCCCCTGGAGTGGTTGGAGGCGTTTCTTCAGGCCTCACGCGGACACCTGTTGGCGGATCTCAGCCAACAAGCAGTCCCCGGAAGCTGTAACGACGGTTCCAACGGCGCCAGCGGCAGCGCTGTTGACTCGCGCTCCGACTTTCCCCCGTCGCGGCAACGGCTGATGCCGCCGCCGTCGCGACTGACCCACGGGTCAGCAGCCGCTGCCCGCGTCGGCTTTAGCCCTCAGGAGCTTTCCAACCTGCTGTGGGGTTGTAGCAAACTCCACTTACGGCTGCCACCGGCCTACCTGGACGACGTGGCGCCCGCACTGGAGCGGTGTCTGCCGCTGATGACGCTGCCGGAGAGAGTCAACGTGCTGTGGGCCCTGGCCTGGCAGGCTAAGCTGGGCGTCGGGGACCACTGGGGTCCTGCCCTGTGGAACGCAGCGGCGGTGGCGGAAGAGCCGGCGGAAGCTGCAGCAGGGGCCCCCGGGCCCTATTGCACCCCGGGCGGCGGTCCTGACAGAGAGCGCGTGCATGGGACAGCAGGCGCCGCACACGATCGGGGCGTCGCGGCGTGTGGGTGGGAAGGCAGCTCGGCAGGGAGCAGGACGGAGGCCCAGGTGCCGGAGTGGGTGCGCCGGCAAGGCGCCGGCCGGGAGATTGAGCGAGGGAAGGCTGTCCTCGCTGCACTGGCTGCGGCAGAGGCGACGGCGGAGGATGACGGAGGAGGGGCAAATGACGGGGAGTTGCTCCAGGGGGTGGTGGCTGGTGCGGCGGGTCTTGGGTTCGGAGCTGGACGACCAGCTACTGCTAGGTATGGCGACGTTGGGGAAAGGCTGGATGGGCGCGGAGCTCCGACTGCGGACGTCGGGTCGCAGTGCGGCAGTCCGGAAGAAGAAGCGCGTGGCGATGTGGATGATGGCGATGAGTCGCTTGAGCTCGAAATGGACCAGCGGCGGCGGGACGTTGCGGCCGCAACAGGGGCTGGCGGCAGCAGCAGCACTGCCGTGGTGGCGGCTGCAGCAGCGGCCTCGGCGGCCACCGGAGCGCCCGTGGACCAGGATGAGGCCATAGGATTGCTTCTGGGCCCCCGGACGGAGAACTCAACAATGCTCCGAAACCCCCTGCGGCCGCCGCCGCCGCCACCATTGCCGGACCTCGATGCAGCCCAGCGCCAGCGGGCGCATCCTGCTGGCGGGCACCAGCCGCAGGCGGGGGAGAAGACTGATTCGAATCCGAAGCGCGACGTTGACGTCGTGAATCAACCTATTTCTCATGAGTCCAATACCCAGTACCACTTGCTGCACCAGCAGCAACACCACCACCACCACAGGCAACAGCAGCAGCAGCAGCAGCGGAAGGGTGAGCTGTTGCCATCTGGACCATCGACATGGGGAAGAGGGGAGAAGGACTTGCCGCTTGCGCGTGTGCATGATTTGGCAGCGGCGGAACAAGATCCATTGCCGTACAGGTCGGGAGCTGCGCACTACACTGGTGAACCCCCCTCTGGATCAGCCGGTGCGTCGCTGGTACGACGTGTCGTTCTTGCCGTACTGGATCCCCTGCGCCGCGCCCCGGACGCCTCGGCGGCCCAGGACGTGTCAGTGGCGCTTTGGTCGGTTGCCACCCTGGCCGCATCCTCGTTTTCCGCATCCACTGCCAGCCGCACTGATGCATGCATGTCGCTGCTGCCGACGCTGGCGACGACCAGCGCGGCCGCGTCGCCGGCGGCAGCTGACGGCGGCTTCTTCCCCGTTGGCCCCGACAGCCCCGTCGGCTTTAATCACCGCGGCCATAACCAGACCCACGACTACAATCGCCGTGGAGAACGCATTGTTAGTGCAGTTGTGGATGGCGATGTTGATGGTCGTATGGGTAACCTTACCGATCATGCTGAACGCAATGGTGAGGCGGCAGCTGACGGCGTTGCTTCTTCAGCTCACGACACAGTCATTACTTTTTCAGTTGGCGGCAATGGTGCTGTCCGCGTCAGCGCGCTGCTGGAGCCACAGGAGGCGGATGCACTGGTCCGGCTGTGGAGCCGTTGGCTGGAGGGCATGTCGCCGCAGGGCCAGGCCAACTGCATCTGGGCGGCGGTGCGGCTGCGGCTGCGGCTACCGCACGACCTGCAGAGCCGCCTGGCGACCTGGCTACATCGCCGAGCAGCGGATCTGGGACCCGCCGAGACAGCGGCGGCGTTAAGGGGCCTGGGGCTGCTAAGTGCGCAGCTGCGGCCGTCAGCGGAGATGTCACGCGCCGCAGCGGCCCTGTTGGAGCAGGCGTACGTGCGCGCCGGGCGCTATGGATTGTGTGAGCTGGCACAGGTCTGTTACGGCGGCGCGCTTCTGCTGCGATGGGTAGGGCGAGCGGGCGCTGCTGCTGCTGCGGACTTGGAGTCGGTGCACGGCCTGACAGTCGGTGCCGGCGGCGACGGCCTGCCGGCAGCACCGCAGCAGCAGCAACAGATGGCGCTGCTGCCTGCCGCCGCGGCGGTGCGGATGAGCATGGATCTGGAAGACGCGGGTGTCTTTTTGCCGGCAGTGGGGACAGCGCTGTTGGCCGCAGATGGCAGTGGTGGTGGTGGTGGCTTTTCACCGTTGGCCGCCGCTGCGGCAGCCGCGCAGCAGCGTCGCCTGGCGCAGCCGCTGGATGCGCTGTTGGGCCGCTTGCAGATGGCGTACCGGCGGGAGGATGGCCGCGGTGGGCACCTCCCTGCTGCTGCTGCTGCTGCTGCTGCTGCTGCTGGTCGCCGTGTCCACCGCGGGTTGGTACCAGGATCGGCATCGACGGATCGCGAAGACGCGCCCTTGGAGGCCCCGTTGGGGCTTGAGGTCTTGGTGATGACTGTGGATGCGGTCGCGATGGTGCTGCCGGATCACGTCTCCATGGCCCGTGGGTTGGAACTGTCGGCCTGGTGCCAGGACCTTGTGCGCGTGCACGCGCGCGCTGCCCTGACGCAGGTGCCCCACCACGTCCGGACGCTGGCACCGCTCCTGCATGCCATCGCCGCGGCGGCGGCGAGCTCTGTACGAGCCGCCAGGGCTCGTAAGCAGGCGGAGAGGGATCGCCGCCGCGCAGCTGGCGCGGCGGCCGTCACCGGCGCCTCTCCGGCGCGCAGTAGCATGGACGAGTTCACCCGCAGCGGCCGGTTGGCGGAGCGGCGGGAGGAGCTGCGACAACTGCGACAGGTGCAAGAGAAGCTGGAGGCCTCGCAGCAGCAACAGCAGCAGCAACAACAACAGGATCATCCGCATTTGACACGGGCGCAACAACCGCTACATCACCCAACCTCGCAGGAGATGCCGGATATGCAGTTGCAGGCGCAGTTGCAGGCGCAGCCGCAACCGCAGCTGCAGGCACAGGCATCGCCGGAGCCACCGCTGCAGCCTCAGCCGCAGCTTCAACAACATGAAATCCTGCAGGCTCCCTCCTCACAATCCCAACCGCCGCACCCTCCGCGAGTGCGCCATGAACAACAGCAGCAGCAACAACAACAACAACAACAGCAGGAGCAGCAACAACAACAGCAAGACCGGGAACAGCGTCAAAATCCGCAATCGGCGAACTGGGTCGCCTCTGGTCTCAGCACGAATTGGCTGCAGCGCTTCTGGGCCACCAGTGCACCCTCCCTGGAGGAGGTCTCCCCCAAGGAAGCCGCCATGCTGCTGTGGGCCATGTCCTCTTTGGCTGTACAGCCGCCTAGCCCATGGATTTCGACGCTGCTGCGCGCTGTGGAGCCGCACCTACGCGCCGCCGCAGTCCGTGGCGGTGCCAGCGGCGGGGGAGGTGTCTCTGACCAGACTCTGGGCGTCTTGCTGTCCAGTCTGGGTCACCTGCGAGTGCGACCCTCCCCTGAGTGGATGGCGGCGGCATTGGCGGCAGTGGACGTGTGGGCGACGGAGGGTGTCGACGAGCGAGGCAGCGAGGGCCGTGGAGGGCGGCGGCGGATGGACCCGGCGGCTGTACTCGGTGTGCTGTGTGGGCTGGCTTACCTGGAATGTCCCCTGCCGGTGGAATGGATGGCGCGGCTGGTGCGGGCGGTGGCACCCCAGCTGCAGTGTTTGACGCCCGCGGAACGGACCCGGGCGTACATGGCGGTGGCGAGCTTGGACGCGGCGCTGGCGGAGCGTGTGGGTTTTGAGTTTTCAGAGCTGCTGGCGGCCGGCAGGGTGGGGCGTGGCCGTGGAGGGGCTGGGGCCGTGTCGGAGTGGGAGAGGGGGGAGGAGGGCACGGCGCAGCAGCGGACACTCTTCACCCGGTCTCGGGGGGGTTGGTGAGGATGGTTTGGCGGCCGGGAGAGGATTGCGGACTTCAATGCAATGCGGTTGTTGGCAGGTTGGGACGTGACGCGGCGGCATGGGATGGGATGGGGAGCAGATGGCACACTACCCAGAGGGGTCCGAGAGGAAGAGATGGGCAAAGATGGGCTTTCACGACACGGTTTTGTGGGGTGGGGAGGGGAGCGGGTCCTGGGGCGGGGTCGTCGGATGATGAGGGAAGGGGTGCCAGGCGACAGGGGGGACATGGAGGTGGGGGTTGGCGAGTACCGAAACGACGCCGAGAAGAAGAAGAAGCAACAGCAGTAGCGGTAGCGGTAGCAATAGTTGGAGGAAGAAGCGATTAAGTTTTAGCCAAAAAGGAAATGTTTGTCGTGAGAACTTGTCGTGGCATCGTGCGGTGGATTCTTCTCTTGTTACAGGGTGGTTAAGCTTCACCATTCACCATATATCCTGCTTTCCATCATCTCTTGTCTGTCAGTGAAACGGGATGGGAAGTGTGCGGTGGGACCCTCGGTGCGCTCGGTCGCGCCCTCATGTGCAATCACGGGCCCACTGTGACTAGCGGCGCGGAGTGACTAGCGGCGCGGAGTGACTAGCGGCGCGGAGCGAAAGGTGCTGAAACGACTAGTTGATAAAATTGGGCATTCGCTTCGCTCGCCACGCGTTGTGTTTGGATGAACAGATCCAAAGAGCGAAATGCAGGTGATGATGGTGGTGGTGGTGATGGTGTCTTTTATAAAGTGGCTGAGACAGCAGCTGCAGGATGAAACCGTGGGGTGGGGCGGGATGGGACGGGACGTGCGGGTTGTCTGTCCGTCTGTATGTGCTTTGTTTGCGCTGTGGTGAGTCGTCTTCGAGATCAAGGATATAGGAGGTACCCGATTGCGATGATGCGGATCGCGGTAGTTATCGTAGATGGATAGATAACTACCGTTTGGAAGCCTAACCGATGGTGGAGTGCAGTCTTTTGCGTTGGATGCAGGTAGGTGGGTAGGTAGGTAGGTGGGTGGGTCAGGATGTCTTGCAGGGTAGAGGCTGGTCCATGGACCCGGGCTGACACCTCTTTCGTCACTCGGGGTGTGGTCCTCAGGGGTCTCTCGGGGTGTGTCTGCCTGTCTGTCTGTCTGTCTGTCCTGATATTCGGTCAATGCCCACCTTGCATGGAAACGTGGTGAGGTATAGCGCGGGAGTTGTGAAGGCTGTCGGCTTTGGGTGGAGCGCAGGACATGAGTGGAGTTCTCGAGTGCCATGGTTGTTGTGTTGTGGGATCAGAACATTCCCGCATCATGTTGTGTAGCAGCCAAGGGGGAAAGCCAACGCGCGCCCGTGTAAAAGCTAACGTGCCACAAACATCAGTTATCTGGTTTCTCTTTTTCAGTTCCGTCGTAACGTCGATTTGCATTCGTATGTATCGAAGGAGAAACACTGGCACGACGTGACGCCTGTGCTGACGTGGCGCAGGCTGTCTGGTGGTGGGGCTCTGCTGTCGAGTTTCTCGCAGCCAATGCCGGGATGCAGTGGCCGCACCAGACTACTATTTATCAGCATCAGCCTTTTCACCCTAGGTTTACGAGGTATCAGCCTTGATTTTCCGTAGCCTTGGCAAGCGCGCGGCTCGAGCGGAAGGACCTCGCGAGCCGGCTCTGTCATATCAACATGTAAAGCTCGAGCTCACAGCCAATGTGCCCCTGCGGGGTCTTAGGCGCTGCTCATGCGCAGCTGGTCCTGCGTGCCGTACAACTATCGTTTGTTTCTTATAACGGCAATTTTAGATTAGCATGGCCCTGCGGATGACATATAACGGCAATCGCATGTTGACTATGCGTAATGATCGTAAATGCTAAGGACAATGGTCCCGGGGCCGTGCAGGAAGGTGATGCCCAGCCGCATCATTTGCAAGTCGCTTCTTGGTATATGCATGCAGCATAGATGTGCCGCTCCAACCCCATGGCCAGCTTGCCTGCTCCCGGTGACCCGGTCTCGACTAACTGCAATTGCACTGTTAGGTTTCAGTTTATCCGTTTATCCGATACAACTACCATCCGCATCTCCCACCCCAGAACATCCCCACCGTCTGCATCCCCAAGCTTACAGCTTGCACATCTTTGCTGGTCGAAGTAGCGAGCTTGTGCCTAAGGAGCAATACGTTGCGGCGCCTGACGCTTGGTGTTCCAAACTCCACGAGTTTGTATGCCCCAAACGAGCCGATGGGTTCATGAGCAGTAAACTTCCCAATGCTTCACACTGCACGAAATGACTTTGCAGCCACCACACACCCAGGGACGTGTGTAGCAGCTGAGCAGCGGGGGCAGCGGCACCTTGCTGCAGGCAACGACAACATGGGGTCTTGTCTTACGTGAAGGCAGCTGGCCCTGCTGCTGGTGAAGATACAGCGAGATACAACAGGCGTTGACAGGCCAGAAGCGCAGCACTGTCAACTGTCAATGATTTGCGAGACGAGCAGCAATGCCGTACACCTAGGTGAGTTCGACTACTCGTCGCATGGTTCTGCATTATCGCGCATCCCACCTCACCGTGCTTTCCTGCGCAACTATCCGGTTTCTGCTTCCCACTGCGGGTTAGAGCCGCACCGAGGTTATCGCTGCACTTGCGGCCCCTCGTGCGCTGCCTTGCGGTGCCCTGGCGCGGCTCCGCGCGCGCTCCGGGCATCAAATTGGTCGCCGCTCCCATTCACTTTGCATTCCGTTCGCCCCTTCATGCCTCAACGTGCTCGAGTGGGCATGGCTGATGGGAAGCTCTGCTGCAAAGTGGCAGATCGACTTTAGTTTTCCTCTTTGTTTGAGGGTTTATACCAACTATTGCGTCTCCATCCTTGGTTTCATCGCTTGATTCTGCAGATTTAACTATGGACAAGTAGCTATCTGGCGTTTTACTTATGAACGCCCTTAGGTCGAAGCCGGGGCGACCTGTTTCGAACTGCCGACCGAAACAACTTTCTTTCTTGTTGGAAAGTGATTGACACTCATATACCAGAGGATTGCTGCAGCAGTAATAGGACCCGCGGGGTCCGGCGCTTGCTGGTTTTAACATTTCAAGTGTAGTGCGTTTGCAAACACAAACTACATTGGTGGATAAGCGGCGGCCATTTTATCTATAGAGTAAAACTGGAAGGAAAGGAAAATTGCAAATCTAGGTACCGACGTAAGCGAATCTTACGCTTGCGACGCCGGCCAAGAACAAAGGACAGTTTACGAATACCATACTTCAGGAAAATGTCGTGAAATTATTACTTCAAGAGTGTTATCCTGGACATAACAATGTCACCTCGCCGTACATTCTGCTGTACCAGATCGATCCAGGCCGATTGTAAATCAATTCATCAGGTTTGATATATCGTGTGTTTTCGTGGCTGGGTATTAAACGGAGCAGGTCTCTGGAAATCTTCCTCGCAACTGCACGGGAAAGGAAACGCAATCAACAAGGAATTTGCAAGTATCTGTTGCATATAGTAAGACGCCATGAGCAAGAGGCCTCGGGAGTCGGGGCTCGATAGCGAGAAGATCCCACGTATCGTTGGGTTCTTAAGCGTTAAAAGCTGGTCGGATTTCCAGTCGATCATGAATGTTTCCGACAACTTTCCCTGTTCGTCAGAAGACATGTTCGGCGCACAATCCGTCTTCGCCCCGCCAGCGCCACAAGAATTTGAGGTCGTTGGCGTGAAGCTACTTTTGGAGCTCCTCAGCGAGCCAGTCGTTTGGTTTAAAGAAACCGTACTCCATTTAGACAATCGGGAGGAACCCCTCTACCTCCTCCTATACTCGGTCCTGTCCAAACTGGCACTGCTAAGTCTCGACCAAGGTTCACTGGTTATCTCCTCAGCCGGTGCGGACTCGTTGACTGCCGCCTTCAATGCACACTGTCGTGCAGCTCACGTCATTGTCGGTCCTCAGGTCCTGATGATCCCCTTGACAAGGGGGCTGCAATTTATGCCGCTTGGGAAGCCGCATGGGACAAAGTTTATGAAATTACCGGTGACTATGAATCCTCTGACCATAAACTGGCGGAGCGGCTTTTCAGGTCACCTGTGCAGCCCGGTGAGTGCCGCCTGCGTGCATGGAAGTATATGTCGGGACCTGTGCACCTTCCGCCACCGCATTTAAGTTCAAGAGAGACTCCTGAGGCGTGGAAGAAACCATGTACGGTAGGGCCGTTGCAGAGTACATGACTATGCTCCGGAGAATTGTTAGGAGGTAGCAGCTGTTTTGTTAATTATATTAGAGTGATGGCTGGCCGTACGGCAGCTTGGCGGCCCAACTGTGTGTGCACATGTGCACCCATTTATTCAAAGGCCGGTTGGGCTTCACTGACTGTCGGTTACTGCTCTCTGCATCGGGAGAGAAGGCTTGGTGCTTCAGAAGGTTCAAGAGCTGATCTAGGTTTCTGTATGTGTGTTAGCAGGACCAAAGAATTCCATGCCTTCCTATGCATCCTGTTAATCCTTTCAGGCAAGGGCTAGGAATTCCTCTGGCTGCTGGCATGTGTCGTGTTTCACTCCTGCATCCACATCTAGCTGCTAACAAGCTTGCCACAAGTGGTTTTGCCCATGGGATGGGATTTGCAATGCTGCAGGTCGGTCTGAGCTTGTTGTCGTCCGTGTAAACCCCGGAAAGAGGATATCACCGCATGAGTGTCTGGAGACGAATGTTCGGTCATACTGCAAGGCCGTGATGCTGGTGGAGCCGAAGTGTAGGATGGTCTTCACAGACGACATATGGCAGCCCATGGCAGAAGCTATATCGCTGGCGATCCTGAACGGCAAGCAAGATCCGGTGACGGTGCTGCTCACGGATGCTAAGTCCTGGTATTTTGCCTCTGTGCAGCTGGTCGGAGAGATGGACGAAGAGGGACTTCCCCCACCCACTCAGAACGAGTTCCAGGCATGTGGCTACCGCCTCCGTCTCTTTGCTTGCAAACATTTCACCTGTAATCTCCTATCTGAATCCAGTGATAGAAATTACGCATGTGTGGCTAAGGTGAGGCCGAAATTTGGGGGCCAGTTATCATGCAGATAGGGGCTTCGGCTGCATAGTGTGGGTGGCCGGATGTTGTCCGTTCAGGATGTTGTCTTTCTGGGGGCTTTAGGAAGCACAGTTCGTGAGGCTAGGAGCCATGAAGGTGTTCCGACAACTTGAATACTAATTCGGTTGCCTGGATGGAAGCAGTGTGTAGAGTCCATATGCTGCGATGTATGGTATGGGCCTGGCGAGGGTGAATGTTTTACAGGGTCAGCAAGTCCATCTGTCGTACAGTACGGCATACAGAAGGTGATGCATTGCTGGAGTATGCTGAGTTTGCATGTTGAGGGGCCTTTTCGGCAGTCAGCTACACCTCTTTGCAGGTAGGTAATTCTCTCCAAACGTCCCCTTGGTCCTGCAGGTTTTCGCCCACATGCACACCGTGTTGTACCCTGGTGTAGACATCTCCCAGGTTGCAGCTCGGGCGCAGCAGGGCAGTGGTGTGCTTAAAAGTCTGGCGGACAAGTGGGCGGAACCCTGTATCAGAGATGTGGAAGAGATGCAGAGGCTGAAGGACCACGAGCAGAGGATGAAGGAATACGAGCAGAGGATAAAGGCTGCGGAGCAGTGGATGAAGGACCACGAGCAGGAGATCAAGGCCTTAAAAGAGATTGAGGCTCGCAAAGAGCAGCAGCAGCAAGGCCAGTAATGGTAGTGTGGTTGAATTGGCCTACAGCAGCTGGACAAGGCACTGTTGTGCTTCCATGTGTGTACGAGCATGCAGCATTGGAAGCGCAAGTAGGGAATGTAGGAGGTCGCTGTTGCAGCACAACAGCAGGCGGTGTATAGGATAGTGTCAATCTGGGATGGATGTGATGCTGATGATCGTTGCATGCGTTGGTACTGCATAAAAATGGATAAGAGTAGATGGCTGCAGAGAGTCCGAGAGGTCTTGGACATTAGTTTGGGATTGGCATAGTGGAGGTGCAGTGCACAAGATTAGTGCTTCATGTGGTGCTTCATGTGGACCTGCAAGTAATGCTTCGGAGCTCGCAGCTTGCACCACATCTCCGGTGCCAAATAGAGACAGCAAGCTAGTCTACCCTTTACCTAATGCACGTCCGAATCGACTAGTAATGGTTTTTTTTACCTATCACTCAATTCTCGATTGGCATAGGTGTAGGGTAACCCCTTACCAAGGGGTAACAACGGTGTTGGGTAACCCCTTATCGCGGGGTAACAAAGGGGTCAGGGGTAATACACTACCGCGGGGTAACAAAGGGGTCCCGTGAATTCCTGTCGATATCACTGGATTCTCAATCCGTTAACAACCGCCGCCGAAACTCCTTCAAGTACATCATCAGACGTGATTCCTAGCTGCGCGATTGCTGAGCACGTGCTGCTTGAGGCCGTATTCCAGCGATTCTAAATTTCGAAGGTTTTGGGGTTTTGAAAGCATTTGAACAAGCAAAATTCGACATTGGTGTTGGCAGTATTTGTGGAGGACATACAGGCTTGGTTGGACTCCGATTATTTGACAATTTGCGAGCTGAACATGAGTATTTAGGTTGGGAAAGGTCGTGTATCGCCCAAAACTTTATGTAGCGCCAGTTGCGATGTCCGTTCTAGGGCAAGCATGCGTTTACCACCTTGCAAGGGAAGACCTTATACCACATCTTCTACCACATCTTCTACCACAGACCCTAGGGTCTGCCATGGCCCCTTCAAAAACGCTTTTTTTGTTTTTTTTGCTGTACGGTTTGTGCTTCGAACTCACTTCCCCTTCTGCTTGGTAACACAGCATTTTTTCCTGAAGGCCTGTACCTCTCATCTGATTTCAATGCTGCCGCTCTCTAAACCGTTGCTTGCATCTGATTCCCAGGTCGCCTCTGTAAGAGCCTGGCTCAGGACTTAAGATGGGTCTTACGGATAGCACCCGGACACCAAAATTTCTGCCCCATACGACAGCAAGGGCCTGACCTGCAGGTCCAGCTGGACATCAAAACACCGTAACAGATCTGGCAAATAATGCGGTAAAGTAATGCGGTACGGCCCGTACACGCCTCCTGTTCTCAGTTTCCTCCTGCCCAAATGTCCGGTACAAGCAGGGCGGGAGTAAATAGGTCTGCCCCGTTTACGAACCCCAGCATCTCTACTGCGGTGCGCTGGCGGTTCACTTCGCATTGCCTATCGTTGAGTAGCGGTTGGAAATAATTCCGCCATACTTCAATGTCGGTGACGCCCTTCGTACCGTCCGAAAGGTTTTGCCACAACTCTTTGGGATGCCCATGATAGCTGTTAATGAAATCACGGCATTCTTTGTGCTCAAAAGCCACCCAAGCGTGCCAAAGCTCCCTGTTATACTCCTCCCTATCCAGGACAGGGAGGACCTCCCGATATTCCTGACACGCTCCCTTCCTTAAACGCGCGCTGCTATAAGCTTAGTATCCACATCATTTGTGAGCACTCTTCATTCCACTAGGGCGCGTGCCCTGATCAGGTAAGATGTCCATCCTGCCTGCTTCTTCTTTCACCCCAGACAAATATTGCCTGCAATCCACTGCATGCGTACCTCTTAGCGAACCATCCTCTATAACTTGCATAATTTCTCTGAAAGGCTGAAGTACAGCACCAGCATCCTGGGCTGTTGTCGTACTTCATCGACAACACCAAACTGTCCTTCTCAATCCGTGATAGACTACATAAGAGAGGTGTCTTATGGAATTGAGGGCATTCCATGCTACAGTTGGACAATCATATATTTTTTTACCTCAACGTTTTCTGACCAAAATGTCTAGCTCGTTACGGATAGCCGCTGCAAATACTAGGTGCGACTGTAGTTGAGAAATTGAGATCATGAAAGCATTCGCCGACAGCCGCGTCTTTCTGTACTGAATTGTGCAGGTCTTCGTGCCCAGCGTCTACCTCAGGTCGACCTCCGTGTTGCGTGGTGTCCAGAATCTGTCAAGGACATTTTAGTGGACACCGTAGCCGCCGCTTTAGGTATCAAGAGCGTACAATTGGTCATATGCGCTGTTCACGCCGCGCGTCGGCCTGACGTGCAGCTTATCCTGCTACCCGCAGATCTATAGTTAGTGATGACTATGCCTCAACTCGTCGCCCAGATGAAGAGTACATGAAGGTAAGGTAGTTCTTGCTTGCAAGCCGTCTCGTGAGCTGTTGTTGAGGCACAGTGTGGCCTCACGAATTGCGTTCCCAAGTAGCAAGAAGCTGTGAGATGTTCGGGTTTGATCAACTCACTGCAAAGCTGTGCTTACTTGTGATTCATTTGTGCAAATACTCGCTCGATGGTCGTACCATCATGCTTTGCGGTAACAGCAGCACCGACGAGGCAACTACAACCCCCGCGTCATCAGTGCATCTCCAAAGCTTTCGCTCCACTCAAAGGACAATGACCCATATCCCCTATACTCCTTATGAGGTCACCGGTCACGATTCCTTGCTTCTCTTGTCCCTGACACTGCAGGAGTATCAGGCCCTAAAGGACCAGCTCCAAGACAACAATCGGAAATGCGGGGCGGTGGTGGCGGCTTACCTCTTGCTAACCGTGGATGGCCAGGTAGGGGCCCATGTTATAACTGGATGGCGGGTGGGTCTTTAAGTAATAACCCTTCCGCTCCTTCCGGTCCTGGGCCTGGGGTTGAAGCCCAGGAAGCAGCGGAAATGTGTTACAACTTGTCACAGTCCATGCACCACCCTGGAACGAGCTGTCTGGGCGGTGGCTACAGACGTTCTTCCCTGGCTATCTGTTGGTGTAGGGGGGGCTCTGCCGGGGTAAGCGCAATAGCTGGCTGTTCAGCAGCCGTTGGCGGGTGCGGGAGAGCTCTCTCTCTCTCTCTCTCTCTCTCTCGCGCGCGCGCGCGCGCGCGTGTGTGTGGGGGAGATTGCTTGGGGCGTCGGTATATGCTTCAGGCCCTTCATCGCCCTTCGTTGAAGTATTTGCAGCGGAGCCCAAACGGGCCATCAGGGTGCTCATGGCGCACATGTGCAACAACATGCTGATGGGTGCTAACCGCATAACACTGTGGACCTTCCGCAGCCAAGCGTACTAGCTGCATTGACGATGTAGCCTCAGCTAGCACATAGTTGAAGCCAGGAAAGGGCGTCAATCGTCCTAGTTGCCGCCGGTCGCCGGGTCCTGGGTGGTCCCGTTTCGAGAGATGTTGCCTGGTTTGCCAACCTGCAAAACTAGAAATTACGCTCCGAAAGGCTAGGAACCCGTACTGTCGGGTGGTATGGATCCCCAGCCCAGCCCTAGGAGCGTGCTTTCTCACCAAAAACGTGGAATCGTCATGCATTCGCCCTGTGCGAACCACTCGCCCGAACTTTGGTACTGTTGCGGTACCACCCCTCAGGCCGCCCTGTGCGCTCTACTGGGGAGTGCCGCAAGCTACGCCTACCTCTCATGCCTGTACCGGGACGTGGATAGCTACCGGGGGGACACGCAGGTGCCCATGGTGGAAGCGGATAAGGTAACTGGCGAAGTGAGGGTCGGGCATCTGCCGGCGTGTTGCAGTGCCGCAACACACACACACACGCTCCTCGTAATACCTGCTACTACACTCGTTGAGCTCCATCATGACCCCCATGGGTCCGCAACTTTAGTGGGAATGACCCATTGTTTTCTGGTTAAAATAATGATTCGAATCACCGTTACCAAGAGCGGTAATGGCCCCACATCCCGGTCCTGTCTCGTTGCAATTTCGGTATTGGGTCTGTAGCTCAGCGGCACAGCAGCACAGCGTCACCGCGTTGCTGGAAATGCAGGGCTCGTTCTGGGCGCTCGGCATGCCAGGGCGGCTCAGCTTTTTGCCCTTTGCTGCCAATCGCTGGATGCGTTTCCCGAATGTTTGAGGGAGGGATCTGAGGTGGAGGCCAATCCAACGAAATAAGCCCGTTGCGGGGGCCCACTGCCACACATGTACCGTTGTGCAAACCCCTTGCTTCTTGTTTGCTCCTTGTGTACGGCGGCCTGCAACACCGAAGCCCCTTTGGTTAATCTTATCTCGTTTGAAACAGCCGTAGAGTTAGTTTCCTGGATGCCGCATGTTATATGGACACACCTCGCTTTGTCTCTCCTCCTGCCTTTTTGGATGCCTGGCTGCTGCTACACGATTGGGCGTCTGTTGCCGACTATGGTTCACTTTTTTCAATTCCTCGCGCCTCTTGTGCACGCAGATCGAAAACACATTTATCCGCCGAATGGCCAAGGTAGGCTGCGCATACCGTCAGGCGCTGCAACCCCGTCTGCTGGTGCCTGTGGCGCTGGCAGGGCTGTCTGCCGCCTACAATCAAATCGTGGGCCCGGAGCGCGCGCTGGATTTACTCCACCAGGGCTGTCTGCTAGGCGGCTTTTTGTCATATAAGCTGGCCCTGCTGATCAAGCTGGCGGATGACCTGACACCCAAGGTGCGCGGTTGCGTGGTGGGCATGCAGCGCGGTGGGAAGGTAACTTGGAGGGGAGGAGATGCGGTAACTCTGGGCGTGGTTCATGGGTGTGCGTGTGTGGCGCGGCATGTGCATCATCACACCATTAACCCCAATCCCGCTCCTCGTCATTTCCACTTTGTATAAAAACCTCCTCCTGGAGCTTCATATCCCATCTGTGCACATCCATTGTCCTTCGTTTCAGCCATTCTGTTGTCCATGACACAACGTTTTTTTCGCCGGACAACCCGCTCCTGTACGCCCACGTCCCTTGGTTGTGTTTGTTAGACCTACGTAGACTCCACGGACACACGGCCTAGATTGGAGCCCATTGAGGACGAGCTGGACATGTTTGGCCGCCCCAAACGCCGCACGCTGCGCATGCCCACGGAGGTTCTTCCAGAAGGGGTGGAGGCGGACAAGGTGCCGCTGGCAGGTCTCATAATGGCCGCGGACGGCGACACGCCGGTGCAGCCAAGCAAGCTAGACGGCGCATCAAAGGCAGCGACGACTGGAGAGTCGCCGAGGTAACCGCATGTGTGCGAGGGAGAGGGAGGAGGGAGATTATATGCAAGACGCGGGGGGGGCATTGCAGGAGGAGGAGAGAGATACGAGGTGAGGTAGGAAAAGGAAGGGGAGAAGATATTACTTGGCTTTGCTGTTGGTGCCTGCTGGTGATGCTATCGATGAGATGTTTAAATAAGACTTGGACGGCTTGCCGTGGCGATTTATTGCGATGCTGATGCTGCTCGACGTGATGGTGAATAAAAAAATAGCTTTTAGTTGAGTCGCACAAATTTTTGGATGTTGGGAAATTCCCAAGGTGGATGTTGGCATGTCAATGATACGTGGTGATGGATGATTAGTGCCGCATGCTTCTGGCTACTACGGCCTGGGCACAGGTCAAACGAACCAAAACTGGTCCTGCGTACTCCTAAGCTTGTTCGCCGTTCCGCCATAGTAATATCGACAGATGTTTTGTGCAATCGACAAGTTTTAGGTGCACCAAACCTTCTCCCCTATTTAATTGCAAAAGTCTGCGTAGGGCTCTCAAGGCTGCTTTTCCTTAAGCACATTCCTACTTGTTACGTTGTACCTCCTAGTCGATCATCGGCCACTACCAAGGAAATCCTATTAGTACGTTTGCGTGGCGTTACGGACCAGTCGGTCTAATTGTTCTGGTCTGTGCTTCATGCACTGTCAGGCGATGTGCCCCTCGTCTCGGCTTCTTTGCTTTGAGGCATAGAAAGTTTATTCGCCCGCATCAACAACGTTGCCCCGCCGTGCTGACATCGATACCGCGTCACATACCAAAATACAAGACGCTACCAGAGAAGGAACTAAGCGCAGTTGACCACCATATGCGTTCGTTGTGCACATGAAACCGCTAAAAGTTCCATGGCTTCAACGACTGGGAGTGGCTCGTTTAAGAGCAATCGCAATTATGCCGTCTCGGGGCTGGATAGAGTTAAACAGGTGCCGCTGGTCATCCCATCACATCTCCGTCCCCCGCGGTGGGTGTAAACTGCTGCAGCAGGCCATGGCCTCCTCCTGCTGAGCATGTCGGCCTGCCTCCTTACTAACTTCGAAAGATTACATATTCGGACTTAGTTGGGGTTTGCTCGACCAGTCTTTTATTCCCAAAACAACTGCCTCAAAATTTTAGGTGCCAGTACCGCCAGTGCCGCAAAGGTATTAGTTGTTGCTCCATAAGTAAATGCCATTTTCTGTTACATATAATGAAAGAGAGAAAAGGACTGAGAGGCCCGAAGAAGACGGGCCTTACGAACGGAGAAAGAGACACCGCAACTGAACTAATGCGGGCTGCGCCATAAACGGGCGGGCGGGCGGGCGCGCGCTGAACAACAAAAACAAGATAAGCTAACCAGCTTAATGCGCGCAATAAATGACGGCCCTGAGGACACGGGCCGTTGCGAAACAGTTAGTCTAACAGTTACGCATTGGGCCTTACGCCCAACTAACCCGGCTTACTTACGCAAGCTCGCATTAATTCGTACAGTTTGTTCTGGTTGCGTAAATCGGCCGTAAGCGCATGAGTACAATGAAATTTTATAGCTTGTACGTTTATAGCTTGAACAGTTTATAGCGTGAGGGTTAACCATCGCAAGACGTTGAGGCGCGCTTGGGCAGTGGTCGTGCGCTGGGGCATTGTGCCGTCTGCAGCAAGGTGTACTAGGATTCTTCCACGGTCATTGCAGCAGGAAGAGGACACACATCTCGGGTTGATTTGACCGTTATACGCCTTCATCCAAGAAGCTGAGCATAACGGATCCTAATGGGCAAGACTCCGGAAAGGCGTTGCCACACACACTAACCAAGAGTTTTCGTGGTAATGGTCGTATTCATTTATCATATGCTGAAGCTCGTAGGTCCACGATGTGTACAATAGGAATCTAATATTTGTACACAGTACATGCATAAAAAAGTAAATAACAGCTGATTACTGGATAAGACATTTGGTTGACAACCTGCTATAGTTCTGCTATAGTATTTGGAACTTAACCTAGTCCTGCTCGTACTGTGCATCCTTTTTCTTACGACCATTCGGGCTTCACAAGTCACGCCCAGTTTGTCCTATCATCTACTTCACAAAAATCATTAAGGGATTGTAAAGATGGCTACCCGCTATACGCGTTACGAATTAAAGAGGCACTATTGCGCAGTCCTGCCGTGTTGCGTAAGCCGCCAGCCGCTAGCTCATCTTGAAAGCAAAACCACCCGGCTGCGAAACCCCCGCCCAACACCAACCCATTGTGAAAGTTGCACTAGTGGCCGATAATAATGGCAGTTACCCGTGTTGCGCCGTTGAAATCTCCTAGGACCTCAAGGGAGGGCGACCCACCCAAGGCCAGCAGTGAACAAAGCAGGGACCGCTGCATTGTGGCAAACCCCAGGATTGCCTTGGGTGGGTGGAGATACGACAAAGGACAGACGGTAAAAGGAACATAGACGTGTACTCCAAGATTAGATCAATGAAGTAGGACAATATGTAAGATGCCGACCCGTGGGTGGGGGGAAAGGGGAAAAACTAGAGGACACTGTCCCAGCAGCGGGATACATCTCTCGGTAATACTTGAAAACAACGGCAGTTAATGAACCAATGCGCCTGTACGACCCAAGTAGAAGCTTGGAGTCTCCTGCCGTACTGTGGTCCGGCATGTGCATGCATGCGCCCTGATTCCACGCACCACGGCAATTCCTTCGCATTAACTTTCCTATCTCTACACTCATAGTTCGAGACGTTGAAGCTTGACATCAACGTTTGTAAGTCGCTGCCTTATCGGCTTGCAGCAACCTATTACTGTCGTCTGTATCGATTAACAAAAGCTTACCTGAAATGGCAAAATTGAAAGTTTACATTTCACGTTGACGTGCTTTGGACAGCCGGCCCGGTTGTCAGTTGTAAATGATTTTTGCTTGCTGCTTTGGTGGTCTTGTTGAAGACGTCGATACGAGGGGGGAATTAAACGGCTATGGAGTCCACGGTGAACAGGCCAATATTGGGACAACTGACAAAGGAAAGGAGTTCAGCGAGCTGCCCACGGGCGGGATAACCAAAACTGGAGAGATTTGCCTGGCGGAAAATACAACATCGCTGAGTGCCGTCACCTCAACAGGGTCGACCGTCGCCTATCAGGTACAGGAGACCGGCTCAATTAACTTGCAGAGTGCCGCAGCATCGCACCGAGCCATTGATTTAAGCACACAACCTATGGTGTATCATGCTGGATTGTGTATGTGCAAGCAATACGCTACTTGCATCGTTCGCCTGGCTTGACGCATTGCGGCCCATTTTACTGTAACAGCTGAACATCCTGAGCTCTGCCCTGGCTGGCCTCTCCGGTAATTGGTATGAGCGAGTAATATCCGCAGCCTCTCGACTTACCAGCGAATCTGGTGCAGCTCTGTGCTCCGTCTCCATTCTCAGCGTCGGACTTGACCAGTTCACGGTGTTACATGTCACCGGGAAAAATCCAGAATGTGGTTCGATTTGCCCGATAGGCTCACAGCTGCCAGCACTAAAGGCTGTGCTCGCGCAACCCGGTGGCGGCAGCTCGTCCAGACTGCGCTACAACAGTATCCAGGTCCTGCAGCTCCTGCAGGTAAGCTGACTCCAAATTATACAGCAGAGTTTGAGGTACCATCCCTCGCGCCCCGGATGCGAGCCTGTTTTATGTAAGACGAAGGGGCCTTTAATAACTCGATTGGCCCTGTCGGACCGTCGGCCCTGATTGGACGCCGCAGAAAACCCGCGTGTTCTTCCCCCAATAGGCACCATGCAACTCCGCCCAAGCTCGTTCTCGCGTTTCCCGTTCCCCACGCTTCGTCGCCCCTAATATCCCCTCCCTCTCTCTCTCTCTCCCCCGCCCTTCCCCCGGCCCATACCCCGCAGTCCTCGTTGCTTTACTCCTTTTCCGACCCCCTGCAAGGATCCCAAGAAATAAAGGAGCCACCGTACGACTGGCAGGCCTTGTACGGCACACGTGGCCTGACGGATTTTTGTGCGTTGCCGCTCATACACGCCAAGTCCGTCGTGGGCGCCGTCACGCTTGCCTTTGACCCTCCGCCGCCGCCGGGGCAGCAGGCGCCTGGCTTGGGGAGACGCGGAGGGCTGCCCTCAGTTTCCTCGGGGCCCTGCTTCAGAGCCGCTCTTCTGATGCGCTGCGACGAGTCCTCCCTGAGGGCGCTCGGGCTGCTGCTGTCAGTGCTCCTCGCCGGCCAGGACCTCAAGCTGGCCCAACAGGTGCGTCCTGGAATTTACCCACCCCCATAGTAACCCAATTCCCATCCAAACCTGCAGTCGGCAGTGGTCTCTTTTTGAGTTAGTTAGTGAGTTTGTGAGCTAGTGAGGTGTGTCGTATGTATGTCCGGGTTGACCGCTCGCCTCTGTGTGTGTGTGTGTGTGTGTGCGCGCGCGCTTTGCCGTTTCGTGCGTATGGTGGTTGGGTTTGCAGCGACCAGGTCTCAGTGGACCGTGACCGGCTAGCAGGCCTGCCGCCCAGCCGCCCCGTCGGTGTGCTGCGCTCCGTATCCCCGGGTCTTCAGAGTGGACGACGATGTGCGTGTGTGTGTGGTGGTGGTGGGGGGGGCTGCCGACGGACACCACTGCATTGCACGAGAGTCCATTCCCCCACCGCCTCATGGTCCAACGGGCGCTCCCCCCGCCCAAGCCCCCGCGCCGTTGCGCTCACCCCTATCTCACTCACTCCTATCACTTCCATCCCGGCCCAATCCAGGTCGGCGACATCCTGGCGGGAGTACACGACGCTCGCACCCTGCAGCAGGTGGTCGCGGGAGTGGCCGCGGGAGTGGAGCGGGTTCTGCAACTCAAGACACACGTCACCGTGGCGGTTACAGTGGCACTGCTGCCCGGTTCAGCCGCCGCCGCCGCCGCCGCCGTCGGTGCCGCTGGCGGTAACGTCGGCGGCGGCGGTGGCGGCGTTACGGCGCCCAGCAGCAATGGCGGACGGGCAATCTTCTTCGAGGAGCGGGGCGGTAGCGGAGCTGCGGCCGCAGGCGGCGGCAATAGCGGCGGCGGCGGCGGGAGCGGCTGCGCTGCGAGTGGAGGCGGCGGCGGCGGGGGCGGGCAGTCAGCAAATCCTAATGAGCAATACGGGGCTCGCGGCATAATGGCCAGGTAAAGGGGGGCCCCCTCCGGAGGCGGAAGAGGACCCGGGGATGTGGCGGAGGTGGCGGTCGTGTGGGACGGATTGATCAGGGGGTGGGGTGGGTGGGGGCTTTGGCGGTGTAGAAGTGGCGGAATGCTGCAATCGTCCTGAAGTCGGCGAGAGGCAGCTCCGGGCGGAAATCTTCGGAGAGGAAGCCACACACGCACACACACACGCACACACACACGAACACACACACGAACACACAGACGCACATGCGGATAGGACACCCTCGGGGCCCCCAGGCGCGCGTGCGTGTACATGCGCGTGTGTGTATGTTGCTGTTGTTGGGCAGTTTCCGGTCTTTTCCTGCTCTCCTGAACTGCTGTTGTTCAAGCCTACGTCCGTCAAAAGCGCGTGTGGCGGCGCTCCTTTGCGCACCCTTATCTCAGACTGGCGATATACCACTCGCCGCGGTGGTTGACCCTTCGGTCCAGGTCGACCTCCGCCGCCACTCGGGAAGCCCAAGGCGGCTCATCCCACGACGGCTGTACGGGACAAAATGGCTCCTACGGGGCCTTGCTGTGGCAGGCGAGCACGGTGCAGGTAGGGGCACTGGAGGCCGGCATATCTTGAAGGGTTGTGTGGTCGGGGGGGCTGGCGCTGTCGTGTCCGATCGTGGTGTGATGTGGTCATCAAGCATGCGTGAGGAAAGCACAGCGGCGGCGGCGGTTTTTCTTGGGGGGCTGCCGCCGGCGGCTGCGGCAGCGGCATCCCCCATCCTCTTCGTCTTTCGTTCTTGCGTTGATCGCAGCTGCGGCGTTTACCCGGGGGTGAACCTCTTCTCCGCGCGGATTTGTTATCGCCGCAGGCTCGTGCGTTGGGCTTGCGGCACACCCTCCTGGCAAACTTGCCTAGCGGCGGGACTGTCGTACACGACTGTGCGTCGTACATGCAACAAGTTGGTTGTCCCAAGCGGGACTTGTACCTGCTGAGCTCGAGTAAGGGCATACCGCCCTTCTCTCTGGCAATTGCGCCGGCGCCGCTGCCGCTGCTACGCGACGTCCCGGCCACCGGCGGTGGCGGCGGCGGCGCCGCTGCTGCGGCACAGCTTGTCTTGTACGTGTCCGTGGGCATGCGGCTTCCTCTAGAGCTGTTGAACGAGGTTTTGGCTCAGGCGCAGCACTTGTCTTTACGGTTTTTAGCTCCGCTGATCGGACATAAGCTTGCGCGCGGGGACTTGGCGGAGGAGTGGATATTGCTCGTGGGGAAGTGCTTCTCGGGTCGCGGCGGCGGCGGCGGCGGCCGCGGCGCATCCGTCGGAGGAGGGACGTTGGCAGCGACGGAAAGCCACCCGGACTTGCGTCCGACCACCTCAGCCGTGTGCAATGGCACTAGCGGCGGCGAGACGGCCGCCGCCGCAGCAGCAGCAACAGCCGGCAACGGCGGGAGCGGCTGCGGAGAAGGGAGTAGAGGTCAGTGCGCTGTTAGTCCTGACGACGGCTGTTCGCGAGGCAGCAGCAACGCTGCGCCGGCCGGCACCGCGGGCTGCGGCGGTGTCAGCGCTGCCGCCGGGGTCCCGCCAGCACCGCACCCAGGGCACCCGCGGGAAAAGGCGACGCCAACGCCAACGCCGACCTCTCCGCCGCCGACGTGCATGGACGCATCGACGTCACGGCCAGCTGGGGGCGAAGCAGCCGCCGCCGCCGCCGCCACCGTGGATGCCGGGCCGCCTGTCGCCGAGTGTCCTGTGGTGACCCCGGGACCTGACCGGATGCTGTCGGCCATCGGCACCCCCCCTGAACCTCGTGGTCCGGTGCTCAGTACGGCCCTCGCAGGGGCCTTTGCGGGTGACACACGGGCGCACATGGGCCTGCTCGTCTCCTCGTTCAAGGAGACGATCAACGCGCTGCAGGCCCTTCGGTGGGTGCGGGTGGGAGGGACGAGGATGGGTGCGATATTGCACCCATTTCGGGGGCAGATGATATTGATTTTCGGGGGGAGGAGGTAAGGAGAGAGTAAGCAGATAGCAAGCGAGCCCAGAGTGTGGAGGATAGGAGCCTCGGGAGGGCTGGGGCTGGGCGGGAATGACCCGTGGGTCGGCCTTCTTAATGGGAACTCCCGTTTGGGGTCTTACTTTTTTGGGTTTTGAGGTCCTCCGTGCCTTCCTGGACACTCCCAACCTCAGATATCAGCTATCACCTTTTCCCCTTGTGCTCTTCCTTGCAGTGCGGACGAATACGAGGAGCTGTCCGTTCTCAAGCTGGGGAAGGTGCTGGGTCGCGGCGGCAGCGGCCTGGTTTTCCAGGGTTATCTGCACATGGGCCTTGAGGTGGCCGTCAAGCTGTTTGAAAACCCCGATGACACCGACCGGGAGGCTGTGTCCTCTTCAGAGCATGCAAGTACAATAACTTCCCAACCACATCCAGGTGGTGGCGGCGCCGCCGCCGACGGACTGGCGGCGACGGAAGCCGCTGCCGCCGCCGCCGGTGGCATCGACGGCGGCATCGACGGCGGCACTGACACCGCCGCTGCGAAGGGCGCGGTGAAGGGGCAGCCGCCGCCTGCTCTGCCGTCGACGACGGCGGCGGCGGCGCTGGCGACGAAGCGGCAGCGCGACTTGCTGCACAACGCCCTGGAGCTGGGTGTGGCGTCATCGCTGTCGCACCCGAATATCGTACAGGGCTACTGTCACTGGGTCAATGTGGTCCTCATGCAGGACGCATCACTCAACCGCTGCTGGCTGATGGGCCAGGCGGAATACCTGGCGTTGGCACCCCCGGGATCACCGCCGCCGCCGCTGTGTTCTGCCCTGGTCATGGAATACTGCGACATGGTGAGGCTGGACTGGACTGGGACTGGTTGCGCTTTGGCTTTCTGGGGTGTGAGGGACAGGGGGGCTTACATCGCAGTTACCCGGTGTATGGGGCCCTGCAGGGTCTCTCCGCGGCCTCCGCCGCGGCCGCCCCCTTGCCGCCCTTCCCGAACCCCGAGGGGCCGCAGGGGGTTGATCCCCTGTGTTGGTGAGCTGCCCAGCTCCTGCGCCGCCGCCGGTCCCTCTCCCTCCGACCTGCCGGATAATTAAATTGGTCTTGAGGTTCCCTCGAACTCTGCTTACCAGCTGCCACCGTGTTGCTCACACGCACACACAGACAGACGCGCCTCTGGGCCTTTGACTCCCTACCCTGCCCTACCCGACCCCACCCTAGGGCTCGTTGGTCCATGCACTCAAGAGGGGGACCTTCACAGCGGCGGACGGCAAGACGAATATGGAGGTGCGCGACTGCCCGCCCTGACGTGGCACTTGCCGTGTTTGGCGTGTTTGGTTGCGGGGGGAAGGGGGAAGCGCACGCTTTCCTCCGTGGCTTGCGCCTCGGTGTCATCTCTTATCGGCTCGCGGTCCGATGCCTGGTCGGTCGGGCAGTCCGCTGCAGCTTTCAGAGTTCGCTGTGTGCGAGGTCATGGACCTGGCCCATGTCCTGCTCTCCCGCCGCGCTTTCCCGCCTGCACCCGTGACTGTCCTCCACTGCCGTCCTCCACTACCACCCGTCCTTCTGCGCTCCTGTTACAGTTTGTGTACATGTGCCTGCTGGAGATTGCGCTGGCGCTGCGGCACCTGCACACCGCCAAGCTCGCCCACTGCGACCTCAAGCCGGGTAATGTGCTGCTGAGGTCCAGTCCCAGAGATCCCCGCGGCTTCGTGTGCAAGCTGGGTGACTTTGGGTGAGTGTCCGATGCGTCGCTGAGCCGGATGTTTGAATGTATGAATATATGTACATATGTATGTATGGGTGTATGTATGGGTGTATGTATGTATTTATGTATGTATGTATGTATGACTCAGATTACACTGTGGGCCGCGAGAGCCGGGGGCCGAAGCCGACATGTATGATGTGTGAAACAGGGGGGTGTATCTTCGCCCGTGGCAGCTACCCTGCGAAACCCTGCCTTCCCCGGTATTTCGGGGCACCCTCATCCAGTCACCCTAGTCAACTTCTCAGTGGATCGCTCAGGTTCCGCACCCACCACCAGCATCCAACCGAATCTGCCGGGTCGACAGCGGCCCAACTTCGTTCCTGGTCGGCTCGCAGGTTCACTTTATCCCAGGTCACCACCGTCCATCAACTAGGGGCGCAATGCCTTCCACCATCGGAAGGACTTTGACCCTAATGGGTATCGATCCCGGGGGCAATGGTCGCGCCTTACCAGTAGTGCCAAACCCTATATAATGTATGTATGTATGTCTGCTGCAGTGTCAGGCAGGGCCCTGTATGGGGCCTCGGTGTACGCGGGTGGGGCATGTGGAGTGACCAGGGACATCGTTCGGCGGCGACTCTCCGAGACCTGAACATAGCGCCAGTGATGGCGGCTCCCCCAACAGTGTCCTTAACACACACTTGCTGAGGCAGCCAGCCTGTCGCCAGAGAATCTAGGGTTTTACCGACGGGCTTGTGGGCCCCATGTATCCTGTCTTGGTCGGCCGTTCAGCAGGTGTTTTGCTCTGGACCCGCGTCCTGGTCTCAACTCCCTTGCGGGCTCGTCAGGCTCGTCCACCGGGGTGGCACTCAAGCACCTCGCCATCCCTTCGTCTGCTGCAACCGTTGCTGCGCCCCTCTTCCCCCTCTCTTCCCCTTCCCCCTCCCAACCCCGCCCTTCCCGCCACCTGGGTATAGCTACGCGGCCATTCTGAAGGACGGATTGCTGCCGGGCCGGCCTGCTGTATTGCCGGACGAAGCCTGCGGTACACTGCAGTACATGGCTCCTGAGCTGTTCGTGTCGGGGCGGCCCGTGGATGCCAGCATCGATGTTTACGCTTTCGGTGGGTTGAGGTGGCTGGGGTCGCTGGGTGATGTGCTTTGTTATAGAAATACAACTTGGAGCGGGTGGGTGTTGGGGTAGCTAACATACTGTCACGGGCGATGTTGGCCTATGTATGTGTCTGATGTGTGGGACAGGGGGGCATATCTTCACCCGTGGCCGCTACCCGGCGAAACCCTGCCTTCCCCGGTGTTTCGGGGCACCCTCATCCAGTCATCACCCTAGTCAACTTCTCAGTGGATCGCTCAGGTGGACCGCACCCACCACCGGGTGGGGCGGGACATTGCACGCAGATGCAATATCCCTGGAGCATCACGTTAATCTGTTCATGAACACAACAGGGCGCTTCACCGCGTTATGCGCCAATGCACCCACCGGCATGTGCCGCGTCAGCGTATTCAGGTCTGATCAGTTAGGAAGTTGGTTGCTGCTGGTTCCGGAGCCATGCATGCTTCTGCGTCACGTTTCGGCGGTTGATATCGCATGAATGGGGCACACGAGCTGGTTGTTTTGGTAATCCCCTTACCGTTTCCCGTACATCGTACCCCGTACCCGCCGTTACTCCTTTTGCGGTATAGGCATGCTGATGTGGGAGCTGATTACGGGCCGTACGCCGTACAGCGAGTGCGACTATCCCAGTCGGTCGTTGATGAAGGCGGTGTACCACGGCAAGCGGCCCAGCTTCCCAGGCAACACGCTGTCCGCCTACAGGTGGGGTGCGGACCCGCGTAGTGCATGAGTGTGTGTGAGGGGGGTTGTTGTGTGGGTATGTGGGTTGGGGTGAGGTGAGGGGGGAGGCGTGGGTGTTTAGGTGTGCTAGGAATAACCGCTCGGCGGGGAGAACGTGGCGGACATGTCACATTGGTGCTGTGTCTGTCCCGCTTCCGCACCGCACCACTGCTGCCTGATGATGTCGCTGCCGCCCCCCTCCCCCTCCCCCCCCGCAGAAGCCTCGCAGTGTGCTGCTGGTCACCCGACCTCAACTCACGGCCCAGCGCCTCGGCGCTCGTCAAGCTACTCCGCCAGCAGCTCGAGAGCTTGAAGCATCAATCGAGCACCGGCAGCTCCTCAGCCCCGCCAGCGGTGGGACCCCGGGCACATGTGTGAGCATTTGCTTGCCGAGAGCGGCCCGCTGCCGCCAGAGCGGCCTTGCGGGCCCAGAGGACGTGCAGGAGGGAGGAGGACAGATTTGGGTCAAACGTATTTATACGGGTGAAGTTGTGATTTCTTTCCTTGTTCGGTGTGGGCCGGCATGTATGTATGTATGTATGTATGTATGTATGTATGTATGTATGTATGTATGTATGTATGTATGTATGTATGTATGTATGTATGTATGTATGTATGTATGTATGGCAGGCGGCTGGCAGAGGTTAAGGCCTGACTTCTGCTCCCGGAGTGTCCGGGTTCAAGTCCGTCTGCCGACTCCTCGGGGTTTTGAGGAGTGTTGGGAGGTGGCCCCCCATGTTGTGGACGGTGTAGGACGTGATTATATCAACTTGTGAGCTGACCAGGAAATAAGTTGAGGCGCCGTTGATCCGCTAGATTTGGTTGGATGCTGGTGGTGAGTTGCTAAACCCAACGAATACATTCTGAAGTCGGACGGGGTGAATGGATTAGGGTGCCCCTCTCGCAGGGGAGAGCAGGGAACTGCCTCCAAGGGAAAGGGGGCCGCTGGTGAAGCTATACCACCCTGTAACATCATACATGTATGTATGTATGTATGTATGTATGTGCTTTGGATTTCCATCCCTTTTAGGGAGGCGAAGGTGGCATCCACAGTGGTGGTGCGTTATTTCCGCTCATACGTACGCGCATGGGGCATGGTGGAGGACAGGGCCCTCAGGCAATGAGGGGGTCCTCGCCCCTCCTTCAGCCTCCAAAGGGTTTGATGTAGCTGCGGCGTTGCGATATATATAGCTCTGTGACCATGTCGATCATCGGCGTTGGCGAAGTTGACCGTTAGCGGTGGTGGGGCTGGGGGTGGTATTGAGCGTGGCGTGAGGTGTGTGTTGCGTGGAGTTTCGATGGCACCGTCAGTCGGCGAGTGGTGGCATCCTTGTACGGCGCTGCAGCGCCAGGAAGCAGCATTGTATGCGCCTGCGTAGATGTGTCCCCTTTGAAACCGTTTCGGAGAGCCATCGCCGCCCTTTTGTGCGAATGAGGCGGTGTGTGTGAGGCGGTTTGTGTGAGGGGGAGGGGGGCCTGTAGCGGCCATTTCGACGGGGCCCGCCGCAGCCTGATGCCGTGTGTGAGCCCGACCGGTGCATCTTTACCTTGGATGTCCCGCAAGAGTTGAGGTTGGGTTGGGTTGAAATTTTTGTCGGTGATATGTGGGCATATCTTCACGGTTGGCAAAGTAAACGGTGATAAACATTTTGCAGCTTGATTAGATTATTTCTCCCGCAGCGGACTTTAGATGGCCTGGTGGTAGGTGTGTGTGTGTGTGGGGGGGGGGGGTAGGGCGCACGGCAATGGGAGGAGAGGTCCATCATTGCCGCAGCAGCCGCGGGGGCACCTTGCCAGCCACCGCAGGGTATTCCCGTACCCTCCTTTTGTGCCTCGGGGCAGCTTGTATATAACTGACCTATGCCTTTGCAGCAGTTTGCATATATATATGTGTGTATATATGTATATCTGCGCGATGATGTTAATATTAATGTCGTGGGAGAGTTAATATACGACATCGTGTACGGCAGGCAGAGGCAGGAGTTTTGCATCATTTGATGCAGCAGCAACGGCGGCGGGGACCGATGTTGGGATGAAGCGGTTGGGCATGGACACACGCATGTGCGAACACACATACACACATATACACAAACAAACAAACATACATACATAATACATACACACATGTACAAAATCTCATATGTGGGTTGGGCGTTACACACGCATAACACCATAAAAGCATGCGGGGGGTTGCCGCGTGCACAAGTCGCTCATTGATGTCTTGTTGATGCGTTCTGTCGGTCTTTTACACACATAAATACGTACATACATACTTACATACACACATACACGTACGCACACATGCGCAGAGAGGAGCGGATACACGTACAAAACCCACACAGACGCGAGCACACGCAAGACGTATGGCTTGATGTACGACAGTCCATCCTGAAAGGCAGGCGACGCCCCCTAGGAAATTACGCGATGGTGCCTAGGAGTCCTTTCTTACCAGGACAGGACAGGACAGGACAGGACAGGACAGGACGGGACGGGAAACGTTTCGAAATGGAGTGGTTGGTTACTGCACGGTTACGCCGATCGGCGGACATGGAGACGGGGATGTTTGTTGAGACTGTTTCTTAGACTGATTTGAGTTATGTGGTAGCGTTGGTGGGGGCGGATTCTTTTGCGGAATCGGCAGCTCGGCATTGTTCGGATTATTTAAATTGAGGGTTGGCTGGGTGCAACTTATGGTGCTATCGGCATACGATGATGAACTTGTGATAGCGCAGCAGGAAATGTATGCGTGTGAGGTTCTTGTGCGCTGAAGGTCGCGGAAAAAATGGAAACGGGGGGAGGTGGCGAGTAGTAAAGGCGAAGGTGGTGTCGGCAAGCGGATTGCATAGTTTTTTCAGCCCCAGGTAATCTTGTGAGAGGCTACATCGAGGTGTGTTTGTTACGGCGGATGGTGAATTTATTATTGTCGCGCTTTTTGGATGGGCTTTTGTTCTGGGTGTATATTTCCCTTGGAAAGCATCTGAAAAGCGAGCTGCAGAAAGTCTCGGAGTGAGGGTCAAAAGCGCGCAAACAGATACCGAAGGTGTGATGACGTCGCCATGCTCATGCTCATGCATGACGCATGCGGGTGTGGTTCATAAAGGTGTGTGTGGTTGTTACATAAAGGTGCGCAGCACGGAGAGAAGCTGTATTCATTGTATTTTTTTGACACGGCCCGGCAGCTATCTAGAGCAAGCCTGAGCAAGCGCATACGCTGTAACGTCATGCTTGAAGGGGAATATCGGTTTTCACTGCTGTAAATGGACCGATGTGCCGTAAGCGACACGAAGACGCTCAGGTCTCCACAAAACCCTCAATACCGTGCCCTACGCTGTCCATCAAGCTGCTAACTGCTTGTTGGTATTTGACTGCCCTACCTTGCAGCGAGGGCATTTAACCTGTTCCGTTACAGGTTCCTTTATTTGTACGACCCAGACAAAGCCAAGCTCATGAGCAGCGAGCGAAGCTTCCTATCGGACCAATCCTTAGTCATAACCGTACAACTGTTTTTGTCTGTTAGTTTGCGATAACCTCTTTCATGAAACCGCATCCAATTATTAGGTTGTTACGAAAAGATCGGCATCAACAAGATAGGCAGCGCATGCGGTCGGAGCAGGACCTCGTCTTATGTCTCCTTTTAACTCTGGTCTGAATGGATATTGGCATATTCCTGTCGATGGATGTTCAACTAGCTATGGAGTTATCGGTCGCCTGGTAAGGGCTGAGGATGCCGCGACCTTCCTTAACCCTTGGCCATATAACTTGCGGCTTTCCCCACATGCAGCCCCGCCTTGGAACAAGCGATCATATCAAAGAGAGGCACTGCTTCATGAATTGGAAGGGATGTGCGTCCAGTACGCGTATTGCTAGTGTGGCAGCGGGCGGCGAAGCGAACGGCCTCGGCTTGCGCGTACTTCGCAACCCCCGGCTTCCTCGCTATAAAGATGGCATGTCTCAAATATCATGGGACCAAAGTCCTTCCCTGGAAAGGGGGGTTTTGGCTCCTGCCTCCCCATCCGCCACGAATGCTCCTGTCTTCCGCACCAGTCGTCATCCCATCCTATCAGGTGACAACTCTAGAGCAGACTCGCAGAATAGAAGATCAGGAGCTGCGGGTGTAACGTATGAATACCCAGCTGCGGTCACGACAGGATCGGGACGCAATCGGTGGCGGCAGGAAAACAAACAACTTCCGGATACAAGCGTCGCGTCTAGCAACGCAACGCCCCACAGCTGGCATTCAGGCGATCACAGGTCCCATCCCAGGCGCGTCGGCGGTCCCCTAGCGCCGCCAACCCGACCTCCGCCTGACCTGGGTCCCCCTGGAGTCGCGAATGCGCCGAAGCAGCCTGGGATTCCGGCCCGACGGCAACGCAGTCCAACGGCAAATCGGAAACAGGAGCCAGGGGGAGGGGGCGGGGGAGGGGCCTCAGAGGTGTCACCAGTGGACTGCTCGGCAGCCACTGCGGCAGGAGACGTGGCAGCTGACGGGGTCGCGGTTCGGGTCGCTACCGGGACAGCGGCCAGCGGCACGGCATCCATTGCGAACGTCGGACGGCGGACAGATGAACCATCGTTATGGCCAACGACGCCGCCATCAGGGTTGACCTCGGTGTCGGCGTCAACGTTGACGCCAACACCAGCTTCGGGTCATGCTCCAACAGCCCGCGAATCTAAGCTCGGCGGCGGCGGTGAGGAGCGGCGGCAGTCGCCGCCGCAGCTGTTGGAGACGACGTCGACATCGGAAGCCGCACCAGCGGAGAGTGACAGCGGCGCTAGCGTCGTACGACGCGGCGGTCCGCACAAGGCGTCGCCGGTGCGACGCCTCCTGCGCCAGACCGGACGCAGCGGCGGCCGGCGGGGTGCCGACGGCTCGGGGTTAAACCCCCAAGCACATCCCCCCGCATCCCCCATGCACCCGTACTTGCTGACCGGCATCCTCCGCACTGCCTCGTCCGTACCGAAGCTGAAAAAGTACGTCACCCGGTACGGCAGCCAGTTCAACAACCTCCATATCTGCTGCTGCCTCAATCGCTTAGCCAAGGCGCCCGACGCTCGCGCGGCGACACAGCGGGAGACAGTACGGCAACTACTGGACGAGCTGGGCGACATGCTGGTACGGCACATGCCGTACTGTGACGCGCGGGAGCTGTGCAATGTGCTGTGGGTGTGGGGCAAGCTTGGGCACACGCCACGGCCTGAGATTTGGGAGGCGATGCGTGTTGCTCTGTTCGGCATCGATCCTGCGGCAGCGCCGCCGGCGTCCGTAACGGCAGCGTCGCCGGTGGCTGGCAAGCTGGAGCTAGCGGCGCCGCAGGGCCTGGTGAATGCGGCCTGGGCGCTGGCACGTCTGGAGTGCTCCGACCCGTGGGTTTGGAGGCGCCTGGCGGAGTGCTCGCTGACAAAGCTGCATGCGTTCGTACCGTACGACATTTCCAACCTGTCGTACGCGCTCGTCGTTGCGCGCCAGCACCGTGCGCACCCCGCGCACGAGGCGGTGATGCGCGCGCTGGCGGTGGCGGCGGAGGCGCGGCTGTCGGAGTTTTGTCCGCAGGACATCTCCAACATGCTGTGGGCCTACGCCCGGTGTGGAATGGCTCAGCCGGCGTTGTTCTCCGCGGCGGCCTCGATTGCCAGGATGATGGCGGCAGATTTCAGCCAGGCGGGCTTGGTGCAAGTGATATGGGCCTACGCCGCAATGCGAGTGTACGACGCGCCGCTGCTGGGTGCACTGGCGCGCCAGATGTTGCCGCAGCTGCACCTCCTGGACGGGAACAGCCAAGTGATGCTGTGTTGGGCGTTGGCGCGTTTCGTCGCCGCCGCCGCTGGCGCCGCTGTCGTCGGTGTTTCATGGCGGCGCCGCTGCAGCGGCGCCGCCGCCGCTGCCGCCGTCATCATCATCATCATCGTCGTCATCGTCGTCGATGTCGTTGTTCCTGGCGGCGCGGGTGCGTGCGGGCTTTGTGGATCCGCTTGTACGGCTGCACATGGCGGGTGGGCACGCCGCGGTGGCCGCCGCCGCTACTGCGGCGGCGGCGGCCGCTGCGGCAGCGCCATCACCTCTGGGTGGGATCGGCGGGTACGACAGCTTTGCGCTCGGTGATGATGACACGTCTTTTTCGTCGTCGCCGTCCTCTGCGGATATCAGCATGGGTACCTTAGCACGGGCTTACGTAAATGACTTAGCCACCAGCGGCGGAGTCAGCCGTAGCGGCGGCAGTAGCGGCGCGACCGCCGCACTGACGCCTGACTGGGCGATGGACCTGCTAACGGATGATGACGGCACAGGGTACGGCACCGTTGGGTACGACAGCTTTACCGACTCGGCGGCAGGCCGCGAGCGCGTTAATGCCGCCGACGTCACAGCAACGGCAGTCAACCTGGCGCAGTCGCAGGTGGAGGCATTTGCAGCGGCGGCGGAGGCGGCTCAGGTCATACTCGCGGAGATGCCGCCGCAGCTACTGCCGGCGCTGTGCGAATCCCTTAGACCGCGAATCGACACGCTCGACAGCGGCTCACTGGCTGTACTAGTGTGGGCCCTTGCGACATTGGGCCACGCCGACACGGAGCTCTTTCACGCCGCCGCCGCCGCGCTGACGCCGCGACTGCGCCGCGGCGAGGTCGCGACACCCTTTCTGGCGCACACCGCCTGGGCATTCACGGTGGCCGGAGTGTATGACAGCGATTTATATGACGCGCTGGCGGCGTCAGCGTCGGCTCTATGCGCCGCCGGGCTGGTACCAGCAACGTCCCTGGCGCTGGGTAACGTGCTGTGGGCGCTGGGGAGCGCCGGGCATTACGATGCGGAGCTGTACGGCAATATTGGCCGCGTGGCGGTGGCGGTGGCGGGGGCAGCGACGCCGAGCAGTATGACGTACGACCGCCAGGCCGTCAACCGGCTAGCGTTGGTGATGCTGGCGTGTGCGTACGCGGGGCACAGCGATGCGGAGCTGTACGAAATGGTTTCGGAGGTTCTACGCAGCGCCGGCGCCGGCGCGCTGGCTGACAAGAGCCTGGCCAACATCTGTTGGTCGTTGGCGGTTGTGGATCACCCGGATTTGGATCTGCTGGCGGAGCTGTTTGCTGACGTGGCGCGTCGTGACGTGGCGGCGATGGGTGTACGTGGCTGCACACAGCTTTTCCATTGCGCGCTCTGGTTGCAGGTAGTTAATCGGTTGCACCGTACGACACCGCGTATCCCCCCCTGTGAAGTAGAAAGGAACGCGACAAGTTCCTTCGTTTACATCTTCTCCGTTTGTCCTAGTGCCTCCCACTTCATGTCACGTATTTGTTTTAGGAAAAAGGAAAAAATAAAGGCTTGTTGGCGTACAAATACGCCTTTCCTTTCCCGCTGTAAAGCTGTACAGCTACAAGGACTACATATGTAGGGTTTTATCCAGCTTTGTTGCTTTGCCCCCCCCCTCCGTTGTATTCCGGAACCCTAGACCTCCGAGAGAGCTCTCCGCGAACCCGTGGACATATTCGCTGCAACCCTTACGACACCCTTCCTGAAGAGCCACGTCATCATCGTCAACTCTGTGGCCCTCGTCCTCTCCCGCATGCACTGTTAGCCCGCCCTCACTTGCCTCCCGCATCCAATTCCTCCTCCGGGCCCCCCTCCCCCCCCCTCCCCTTCCCCCACCCGGCTCAGGATCTCGTTCCGGGGGGCGACCGTGTGGTGGCTCTGCTGCCTCGTGCCGTACTGGAGGTTGGACGAGCTAACTTCCTGGAGCTGGCCAAGGACTCCAATGTATCGGATTTCCAAGCGTATGTGTTCAAGTACGTGACGTGACATTGCGTGATGTGGCAGAGTGTGTCAGTGGCTGGGTGTATGGGTGACATGGGATGACATGGCATGGCACGTCAAGATCCAGGAGACTACATTAATAGGGGAATGGCGGTTGATCCGCTGAAGCCGTGTTTCTCATCTCAATTAATTTGTTTAAGCTGATTTCTCTTTTGCCCCGAAGTTGGTGTTTATACAAGTTATGTGTTCTGTTTAGTTGCATGATGCTATACACACACACGCAAGTCATGTATATGTGTATAATTTTAACTAGGACGCTATAAATAGGCTATTCATCCCTGGGGGGTCCCCCGACTTGAAACGGAGCCCCCCTCTCCCCCTCTTCCCCCTCCTCACCTCTCCCTAAGCTGGCGCGGCGGGTTTTGCTCTTCCCCCACCACCCCACTTCTCCCCGGGCCTTACTCCCCCCCTTCCCCTCGCCCTCTTTCCCCCCCCCCCGTCAGTGCCCTCGACTCCATGCGACTCTCACCCTCCCTGGAGACCAAGACCCTGGACCAGCTGTTCTCCCTAGACGTGGCCCTGTGCCTGAGCGTCAACGACACCACCAACCCCTCCTACCCGCCCCTCACCACCACGAGCAGTAGCACCGGCGGCAGCAGCAGCAGCAGCAGCAGCACCCCCACTACCGCCGCCAGCTCTATCTCCGGACACCGGGGGTCCCAACCCCGTCACCCGGAGCAGCCTGAGGTGGTGGTGCGTGTTGTGGTGGAGGCCAACGGCCCTCAGCATTACCTGCGCACCCACCCCACCGCGCTGGAGGGCAGCACCCGGCTGCGGTCCCGACTGCTGAGAGCCCGTGGCTGGGTGCCGCTGCACGTGCACTGGCAGGAGTGGCAGGACCTGGGGGGGGACGTGCTGCGGCAGCGCCGCTATCTGAGAGCCAAACTGGGTGAGCTCCTGCAGCAGGAACTGCGGCAGCGGTGGCGGTAGCTGGAGCGGAGGCAGCTGGGGCAGCAGCCAGGGCAGGTTTCTCGCATCATCAACAACGGCAGCAGCAGCATGGACATCGACCAGGGGCAGGAGAGCCCAGCATAGCGAGGAGCATGGAGAGCAGCAGTAGCAGTAGCAGTAGCAGCAGTAGCAGCAGCAGCATGGGGAGGATCGTAAGCAGTGGTAATAAGGATAGGTGGGGCAGTGGCAAGGGCGGCTTGGGTCGCTGTTTGTCAGTCGGGTGGGGGTGGGGGTGGAAACAACGGAATGGGGCGCGGGTGCGGGTGCGGGCGATGGGAGTGCGGGTGAGGTTGAAAGGAAGGTGCTCGTTCGGGGCTTTTTCGAGGGGAGAGACAGCTTTATTCATGTCCAGAAAGTGGTGAAGAGGGGCGAGTGGTTGATTCAGGCGCCGCTGGTGGTTGGCGAGTAGTTAGTAGGAATTGGATGTTGGTTGGTGAACAGTGTGAGTGCAACTGCGGAGCGGACTTTGGTGGTGATGTGGGGCGAGTGGTGGTGGTGATGTAAAGCCGAAGACTATGGTGACTACGATGGTCATGGTGGTGATGGTGTGGTGTACGGGGTCCCTGTTTGCCAGTGCTGGCGGGTTGTGATTGATACAATAGGCCGCGGGAGATAGGGAGAGAATTGACGCTTTTTGAGTTCCGGGAGCAGCTATCCTTTGTCGGCCACATGAGATGCTTAATCTCGTTGAGGGGAAAAGGGAGCGTCGTACATTTGCTTGTTAATGTTTGGTTGATGAGAACGTTACGAGTGCTCTTGCCCAAGAGTACCAAGGTGCGTCATGACAGACCGACAGACGAACGGACTTCTTGCTGACTCGGACGGACGCGGGGTTACAAGACCCGGCGGCTCTGCGCAACAACGTGCGAACTTTCAAAACGTTCTTGCGCCTCTTTCTCAAGTACATGGATTGCTTGTGAGTAAGCGAATGAAATGTGATTGAATGAGTGAGTGAGGTTACAGCATGTCTGATGGGGGGGTTGTTGCCCTGCCCGCACCCCCCATAACATTACACAACTGTATACTGGGACGGGAAGATAGCAGCAGAGGAAAGAATTCCCCTTAAGGTGACGTCGCTCGCATATGTATATGAAAGAATGGATGGATGAAAAGATGCACGTATGTGCCAAGATAGGTTTTGGGGGTTTTAGGGTTTTACACTCTAAACTATAAACCCAGGCAATACGAGGGTCCGTTGATCCGTAGCTTCTAGAGGCGCAGATGTGATATTTATTTCATAGCCATATATTTCCTTACCCCCCCCCTTTCCCAACGCCGGCCCTGTACAATGGTTTTCACGCACAGGGTCCGTTGGCGGCAATAAAGCAATAATTTCCTTTACCTCAGCTCCACTACCGGCGATACCATCACCACTGCCCTTACCTTACCAAGCCCTACCCCACTCCACCTGTGTCGGGCTGGACCGACAACCAAGTTCAGCGGCCCCCCCCACACACACCAAACGACTTTGAACTCGCAGAAAATGGACCTACCGTCCTCCCTAGCTATTGCAGCCCGTACGGCATTGGTTGTTTCGTATGCATGCATATGTATGCATGTATGTATGTATGTATACAGCTGCAGCACTTCCGAGTCACTTGGGTCGACATGGCCACATAGTAACCACACACACACACCTTCATGCATACATGCGCCCGGGGCACACAGTTCCCAGTCCCCACCTATTGGCAGGCGAACAGGAGCTCAGGATAGCACGACGCGATCGGCATCATAACACGAATAAAGCAAGCCACCTCTCAGGTTTTAGAGACGGCCCGCGGCACCAGAGGAAAGACACGTTCAGTATAAGCAGTACATATCTCACAACAAGTAAAACAATGCTCTTCTCTCTCATGCGCAGGAGACACACACAGCACAACAGATTATAACAGACACCGCTGTGCTGTCAGTGTCAGGAGTGCGCTGATTACATACACTCACTACGACACAACACATTGTGGTCACATCGAACGTTGGCCTTTTGGTGCAACCTCCATCGTGTGTGTGTGTGTGTGTGTGTGTGTGTGTTCTGCCTGCAGGGCCACCCGGGGAGCCACCCGCCTGTCTGCGTGTCACCGGCAGCTACCCACCTGTACTTGGCGGCCGTCATACAGTACGGCACACACCGTAAAAATACGTACACGTACTAAAGCGCACGTCCAGCACCTCGAGTTGGTTTTTTCGCAGTGCTAGCTACTAGCCAGCCATCTGTACCACACAATCACCAGACGCAGTATAGGACAAAATTGCTCTTCATGCATAACCTAAAATCGCTCTTCGTGTATGATTGCATTGTTCAAATCCTGCACACATGTATATGTATATAGCTTGCCAAATCGAAAGCAGCCAAAACCACCATCCAGCTCAACATGGTATCTAACACCGCCTGCATGTGTACTTAATAGTGCAAAACCCCCACTGGCCACCATCCTCGTCGTACTTCTGTATTTCCGAGATGATGCTCATGCTAACACACACTGGAACTGGAACCAGCGCCGACTGCTTAGCTCCCTAGCAGCCGGTTGGTGTCGTTATGTTCTTCAGTGTCTTTGTCATTAGTGTCCTCACACACTCAATTGGTTGGTTCACACTACTTCTTCTTCTTCTTCTTTTCTTCCGTACTCTTCTTTTTTAATAATTAAAAAAAACGCAGCGCACCATTTCTCAACTCTTGCTGGAATACCGCACTGCTGTTGCATTTTGTGTGTTGCCTCCAGGTCAGGTCAAAACAGAGTAACTGAGAGGATCTTGACCTTGTTCTCGGAGCGTTCCGACGCAAGCACTTCGAATGTGATCGTCAGGCACATGCCCTCCCCTAGACCGACAGCAGCGCCGCCCTGCGGCGGCTTGGCAATCTGTACGGCTTCCGCACGCGCCTCCGAAACCCGCTCCTGCCACAGGCAGTCCATGTCCCTGCTGCCTAGCACGATGCGTGTACCGTTATCGCTGCTGCCTTCGTCCTCCAAAACGCAAGTCGAGACATAGCTGCCGCCGCTGTCTTTGTGACTGCTGTGCGTCGCGACCGCCCTCGATGCTGGCACTGCCGCAACCGTCACACGGACTCGACCCATGTGCTCATAGGACTTGAGCAGCAGCACGTGCACTTCCCCCACCATCACCGGGTGCCGTACAACCTCCTCTGCAAACACCAACACCGTGCATCGCGCCCCGGTGCTGTTCGACAACAACCCCGGCTTGTCAACCACATCCGAGATGACATGCCAATCCTGGCACTGCACCATTCGCAGCTGGGCGGTGTCACTGTCCAGAGTTGAAATGTGAAGCGGGTTGGTGTCCAGGTACATTCTAAGGACCGTCGGATCAACGAAGACCGGCGACCGTGGGCAGTACGGCACTACTGATTCAGAAGGCTCGCGCCATGGCAAATGCTCCAAGTGGTGGTTCTGCTCACGTAAGAAATGGATGAGGGCTCCGGCAAGGGCGCGGTGTCCCCACGGGCCGGGGTGTATGTTGTGAGTAGGCTCGCCGTACCAGGTGTTGTTCAGCCAGCGCTCGCTGGCGGCCGAGGCGAACGGCCCCAACCCATCGATTACGGAAATGTACGGCACACCGTGGGTGATGGCAACGGGCAGTTGTATGTGTACAGCGTCCGTAGAGCGGGGCAAGGGACCCCGCCATATTTCGGTACGGCGGGTAGAGGTGCCGAGCCAGATTGCTGCAATTCCGGTCCAATTGCGCATGTAGTTGGACATGGACGCGCAAAAGGAGGGGGAGGAGGAGGATAGTACAGAGCGTTGGCCGTTTCCATGCATTGACTCATGGAGCAGCAGGGACATGAGGATTTCGTTCTGGATACGGATGAATTGGTCCAGGTCCGCAGTGCTCGGGTCGGTGCGCTCACTCATATCCATCTTCACGTCGTTCATGGCCGTGTCCACTACAACAAGGTCAACGCCAGCTAATAGCTCTTTTTGCCGTCCCACCAAATAATTAATCCTAGGCAAAGAAGCAAAAGGGGGAATGACTCCTAATCCATGCGTGCTAAGTAGATGCGCGCGCTGGACCCGAAGGTTCAAACGCACCAGTAATCAGAGGCCGTCGCTGCTTTACTAATTGTCGTGACGTTATGCTGTTGCTCGCAAGGAAATGCTGAGTTCAAGAGTGCCTCAAAAATTGCCGGGTATGCCGGTGAACCCTCTGGCAAGGTTCGTCCCAGGGTCACGCTGCCACCAATGATTACGACATGGATGCACTTTCTTGCGTGTAGTTTTCGATACAACGGGCCGAACATTGCTGTGTCACCATTATTAAGGATGGACCTTGTCATTGCTTGTGTGGTAATCCCATCATTTGCTTCAGTGCAGCTCAAGAGAACAAGTGAAATAAATAGAGGGTAGGGCTTCAGGCCATACCTGCAACTCATTGAAAAGCGAAGTTGCAAAGCAAGACAACTAAGTTTTCGTGCGCACTTTTCTGGGCAATTCGGTTAATGTAAACTGTAGATCCTGCTGGGAGGTTCCACAATCGGGCCGTCAGATTACAGATTTACAAGTCCTTTCCGACTTCGGAGCGTTTGGTTCACTGGATCATCAGTCTTTGTGATGATCTTGCTAAATGGCTGAGCTGGATTTATTCTATGTTTTAGGTTTTCTGAGGTGACCAATGGTTCTCGGAACATCTTGCCCCACTATTAAGGGCCTGACATTCATTAAGGGCGATCCCCTGCCAATTGGCGTTAAATGCGATGATCCAAAACGAGTATACGTGCTTGAGTGTTGGGCGACATGGTGTGGGCCGTGCCGAACATCTATACCGGTGCGCAAAATGAGGTCCCGGACAGCGGCATTTTTCGAAGCGGCAGATTGAGGGGATTTAATTCTTTTGACTTTTTACACTTACCTCATTTCAACTTATCTTCCTCTTGCAGCACCTGACCGAACTTCAACACAAGTACAAGGACAAGCACGTATACATAGTTGGTATCAGCAGTGAACAGAACGTCCAGGCGGGTATAGTTATAGCAACGAATCTTAAACCCCTGGACGGTGTGGGAATTGAAAAGCACAGAGCTTGCATGCCGCGCTGCCTCTCCTGTGGGAAAAAAGCCGCGACTGTGCGGGGAGTTCCAGCGCTGTACGCAATGCTGTGCTCTGCCCATACCCCTTTGATAACCGACCCCTTTAACCGATGAGGCCGCTACCTTGGCGTAGGCGGTTAAGAAATTCGTGGACAGCATGGGAAACCAGATGAACTACACTGTCGCTGTGGACACCGGCGGGGAGGTGCAGGAAGGTAGGTTAGCGCAGCTGGTGACATGGCCCCGGGAAGGAGCTGGCCAGCTCCTTGTTGGCTCTGAGCCCAAAACCTAAAAATGACTGAATATGTAGCAGCCAAGAGTGAGCAGCTCTCGTCTGAAAAAGGAAGCCCACGTGTTGGGGTTGGGGTTGCAGCACGGGTAAATCCCTGCTGTTTGCTTGCTGGGTGCCCGATCGGCGCTTTCGGAGCGATACGGCGTTAATAGGCGGATTTGGGGAGGACTACTCCAGTCGCTTCACTGTAACCCAAGATGAAGCTCCTTTGTCCCCCAGAGTCCCTCGCGCCACGTTTGTGTGACTGCTGCTACTGTCGAGCCGCAGGGTTGATGATGAAAGCAGGAGCGAGAGGCATTCCTCACGCCTTCATTGTTGACGCCAATAACATCGTCACGTTTTCGGGTAGGGAACCCCTTACCCTGTCGGGTCGTGTGCGGACCATAACGGACATGCGGCTATGGAAATGTGTACGTGCCATAAGCATACAAACCCATACACCACGATATTGTATCACAGCAACCAAGTTGAGCCGGGCAGCTTTTGTTTTAACTCTTTTCCGCGCCTTGTTCCTTTTCACCCTCCCCTTAGTTTGCCTTTTACTTGCCTTGACAATGCCGGTACAGGGGATCCGCCACTGGAGGATCCCCATCCTATCTCAATTCACCTGGAGCCCCTGTTGCGGCCTCGATGCTATTTCGGCACTGGCCCTTACAAACCTCACACAGGCTTATTACTTCATGCACACGCCCAATGATCAGGCCAACAGACTGCTACAGATGGCTGGTCGCAGGACGCTGCACTGTGTGCACCCAAATCACGGAATCGCAAAAGCGTTTATTTTTACTGATCTGATCTGCCGCTATGAGCCCCAAACAAAGCCCACATATTTACACAACCAAGCTAGCTGCCCTTTCCTTTCCGGCCTCAGCTCAATTCCTTTAACAGGAGAGAGCTCAAGCTCCGCTGGCCAACCCGCCACACCTCCATGATTCGTGCACTGCCCCTATGCCGTTTGCCTTTATTACATATCTGCCTGGCCCGACACTGGCCGGGGGCGCCAACCCGCCCCATCAGGAAAACCGCCGAAGCGCACTCCTTTATTGGGGAGGGACGTACCACCCTATGTGTTATGTTGTTTTCCGTTTGCCACACACACCCTGTCGGAAACGTGCCCCTCCCTCCCTACCCCGCAAGGACATCCCATGGAACCTGGCTTTGAGTCCACGCTGCGTGCCGCCGCCGCTGTCGCGTCCGATCGTGGCGCGAGCGCCACACGGCAGGCGCTGCCACTGGTGACAGCCAGTCTAGAGGAGCTTCTGGCAATGCCGGTGAAGGCGCTGAAGGAGATCCTCACGGAACGCGGCCTGTCCACCAGTGACTGTGTCGAGAAGGCGGATCTGGCCAAAAAGATCGTGGCCACATGCGCAAATGTAACGTACTACAAGTGCTGCAGTGCTGTGAACATTCAAAAACAACACCAGCAATGCAAGCCCCATACACAAGCATGCGCACAGCATGCTACCTGGCGGCGAATGAGCAGAGACACAGTTATGCGGGTGTCATGGAGGGAGCGACATTTCAAGCACTACAAAACTGCTCCAAGATTCTCTAATGCAGTAAGGACTGCCGCAGCTATTGTAACTGCTGTGTCCGGCCCTTGACGGCATGTTAACTCGGCAGGTCCATTGCCCTCCACAAACGGCACCCTGCGCAAATGCTGTAATGATACGCAACACATGGAACATAGATAGATACGTACTCCGCTCATAAGCTGGCGGCGCAAGGTTCTACGGCTAAAGCTCCGGGCTGCGGCGGCCTGCTCTGAGGCGAGCACCTCCTTGGCGTGGCGGCGAAGGGCTTCTACGTGTACAGCCGCAGAAGGCACCTGCAAGGCGTTTCGCAACCCCGCCACAGCATGCGTGTGCGTAGTGTTGATGGTTTTGCGTTGCGTTGCAGTCACTCCATGAGGATGTCGATTGCGTAGCCCATTGCGATCATGGTGACGGCTTCCAGCAAGCTCTGACCAACCATTGTGCCCTTGCCGGGGTTCACCAGCGAGCCAACTGCCGCACCGATGGAGGCTGCCACAAGAATCACTCCACAGCGAGCCATCTGCGGCGAGAACAAGGATGAATGAATGAATGAATCGTTGCTGTGTGGACTCAGCGACGCCTCATACACTCCACTTCCCATTCTCTTCCATAGGGAAAACCGAAGCTGCTCAACATGGTGCTGCACAACTTTTGATTTAACTGACTTCCTCCCCCACGTGAAGGTTGCCCTCTCATTTCAGGTCGCCCTTCATTGTCTAAGCCCTTCATTCTTACTCACCTCACAAAGACACCAAGAACCGGCCAGAAAGTACCGAGCAATGGCAGCCCACATTTTCCCTTTTAGCCTGCAGCAACCCAGCGGCAGCAGCAGCCCGGTTTTTTCCAAGCCATCCCCACCTCACCTGCAGCACCACGCCCTTGACCCAGTATACCAGCCGGTTGCTCTTCTCCCCCTCCTTCAACTTCACCGTGCGGTAGGTGTGCTGGACAACCGACACCGTACAGTCTGCCGCGTACTGTAGTGCCACAGCGTGCATGGTTGCGAACTGATACGCCAGGAACCGCCGCCCAAGCGATGACGAGCGATACTTTACCGACAACACATCACGGATCCACAACTTGGAGTTCCGCAGGAGCGCCTGGCCAAAAGCATATTGAACCGAAGAGCGCAACATCAAAGCTAAGGAACATAGGGGTGAGAAATCCGCAGCCGTGCTCGTCAGTACAGCGCAACGGTTAATGGTATCACACCACGGTGCAGGGCGCGGTTTGGGCGCTAGCAGGATGGAGCTTCATAAAAAGGAACATTCTCGTGTGGGACGGACGGCTCTGCCCACGGCGGGTAGCCTAAGGAAGTGACACCTGCTTGGAGAGCTGAATAACGGAAGCGCGCGGAGTGTGGAGCTTGGCGCGATTTGCGCATGTCCCAGACATTCCGAGGTTACAGCTCGCGCGGCCATGCTCTGGCCAGGGGAAGGTTATCCTGGCGCTAACCAACCTCCCGACCCCACGACCTTGGACATGCCCATCAGTTGCGGGGGTTGAGCTGTAAACCGAAAAAGACATCACCATTTCCAGGACGAAGGCGTGAAACGGACTGTAGCAGCACCGCGGGGGGCTTTTGGCTGACGCCGTAGACCAACACCTGCATACACTCCTGCGCCAGGACTATCCCCAGCCGCCGTACGTGTTCTCCCCATGCCGCGCCAGGCGGTGGGAATATTGCCATTGGGGCCCGTCGTACCGTACCTGCGCCTTGTCGGAGCCCAAGCGCCACCTGGCAATGCAGCCGTAGGTCTCCCGGGTGGCCGAGATGGAGAACTCCCGCCAGAATGCGGTACAGCCCTTGTACACCGCCGGGGTGAGGTCAGGAAATTCAGGTGGTGGCGGCGGCGCCATGCCCTGGTGGGAAACGGTTGGAAGCCGCGGTCGGTGACTCTGACGTGGAGCGGGGCTGGCAGGCTCAACAGCAAGGAGGCATGTTGGAGCTGGGGCGGCAAGCACAACTGCTGCGTTTGAACCCGCGCCGGCAGCTGCACTGGGAGTGCGGAAAAAGGTGTGCGAAGAGCAGCATGGGTGTCCTCGCGGGGCAAGAAGCATAGACGGAGAGAGACGGGATGAACCGGAGCAGTCACACACGTGCAGGGTGACGGGGCACAGACAAGGATGACCCGCGTCCGGCGTGGACGGCATCTACCGGGCTACGAATGTCATGCATCCCCCACGCTCCACCCTTTTTCGGTAGAAAACATAAAGGCAGGGCCCAGGGCCCAGGAACCGCGCGCCAGATAGACAGATGGATAGATAGGGGGAGAAGAGAGGGGAGGAAGCAGCGAGAGCGGAGCATGCATCGTGCAGGCATGCATGGCTACGCTTCTTGCAGGAGGAGCCCGGAGGAGGGCCACCACCACGCACCTCTTGCTCGGCTGCAAGAGCCTCTCGCTCGTGCTGCAGGTACACGTACAAGTTGAGCCGGAACAGGGCTTGCATGGCAACGCTGCGAGAAGTGGGGGATGGCGGATATGCGGGCAATGGCAGGTGCAATCTCGAAGTGGGGAATCGTATAGTGAAGTGTCACAAGGGCAAGTGGTGCAAGTGGCGCAGGGCTGCCAGGGCCGGGGCTAACGGATCAACGTACACATAACAACAAGCACATGACGTCGGGATAAGCCCGGCAGGCTCCACGCCGAGCTCCAAATAAGTGCTGCGCAAGAGGTGGTGCAGCAAAAGTCTCCGGGAAGGAGGACACGATAAGTAACGACTCCAGCGAAAATGGCAGGCATGGGGAATGATGCCACTCTGCCCATCACCGTAGTTGCCCGCTGCCGCTGCCGTAACCAGCAGCTCGCACAACTAGTAGCCCCGCTGTGAAGAGGCGTTTGTGGAGACGCCAAAGGAGAGGACGAACGCAGCAAATAAAGCAGAGCACATACGGAATCCAGACGGCATTGCGTTTAAGCTGCGAACCACCAAGGAAACACGCCAACGCCGTACGCCGCAAGAACGTCGTACTTTTTTGCCAGCATCTTGACCATGCTCAACGGGTGGAAAACGCGCAGCAGGGGCTTGAAGTCCAGTCCGGCCTGTCCGGAATAAGGGTACATGCACATGACCAGAGGGGAGTTGCGTGGGGAGCAGGGGGTGAGGGAAGGAGGTTGCGATTCTAGGGCGGGCATTAGCCCATCTGGGCTCCGCGGCAAAGGAGAGGGGGATGGGGCGGGAATGAGGGCACGTGCGAAGCAGGAGCTTGGATTCCTGGTTTAGGTGCTCACCGCCGGGGTCGATAGGCTTTTTGCATCCAGGTCCACTGCAGGGGCTGGGGAGAGGGCACTTGCGGAAAACGCCGAGTTGGGTAGGGCTTGGTACGCAAGCCCGGCAGCCGCGACTGCGGCCACTCCACGGATTACAGGCGTGCATTTAGCACTGTACGAGATTGTCAGCAAGGGGCTGGCAGCGACAGACGAGGCCAGGCCTGCAAAAACGAGCTTGTCGCCAAGACCAGGCCCGCCTCCATAATCCCAGCTAAGAACTTGTGCAAGGCCTGGACTTTGTAAGTGTAATTGCATAGTGTAACTTCTGCAACTTGCGTAAGGCCCCGCGCAATGTGAACGGAAGTGAAGAGTTCACTAGGTTTGGGTACTCTAATCGCAGGGCTAATAAGGAGTGTCAAGATCACACTCTAGCGATGTTAACAGAGCATCTGTGGCTGCACAGGCAATGCATAAGTGACAGGTGTACGAGTTGAATCCAGCCGTGCTCCAAAAATGACTGAAGCTATGTTGTTTTTATGCTTACATAACTGGCACTGTAAATGAAAACCTGCTGCATATTAATCAATTTCATATGCGACCAGTCATGTCAATATTGTTACGTTCCTTTTACTCTGAAACGCTTTCCAGGCGAAGGCCTACGATACTGGAAAATATCAGGCATTCTCTCCCAACAATATTATGTCAGCATTGCTGAGTAACCTTTGTTAAGGCGAATCCTTTGAGAATGATGACAGCTAGGGTTGGACTCTCCATCATTTATTCGCTCTGGTTACTGAACGTGCTTGGGCCTACATATGGTCAAAGTAGTTTAGCCATTACGCTACAGGCATCGTGTCCTGTCCTGAAATTCTTCGACACTTCCTCGCTTCAGTGCACCAGCTGCCCCAACGTGCGTCCTTAGACGGGCATAGCGACAGCGTCGAGTGATCCTTTGATTCATCGTCATGCTAACAGCTTGCATGCTTGCCTCGGTCGTTCGTGCAGGGGGCCTTCCCAGACAGCAGCCAGCGCGCTTGCATCAAATGTGACGCTACCAGCGGCAAAGCTTTCAACTTCCAGTCTGGCTTCTCCATGTTCCAGACATGGTCGCCAGCAATCCTGCAATCCTCGCAAGTCTGTGCCTGCCAGGCTGCACCAGACGGCTACACCACGGTCATAGCCACAACGGAATCGAATGGCACGTTCTATCAGCGATGTGTCGTGTGTCCCGACGGCACGACGGCCAACAACCTGAACCAATGCGCTCCAAACAGCCGCACCGTATCAATCGCGCTCACACCAGCGCAGCAGCTATCGGAGGCTCTGCAGCAGCTCAGCATCGGCCTGACTTCATCGGCCGCCACCCAGGTAGGGGTTCGTGCGTCACTGCATGCGCGCGCTGAGGCGCAAAGAGCCGCGCCAGACGGCGCTTCACACCAAGTTCTTGCCGCACCCACGCTCTCCCCTATCATGACAATCGACCTGTAACTCAACGACATAGCTTCACAGCACCAACACCAACACTAACAACAGCATGCGGTGCCCGCAGGCAATGCTCGTCAGGTCAACCACCGCATTCACCCTCACCCCCCAAATCCCCTCCCCCACGACCAGGCTTCAATTGCCGTTCCCACCGCCAGCGGCTCCAGTGTGTTGGATCTCAACGTGCAGCAGTCAAAGCCGCTGGTGGAACTTCTTGGGCCGTCGGCCTTGGCGTGCAGGCAGGGGCTGGGCGCAGACCGGGCCGCGTGCAACGCTGTGGCCAATCTGTGCGCGCTCACGTTGTATGACAGGTGAGAAATAACCCGACGGCGGCCATGCCGCCCGGCATACCTACGTATGTCTGTAATCCATACCACCACGGGCGTCAAGGTCAGAGGCTAATCTGGGGCTTGCGGGTCAGTTGCCGAGTGTGTTGCTTCAGCGATGTGGGTCAGCGTGCACGCATTCCTCGCAGCCCCACCCAGGTGCCAGTGTGGCTACTCGCGCACACGTGCTCGTCCATGTAAAGAGTGAGCTCATGAAAGCTCACGAAACGAAGAAACGAAAGCCCATGTGGAGAGGAGACGGGATCAGAGCATGCTGACCTGGGTGGAGCCCGCGGGGGACAGAAGTTACGCTGGGAGTTCTAAATAAGGGATACATGGGATGACGATGATGTTATAGGGTGTGGGCCACGACCTGAGGGGTGGGCTGCTGGTTGGGTGTTTTCCAATGGGCCAATAAGCGAGGGGATTCCCCAGCTGTGCCGGGAGGCCGGGAGTGTTTTTCGTCTATTGCATATCCGTGGAATAGTCAGTTATGTGATCCAAACTATTACCATTCTGGTGTTTGATAGGATTTAGGAATTGGCCCGAGCCCAGCCCGGCCCAGCCCAGCCAGCTGGGGCCCCATCCATCGCTTGCATGGACGAGGCGTCCCCTGACTCGTTCCACCGAAATCCTTCGTCGCATGTTCGCCTCTGCGTAATCTGGTTGGCCCGCGTGCGCTGTTGTGAGCTCTTCTCGGCCCTGCTGACTGGTCGTCCGCTAAGTGCCTAATCCGCTAACCTCCCCAACCCCCAACCGGCGAAAACCCGCCCAACCAGCCCCGTTTCCCTTTCGCCCACCAAATCTTGCCCCCTGCAGCACCTCCGCAGCGTGTCGTATGTACGACGCGCTGGTCAAACTGTTCGTTACCAACAGCGTAGGGGCTTCCCCGCCTCCCCCCAGCGGCACAACGCGACGCGGTACCACCAGTTTCAAACCGGAGACCGGCAGCATGCCCTGGCTCTACTACGAGGGCGTCGGCTACACGGATGACCCCCGCATGGATCTTCGGTGCGCTGTGCAAGGGGGGAAAGACGAACCACACCCCTGTGCAAGGGGGGGGGGCGGTTAGGCCTCCGTCTCTCCGTCACTAGTTCACACCGGCTGGGTATATGGCGATAACATGAAATCAGGAAAGCAATGAGAAAGCTTGTGAAGGGGACTTTGCAAGACGCAACCTTGGCGGCTTGTGCGTGTGTGGCTGAATGCTGCTTAAGTGATGGCAACACCATGGCAAAAACTTCTAATCGCTGAGAGGGGAAATTGTTCTGCGTAAATAATGTCTGGTCTGTGCGTACATAGGTACATTAATTCCTTCCCGTAAAGCGTCGAGCCCGGGGTGGCACCAGTTAAGCAGTCAGCCTCCAGGCGTTTCGTTGCCATTCCATAAATGATATGCTCTCAGGGCGTGGCTCGCCGCCAGGATATGTCCAATATTCCAAAGTGGATGCGTGTGAGGGCTTTTCCTGTGTGAGAGTCTTCGGGTGTGGTCGTCTCCTGGAAAGCGGGGACGGGCCGGCCAAAAACCGATGTCTCTTCCGATGCTGTGGCTGCCAAACCGTTTATCTGTCGGAACATTTACCTTACATGATTAGGTTGGGTGTGTTAAATGTTTATCTGTGTTTATATATGTATGTGTGTATGCCGTATCTTGCTGTGCAGAGTGCAGTTCTCCGGCGGCAACCTCGCCCAGGGCCAGGTGTCCATGCTTACCTTTGTTCTGTCGTCGTACCTGCTGAACGGTACCTGGCTGGGCTACAACACCTGGACGTCGGAGTTCCAGTTGTGTGGGGCGCCCAAGGGGGATGGGTCACGCTGGTACAGGTGAGCCCGCCTGCCGCCACTCTCCCCGGGGCCCGGCAAAGGGCCCTCGAGGGGCTCCCCTGCCATCGATCGGCCGCACAGGCGCGGATGCAGCACGTGTGGGAGAGGGCATCTTCCAATTTCTGACAGCGAATATGCCACGACGATGGCGGCGGTAGTATCGGGGCTCGAGGGCGGTACCTGGGTGTTGTGGTACTCCTGTAAGTTGGCGTGGTGGTGTTACGCGGCCTGTCAAAGAGCTGGCTAGGACCAGACAGGCCAGGAGGATCAGGGGCAGTACTACTAGACCTCCGTCTGGGTTAGAGGAGTCCCTCCCGCAGAGAGCTGGGGTGCCGCGCACACATAGACACATACATACTTACATACATACATATGTCACCCCTGTCCCACACATCATTCATACATACGCAGACGTGCACACACAGGCAAGGCTCATATCATACAACGTGCAACCTTTCTCCCCCCGTTGTGTTTTTCGTTGGGGGTTTGGGATCAGGGTCGGTTGGAACTACAAAAATAGCTGCAGCATCAAGCTGGAGGCACTGCTGGCGGAGGTGGCGCCTGCGTTCCGGGGTGGGGACGACACCGTCATGTATGAGCTGTTCCTGCAGGTGCGTTCCTGAAGGGGGGGAGGGGAGGGGAAGTGCGGGCAGGCAGGAGGGGCCAGCCGGGGCAGGCACGGGAGGTAAGGAAGGGAGGGGAGGAGGGGAGTAAGGAAACGGAGAAGCACCTTTGGAAGCTTCAGGGGCAGATGGGGAGGAGCTATCGTTGTGACCAGCAAAATCGCAAGTGACGGGGCAGCGGGGGTAGGGTGGGTCGACGAAAGAGCACCGTCCTCGTTTGAAGTTGACTCTGCATCTCAGCCGCTAGCCAGTCTCTTACGCTCCCCGTTATTGTAGGGGGGCCTAGCCAGGAATTGAACCGTAGGACCTTAAACTGCTATTATATATAGTGGTGATACCAGACCAGACCAGACCAGACCTAATAGTACACCAAGAGAGGACGTGAAACTGGTAACATGATGAAAAGACAGCGGAAGGAGAGGCGGAGGAGGAGGGTGCGGCTAGCACGGTCAAGCTAGCATCGTCGGCCCCTGACGCCCACACCGCTGCTGTGCTCCTGTCCGTGACTGTGACTGTGACTGGATTGCAGGTGGGTACCTCGACATTGTACCCTGTGCCCGTGCTCATCACAAACACACTCACGGATACAACGGTCGAGAACTCAGGTGGGTCACCTGTGTCGGCGGTGATGGTAATCTAGGTGATCTAGGTGATGACGGCGATAGTGTGACGGTGATGGAGGTGATGACGGCGGTGGTGACGGTGGTGGTGGTGGAGAAGCTCATAGCGGATTCCGCGAGGGCCCTGTCTGCAGGCCGGTCGCACTGCACGCGGTCCGCTAGCTAGTCCCCTTACTCCTCCGCGAGGGCCCTTTTGCCCTTAGTCCGCAACACACTTCCGGTACTCCCATATCTTCCACAACATCAATATGTTTCCTGTTCCGCTTCCCGTGCCAGGCGCCGTGCGGCGCTTCTTCTTTGCGGACGCCCGTCTGGGCTTCAGCGCTCAGTCGCAGGGTTTGCAGGTGGTGCAGTACGCTGCGGACATGCAGCTGCGCGTGGTGTTGAGGCGCACACCTCGAGACTCCATCTACGTGCCGCAGCTCACCATCACGTACGTGTGAGAGAGTGTGTGTGTATGTGTTTGTATGTATGTATGTATGCATGTGCAGGTGTTAACTAACGGCCAAAAGCACATGCACGAGGGCAAAACGTGGTTCTGGGTTTGTGTATATGTGTGTGTGTGTGTGTGTGTGTGTGTTTGTGATGATGGTAATCAGGCACGATGAAGGAAATGGCGATGGTGGTACACGAATCACTTAACCGAAGCGGGCGCCGTTGTCCCCAGCGGCGTGGTCGAATAAACCAGTGAACTATGTTAAGATCCGAATCCTCAAATAGATGTCGATTTAGAAGAGTGACGTTGTCAAGAGCCCAGAGTAGAAATAAGCGGAGGAGGCGCTGTTGGTCGTGGTGAAGGGCGACTCAGGTGGTGGGCGGCTAGCACTGGCTGCTACATAGTCAGCAAGGGCACTAAGGTCCCAACCAGGTAGAACCTAGGAAACCTATCTTCCTATACCCCTAAGCTGGCGGACAGAGCAGGGTCTGGTGGACGGCCCATGAGCTAACCGGTTCATTCACAGGGCCCCATGCTATGACTCATTTTCCTTCTGAACCTTTCCTTAGTTAAAAATGGCTCAGGTTTCAATGAACAATACTCAAACCTACTTCACATCGCGGATGGTTAGGAGGGCTTCCAGTCCCTGGCGGAGAGGGCACCGCCTCACGTTGTTGGAGGGTTGCGCTTTACTCGCGGTCCTGTGGTTTGCTTTCTGCTCCTCCATCTGCAGATACAGCGCCTGGGAGACGAACACGCTGAGCACCGTGAACCTGGACAGCGACGCCGCCAACGTGGAGCGACCGGCGTCCTTCTCCGTGACCTACACGAACGAGCCGGATTTGAACAACCGCTTCTGGTGGGTGCCACGCAGTGCGCTCTGCTGCCGCTCCTTTGTCCTATCTGGCACACAGGCGCATCAGCTCTTTCCGCACACACTCGCCCCATGCTCAGGGCTTGCCGCCCATCTTCAATCTCAAGGGCATAATCACCATATCGTTTTCATATCTCCACTCGGGCATACCCGCAGCCGGCGGGGGCGTTTGGACTTGCCTGATTTGGCTGGCTTGCGTGCATTGATGCGTGTGGTATGTTGTGCGCTGTCAGGTACGGGTGGCGGACCATCTTGATCGTGTTCGAGGTGGTGCTCGCCTTCCCCGCCATGATGCTGTCGGTGTTCCGGTATATCCGCAAGAAGAGGGAGCAGGCAGATTTGGTGAGTGTGGGGTGACGGTGGTAAGGATGAATGGGGTGGTGGTGGCGGCGATGCGCAGAGGCTTGCGATGGTTATGGTGGTAGTGGCAAGGTTGAAGACGATTTGGTGATGGCGGCGGTGGGGGGGAATTAGAGCGGGCCAACTCTACCTGGTTGGAGGAGGGGCCCGGGTGGGCGGGCAGCCCCGGGTAGGCGCGTCGGGAAACGGAGCACCGCGACCAGACCGCAAGCATGTCACCTGGTGTGCTGCGTGCGATACACCAAGGTCCATCATAAGCGAGGCCTTATACAGCAGGGTTCAGAATTTGAGGGAGGTGAGCTGGCGGTCGGCATTGGAAAGGTTATATGCAGCGCCATGCGACACCCACCACACCTCACACACGGCGGCCGTACGACCTCACCGCCCGGCTGTGACCCCTGTTCCGTCGTTTCAGGACTTTTTGGTGTACATCGGCGTCAGCTTTGCAGACATCGGCTCCTTCGCACTCGCAATGGTGCTGCTGGTAGTGTCGCTGTACTACCTAATCCTTTACAAGCTACAGGAGGAGGTGAGCAACCCGGGGCGGTACTCGCGCCAGGGTCTTGCGTGGTGGATGGGGGAGGGCCCGGGAGCCACGCCGCGAGCCCACGCCTACTGCACGGCCGCAGCGCCCACATGGCCACAGCACGGGTCGGCATCATTGAGATGCTCCGTCCCATCAACCGGGGATCTCCGTCCCATACGCGTCCCCGCTGGCATATGCCACGGCACGGTGTCGGCGAGATCTCATTCGTGTGTCGTCGTGAGGGCGAGAGGGACCGCTGTCACCGCAGTACCTTGTGAGGAGTTTTGTTCCAATCACGCAGATGCCCTGTCTAATTGCAACCCTATCTAGCTGACCTCAAGCGACGTGCCTCTCGATGCGGCAACCTACGTGGCCGTCTTTCTCCCACCCCGTGCTACAGATTTACTTCCTGATGCTGCCGGACGACCAGCTGGAGAACTTTAAGATTACGGTCATCCTGGCGATAGTCGGCCAGAGCCTAGGGCTGCTTTGGATGCTGTGGCAGCAGGTGGGTGAGTGGGTGTGTACACGTGTTTGTGTGTGTGTGTGTCTGTGTGTGTGTGTGTGTGTGGGCTAGCCCACGTGGGAAGCGCTGCGAGCCCCTACTCCCCAGCGTGGCATGAGGGTTCCGGCATTTTTTCTTGGGCACAGGGGGTTGGGAGGATGACGGCGTGAGTGGGTGGTTGAGTGCCATCCGTCAGCTTAAGCTGCCCAAGCGCCGGGTGCGCACACGGTCGGGTCACACCAAGGGCGTCAATGCGGGTGGAGCGTCAAAAAAAAGCGCAAAAAATGCATCTCAGGATTCACGATCGCTGGAACCGCGCGGCGGGGCCTGTTGTCATGTCATGCAGATGCGCACGGACGTCTTCTTTATCGACTGGGAGAAGCCTCGCAAGATCCTCAGCAAGGAAGGTGCGTGGTGGGGTGGGGTGGTGTGACGCTACAATCTTCACACGGAAATATTCCTTCGTTCAGTGGAACGGGGAGGAGGGCGGTTGATGTTGTTCACCTGATGTAGGGAATGACCAACCTTGTTCCCTCTGGCTTTCGCGAAGTGGACACGTAGGGGAAACTGAAGGGCACGTCCCCGTAGGTGGCACTGAGGGGGAGTCATCCACAGTCTGGGGAGTCCCAAGGGGGTAATAATCCAAAGGGGATGACGAAGGGAAGGGGAAGAGGGGGACCACCAGGACCTGCTTGGAAACCGGGAGGCTTGGAACCCTCTCTTCATCGCTGACAGCCAGCAACTGTCACGGCGTGTGTTGATATCCCGTGTTGGTGTCCTCTTGCTCATCCCCGGGCACTCATCCGGCACCCCGGGTACGCCTAAGAGCAGCTCAAAGATGGGGGGCAGCAAAGATAAGGGGCTGTGTGTTTTACCCCTACTTCCCACTGTTGGAGCAGGTACCCGAGAGGAGCCGGGCGCAGTGAGCTGTTGGCGGACGTTGATGGTGGCCAACGAGTTTAATGAACTGCAGACGGTTCGCGTCACGTACCCGCCCTTTACCTTGCTGATGGTGGTAAGGGATGGGTTGCTGTAGGGATGGCATGGGAGATTTGAGTGAGCTTGATCGGCTCGATAAGGCCCCGCTGTGATGTGGCATGTGAAGTGGTGGGAAAAGTGGGGGGAGCCGACGCGGCGCGTGCCATCAAATGTGCCGAATCAAGCACCGCTTCCTGCATGTTGATCCTCCATTCACCTCCCACCGGGCCCTACTGAAGGGGGGGTGATCTCCCAATCTCGGCTCCACGACGCGCCGCGCCTTCCGGCGCTGTTCCGCACCCTCCGGCTTTGTTTCCACGGCCGAACTCACAGGTGATGATTCTGGAAGGTGCCAACGTCATCGCGGCGGCCGACGTGACGCCGGATGCCAGCGACTACCAGCACTACTTCGGCGTGACCACCTCCATCATCCTGCGCTTCGGTGTAGAGTCCTTCTTCTTCCTGGTGCTCTTCTTGGGCCAGGTCGGTGGCGACACGGCTTCGCTGCAGGGGATGCCGCAGGGGAAGCTTTGCCTGTGTGGATGCATGAGTATCGCATGTAAATAAATATTGGACATGTTCAGTTGCTTTTCGGAAGATCAATTCCCCAGTGACCATGATATGAGCATGATATGACGGCTCGTCCCTCTACTGTCCTCTCCCGCCGTGCGCTGCATGTGCAGTACATCTTCAAGCGCCTGCTGTACTACCCGTACGTGGCCAACCCCGTGACACAGTTCATTGACCTAATGTACCTGGCCAACATCTCCACGCTCATTTTTGACGACACGCACTCGGGGTACTATATCCACGGAAGGAACCTTGCACAGCACTCAGACACGACGTTGAGGTACGACCGCTGCGGGCATGTGTGTGTGTGTGTGCCACGGTTTCCGGCCTCAATCCCCATTCCATAATACACGTCACGTCCCGAACAGCAGCAGCAGCAGCAGCAGCAGCAGCAGCAGCACCCGAACAATCTAACAGCGAACGGCTCTGTCCTTGTCCGGACAATTCCGCTCCGTCCCTATCCGTTCGGCTGGGCCCTCCCCGATTAGATTTGTGACAGAGTTAGACGTTCAACTCTTTCTACTCGCCTGCTGTCCCGTGGGCTGTCCTCCGGCTGGGCCCGGTCCGTCCCCCTGCCCGGGCCTTCCCAGGGAGCTCAACCAGGAGCTGCTGAAGGAGGAGGAGGGTCTCACTTCGCAGCGGGGCCTCATCAACTCCTCCGCCAACCCCAAGCTCGCGGACAACCAGCTGTTCCTCATGTACATCACGGAGTCGATCCGCAAGACTTACGATGCCAAGATGCTGCAGCTCGTCCAGCAGGTGAGCAGCCGGCATGGGGGTTAAGAGGAAGAGGCTTTCCTTGGCTTTTCCCGCACGTGTAGGCAGCCCAGGTCGCATGTGTCCTGCTTTTCCCGTGCGGCTGGAGCACGTGCTCTTCTGCGCTCGTTGTATGCAGCTCGCAGCGGGATGTGCAGAGGGGCATGGGCGTGCAGGGGTGTGCAGGGGTGTAGGGCGGCCCTGCACCGCGCAGGGGCCCCAGGGTGTAGCAGAGAGGCAGGGGGCCCATCAGATCCAACAGGGGAGGGGCATGCTCTACTTAATGGGGGTATGGACCGGCGTGTTAGGTAATGCCGATCCGCAACCGACAGCAAGTCTCCTCGACGGCGTATATGAGTAATGCCGCCGCCGCCACTGCGACCATCCATTGCCACCACCGGCGCATCGCTTTGTCCGTGCAGGCCACCAACGACTCCCGCAACCGCAAGGGCATCGTTAACACGTTTCTGCGGGGGAGCGGTCGCCAACGCGACACCGTGCTCACCGCTTACCAAGACGTCACGCTGCTCTTCAAACAAATGATTGAGGACGTGGAGCGAAATCAGGCGACGCAGGTGCGTGGCACGGTGACAAGTTACAAGTTACAAGTTCCGCACACAAGTGCGGGTGTGTCCGTAAAAGCCGGGGGCCCCATGGACGTCGTATTGGTATTGATGCGGGTACGCGGGGTCCCTCGTCCGCTTCAGGGCGAAGCGCCTCAGCGCGACGTGCCTGGCCTCCCAAATTTCCGAGAGGTACCTGGCCAATGCCAGGGGTGGCGCCTCAGTCATAATGGTGCGCATGCTGCGCCCCTTAAAGACTAGATTACCATCATACTTAGCCCGTATGCTCTTGTAAGCGGCACAAAAAAGTGACACGACCCAGGTTCGAACTGGGGACCTCCTGTGTGTGAGACAGATGTGATAACCAACTACACCATCGTGTCGTGGTATGTATAATGCGATAACAATGGCATTGATTGTCACGAAGTAGACGTCGCTGCGCACGCCATCGATGCGTGAATCGGCTGGCTGGCGTCCAAGGTTCAAGGGCCCCCCTGCGGCATCGTTTATCTGTTGCGCAAGTGAAATGCCGCGGTGTGAGAGATGTCTTTGGCAGACTATTTCTGCTGAACTGTTTCTTCTCCATGCAGCTAAACTAATCCTCCTTTCCCCTGCTTACGAGGCAGCGAGCTCCACTTCAAACTGCATGAGATAACCTGATCATGAGTCTTTCCAGTGCCGCCTGCAGCCCCACGCGGTGCAGGTTACTGCGTAGCTTCCCTCACTTGGTCCCCTCGTCAGCATGTCTAGGCGCAGGGGACCTCATTCTCGCAGACCTGCTTGCCGTGGCCTTGGCACGGGCCCTTATCCTAGTTGCGCACCCCGGTTTGGCCCTGTCAAAACACGGCACCTTAACCATGTGTGTCTCAACCCATTATTCCGCGGACCTGGGCCCTGGGGCCCCCTTTCCTGCGCAGGTTACCGATCCGACCTACATGCAGATGATCTTGCAGCTGCCGCCGGAAAACGCGCAGAACAATCCCGCCTTTGTGCACGACTATTTTTCGTCCTTCACGACCACCATTTTCATTGGCAACGAGGTAGGTACCCTGACGGCAACCTGGCTGGGAATGGCAACCTGGCTCCCAACGCTTTCGCGTCGTGTGTTGTTGAGGTGACAACGGCTGCATGCTGCTGGTGATGGTGGTTGTGTTGCGCGATGTGGTGCTTTCACCGTGGCAGGGGCGTGTGGGTTTGCCAGCATCTTGCATTGCCGATTGCATCCATGTACTTGTTCACCCCTCCCTCGTTTCTTCCCTTCCCATCCTCTCCTTCCTACTTCCCAACGAAACAGGTCCGGCTGTTCGTGTACGAGGCGCTGTTCTTTTGCGCTATCGACATGTCGCTGCGCAATGTGGCGCTGTCCGCGCTGCTCACATTCATCGTGATCCGCGTCGTGGCATACGTGCGCGCCATGGTCGGGGAGGACAACCTCTCGCAGAAGACACTGGTTGACCGCCATTTCCTCATCTAACCTTAGCCAGCCGGAGAGGCCAGCGCCCATTGCTATTTCCAGCGCCCTTGCATGGAGGCGTGGTGTTGGGTTGCGCGGCGGTGGTAGTTGATGATAGCATCCAGATGGCCAGTCAAGAGTGTGACACGTTGGTAGGACCCAGGAGTTGCTGCTATCTGCAGCTTTGAGTCATGACGGTATTGGGGACGGCCTCATTGGGGGCCGCCGGCAGGAAGGGTGTGCGGAGAAGTAGCTATGGAGCAGGCATGGCTTCCTCTCCTTAAGGGGTTGGAGTGTACTGTACATAAGGAAAGCGGCTCATGTGTCGATGTGCATGCATGTGTGTGGCGGCGGGTCGGTGTGGGGAAGGGAATACATCCATCAACGAATGAAGACTGGAGCCAACATCTACTTTTTGGTGGGAAGAAGAAGAAAGAAGTGATCCTTTGGAAGATGGACTCCCTGACACGTGTCTACAGCTGACGTTTCGCCCGTGTAAGGGCTTTGCTCCGGGGTGTGTACATCCCGTTGTGGGTGCTGGGTGGTTCGCTGGCCGGACATGACGGACTGGACTGGACTGTGCGGTCAGAAGAAGCAACTCTGACATTAATCAGGCATGAGTCAGGCAGGTTACGGTCCTTTTCATCATGCGAGAGGATGGTTAAAGGTTAGGTCCTTGCTGTTTATGGTGCTCGGTATGTGTGGACCCCGAACGGGTGCCTAGGTATTTTGGCTAAGCGAGGCCGACATTACAGAAAATAACAAGAGCCTTACCATCAGATATCACGACAGTATGAGCCTGTAGGAGCCTGTAGGAGCACCGGGCGCGTAGCCAGATCGAAAGTTGATACAGGAGATTACAGTCAACGTCGCGATTAGGTCGCCAGGACAGCTCGGTGAACTCTATCTGGATTCCGCTCGCGGCCAGTCTTCCATATACCTTTCTTGTACTCCTCTTGGCCGCTCACCTGCCGGCTCGTTGACTCCGTTCAGAATGGACCTTGAGCAGCCCTTGAGCCCTCGGCTCGTATTGGGAGGTTTGCAGGTACGGGGTATGCACCCTAAAACCATGTGACGCACACACACAGACATACACAGAATGGACCGTAGTCAGCACGTATGGCATCTCCCGACCTTTGCAACCACATCAGGCGAAAACCTTCAAGGGGCGCGTCGGTGTATGGCGCTACATCCGTTACGTGTGCTTCAGTAGAATGACTAGTCACAAAAGACTTGATTCCAGCACGCTCAAGCTTGGAAACACCTGCCTCCAGCAACCCATGAACATTCCCCAACAAAACTTTCAAACCCCTCGGCCTTGACTCGCGTTATCCTAGACATCTACTTCAGCAGGCAGGTCAGCGAACCTGTTAGCGGCAGCACCCTTGCCAGCCTGGTAGTCGTGAAGCCGATTACCAATTTCTCTGCTGCTGGGCAGCATACGTGAGCCCGTATATTGGCTTTGAGCACGGGTACTTGACTCCTTTCGCCTTTATTACGCTCATCGAAGCCACGGGTGGTTCTCGCTTCTTGCCCCCAGCTGCTGCTTGTAAGACGGCGCGGTCTGGCTTTTCTGTTCGCATCCGGTTTTGTCAGGTAGCTCTTTTTCCCGGTATGGCTGTGCCTTGCCATTTTTTTACACCCATCCTGGGATTTTATCGCCTGTTTCAGGAAACTTATACATTCGCCGACTCCTTGTGCCTGCCTTGGCGTGAAGTATCGTGTCCTTGCAGAGATATCATGACATGAAGTCTGGCCTGTCTGCAGAAACTGTGTATCCGTCAGATCTTGATTTTTTTGCTTTGCTGGTTGCTAAGAATTGATTCAAGGGTTCGCATCGTTGTCAGTTGATGGTTAACTGCTACAACGGCGAATGAATAAACTCGACGAGATGACAATTAAGATAGGACTTCCTAGCCGTATTTTTTGGTCGCAGCCTTCAACGTTGCGCCACGTTTAAATTGAAAATGTTGCATTTGCAATCACAACTGGTTGGCCCTGCGGCACGCAGGCCTCAAGCCCCGAGCCTGAACCGCGCTCGATCTAGACTTACAGTGAAGGCACAGATTAAGCTATATACCAACCCTGGATCACGCGGCAAGATTGCCGAATGGTGCGCGATGTTGTTATTATGTGGTCGTTGTTCGATTGCGCGTCCATATACACCCGCACAGCAGTAGGATGATCGGCGACTATTAATCCTATGAACTTTTTGTCAGGTATCTTGCAGAGCTCAATGTTCCTCATGAGCTTGTTCCGGTCGACATGCGGCGAGGCGAGCACAAGACACCAGCGTTCTTGGCGATAAACCCCTTTGGCAAGGTACCAAGGGAACATGTGGTTGGGTTAGGTTGGGGTTAAACAGTCAGCCTTGCTGACTGGTGGAAATTTGCAGCTTCCCTGCTGCAACTCCCCTGATTATGCCGTGACCGCTCAGCTATCCCGTAACCCTCGTGATACACTCGCATTTGAGCGTTGTTTTCTACGTCCCGGATCACCCTCTATCTTCAATATGTCGGATCATGTGCTTTTTTTCACCCCTACCAGGTGCCTGCCTTGCTGGATGGCGACCTGCCACTGTTTGAGAGTGGCGCCATCCTCTTACATCTTGCGAACAAGTATGGCAAGCTGGGCGACAACGAACTGGGTCGGGCCGCACAGTGGACCCTGTTCGCCAACTCGACATTGTCGGAAGCCTTTTTCAATGAACGCCAGAGGTACGGCAGCCTTTGATGCAAGCACGCCCATGTGCAACTTCGTGTGTGTGCGGGGGCCGGTGAGGGGGAAGAGCGAGGGAGAGATGCTGCACTGCAGCATGAAGCTTCCTGCTAGGACATTTAGCACATGATATTTACCGAATCACCGATATCTTACCCGCGAGAGATACATATGTGATCTGGAGGAGGCGTGGCAGCAGGAGCGTCTGGGAGAGGGGGGTTTCGGAAATGAAACCCGTATCCTCTTGATGCTGTTAGTTGATGGGTCCGCCAATACTTTCTGGCTTCTTACGGATCTTTCTTGCGGCGCCCCGGGGGTCACCCCCGCCGCGCAGACCAACTCAGATGCCCGTCATGCTGCGGACACTGAATGACCTGCTCACCAAGAAGCCGTACCTGACCGGTGAGTGACACAACGCCCGACAGAAGGGGCCATGCAGACAGTGAAGTGCGCCTGGAAGCATCGAAAACCAACATCTCCTTTAAATAGACCTTCAGGATGCATGTATGATTGTCATGTGTTACAAACCCGCCGCTACCTGCGAAAAGCGCATACACTATAGCCTTAGTTTGCTAACTAAACGTCCGAAGAGGCGAGAACGGGATGAACGGTATATGGTTGCCACATATATAAATATAGCGGCGCTTTGACCGCGACATGCCATATTATCCCCGGGGGGTCAGCCAGGTCACAGAGGCGCGGGGTGCTCCACCGCCATTACGGCCCTCAGCAATCTGCTAGCCAACAGACGTGAGGAACGAGGCCAGAAGCACTTCACCGACCAGTCAACCTGCAGTTCACATTCCACGTCACCCCACCGCCACCCACGCGCCGGTCCAAATGCCGGCACCATGCTCCCGGACAACTTAGAGCAAACTGACGTGAAGCTTCTCCTCAGCCAGTCTTCTCCGCATACCGTCTTCAGGTTTCCCCATTTTACCTGTTCCTTTCTTAATCCTTCACGTCTATGAACCCCTCCACGGGCCGCCCACTCCGCCTGGCGCGCGATGTAGGAGAGGCGTTCAGCGTCAGCGACATCGCTGTGGGCTCCTACCTGCTCTACCTGCCGCTGTTCTTTCCGGATCTGGACCTGACGCAGTACCCGGCGGTCTGGTCGTACATGCAGCGCATCTCGCAGCGACCCACGTGCCCCATGCCGTACAAGGAGGCCATGGCGGGTCAGTGCAGGGTGTGCCGTTTGGTCGGGGAGGGTGGAGGGGAACGTGCGTGCTTGCTTTGTTGTCTAGAGCGGACAGTTTTTTTAAGATGTGTGGTGGGGGGATGGGGGGGAGAGGGGAAGGCTGAGGATGAGGATGAGTGCGCCATGCGGATTGCGTTACTTTACTGTTGGGGATCACCCTCGCTCAAGTTCCTGCTCCAGCAACACTGTAACCGCCTAATAACCATAACGGCTAACTGCTAACCGCATATACGACATTCACGAGGGTACTCGAGCTCTTGTGCTGTATTTTACGCCGCGTCTGCTGGAACTAGGCGCGAATCGATGTCCCTCATTCGAGGGTCCCTCCACTGCCCCGTGCGTCCCCCTGTGAACCAAAACCACCGCACATGCCTCCCCCTTCGGTCCTAAAACCCTGCGTACCTCCCTCCCCAACACTTTCCCGCCTCTACCCCCTGTGTGTGTGTGTGATGGGGGTCCTGTGCAGATGCTCTGGAGGTCGCAGCTCAGAGGCAAGGTTCCGGAGCGGGCGGTGTCATGTCCAAGCTGTTTGGAAAGCGATGATGGTGATGATGAAGAAGAAGAAGATGATGTTGTTGTTAACGACTTGTAATGACGGTAGCTGTGGTGATAGTGGCGGTGATAGTTGGATGAAAGGGTGCCCTCGTCGAGGTGACGCCGTGGCTTAGACGGTATTAGTTCCGCCTCCGCTGCGTTATTTCTGTGTTCCCCACGCAGGGGCTACTGCTGCCGTAGTAGTGCGACGTTGTGCAGTTTGGGTGTAGGTCTTCAGGCAGCATCGCAGGAAAGTGTGTGGTGGCCGTTTCGTTAATTTGTGCCTTCTTTCATGGTGACTTGACTGTTAGTGTTCCCATGCAACAGCTATTATGAAGCTGGGCATTCCACTGGTTGCCTCCGAACGTAGAGTAAGGGGCACAATGAGTTGACCGTTGGGGCAGACGGTAATTGTTTGTAAGGAAAAGGTATGCATTACGTCCTGTAACGATTCTCTCCATCTGTCCGCAACTCGGCCGACCCGACAGGCGCCCTCCAGCCTCCTAGACAGGTCAACTCACGTAGGCATAGTAGCACGTTATTACGTTGCTGCTGCCAAGCTAAACAGCCCCTTAAACCTCTCCACTACGCCAGGCGCGATCCGCCATATCCATCCAACAGCCATCCAATATATACCCCCACACGCGAGCGCGTCCCTCCCTCCCGCCCGCCCGTTCCTCCACCTCCCGGTGTTCCCGGGGGGGCCCCCTCACCACCCGCCCACCCAAAGCGTCTTCCCTGCCTCCCAGACGATGCCGCAACGGGTACAGACGACGGCAGGAAGCATCAACACCTCACCGGGCGCCTGGGAGACCATCTGGGTCAGCAGCAGTAGCAGCAGCAGCAGGGGGGAGAGGGGGAGGGGGAGGTGGGGGAGGCCGGGGGGAGGAGGGCGGCCCTGTGAGCGGTGTCACGATGCCGTCGTCCGCAGTGCCCCCCACAGCCGCAGCTCCCTGGACCAGACCGTCCGCCAGTTCCTGCGGAGACCGCGGGACAAAGAGGACGAAGAGGACAAAGAGGTCGGGGGCCTCGGGGGGGGGAAGGAAGGCCCCCCCGGGGGAGGGCGGGAAG
>NW_003307554.1:1410535-1415230 GCF_000143455.1 Volvox carteri f. nagariensis | reverse complement strand
TGAGGATCCCCGGGGAGACAGGGGGTCTGCAAACACATGCTGAGTGTATGTATGTATGTATGTATGTATGTATGTATGTATGTATGTATGTATGTATGTATGTATGTATGTATGTATGTATGTATGTATGTATGTATGTATGTATGTATGAATCCAACAGCACTGTACGCACACCCACGGACTGCCCACGAAGTCCCAAATCACTACCTTGTCTATTGCGTCCCTACTACACCTCTCTTACACCCTGTCCTCCTCCCTCCTCCCCGGCCCGCCTACCTACCTACCCTGGCCCCTCCCCACCTGGAATGACACGGTGGCGGAGCCCCTCCTGGCGGCCTTGGGCTGGTTGGCCGCGGGGGCCCACCCCGTCATGAAGATCACCTGGGTGCGCGTGTGCGTGTGTGGGTGTGTGGGTGTGTGTCGGGGGGGGGGAGATGCGTGTGTGGGTGTGCGCGCGTGTGCGTGTGTGTGTAGGTGTGTGCGCGTGTGTGGGTGTGGGTGTGTGTGGGTTGGAGAGGGGGGGAGAAGAAAGAATGATGACGGGAATAATTATTCAGGAGCTTCAGGAGGGAGCTCCGGTTATGAAGGGAAAGACAGCCGTGCAAGATGTGCGAGGTGATTTGACCTCTGAGTGAGCAAAGCAAAGCATTCCCGCCCACCTCTCTCTCCAACGCACACACACATACATACATACATACATACATACATACATACATACATACATACATACATACATACATACATACATACATACATACATACATACATACATACATACATACACACACCACACACAGATGCACATGCACATAAGTGAAACGCCTAGTTTCCCCCCGTCTGGTGCATCCCCCCCTCGCCCTCCCCCTCCCTCCACTGCCCCGGCACCTCGAAGGTGGCGCTGATGCCGCCACCATCCTCCGGAGACCCGAACATTGACTGGTACACCGCAGCAGCCTGAGGGGGTGTGGTGGTGGTGGTGGATTTGGGCGAGGGGGCCGGAGATCAACCCCCCCCGGGGGCACCGGGAGACCGGTAAGTGCTGTGTAAAGGAGGATATCGCGTTAGGGAGATAGCTACAAACATGACTAATGTTACATGAGTCTGTTAACGCCGGAACAGACGTAACGGCCCCCTCACATGCCAAGCACATCCGCCGGGTGGGTGAGGTCCGGCGGAAGGAGGGGGAGTCGGAAGGAGCCAAATGGGTTTGTACGGTTTGTACGAAAGGCCCAGATGCCCGTCGCCTTCAGAGTTCAGAGTTGGTCTCCGCGGAGGCTGTGCGGGATGTGTGCGGGTGAGGGGGGACTGTATGATGTGTGTATGTATGTATGTATGTGTGTAGGGGGTTGTAGCATAACCGGTAGTCCTTACGCCGCCATGTAGGGCCCTCTGCGGGTTTTCATGGCTCAACCCGACACGCCTTACCCCCCTTACCCCTCCCCCTGCCCCTCTCCCTCCCCCCCCCTCTCCCTCTCCCTCCCTCTCCCCCTGCCCCTCTCCCCGCCCCACTTACCGCCAGCGCCGAGTCCCTGGGCAGCGACCTCCTCCGGTTCACCGCCGCGTTGCTCTCTCCCAGGGCCTGAGGGCGTATCGGTACACATGCACACGGGCATACCTCCTCATACGAACTACCTACCTGCCTACCTACCTACCTACCTACCTACCTACCTACCTACCTACCTACCTACCTACCTACCTACCTACCTACCTACCTACCTACCTACCTACGAATATACATGCAATGGGGGTATAGCCTAAGACGTCCCTTACGTAACGTGTGGTGAGCGGATTTAGTTTTTTTTTGAATTTTTGGGTTTGAATTGGATACCCCTCCCCTCCCCACCTTCCCTTCTCCCTCCCAACCCACCCTGAGATGTTGTACGAGCTCCAGGGGGGAGGGGTATCCGATCTTGAAGCGGTCCACGTCCACCGCCGGCATTCTCAGGTCCGCCCTCGTGAGCAGGTTCCCCGCGTCCCGCACCTGGGCCAGGGGGGACACCGCCGCCGACACACCGCCCTCGCGCTCCATCTGGGCCAGAGCGCACGAGATACGCAGCTCCTACGGGTATGTGGGGGAGGGGGAAAACATGTATGTATGTATGTATGTATGTATGAGGGCCAACTGCCCTGACGTCCAATCTATAAAGAGTTGCAGGAGGGCTGACCAGAGAGAGAGGGGGGTTCCGCAAGGAAGCTCAAAAGCAACAACTTTCTCATCGACGAGGTCGACCGACCGACCGAACGAACGAACGCAAACGCGAACAACAACATTGCGAAGTCGTCACCCGCAGCGCTGCCCCCCCAACAAAACCCGCCCCGGACCAGTCGCGGGGATCACGCCAACGGCGTGACGTCATCACCGTATTCCACAAAACCTGTCGTCTGTCCGGCAGGGCCCAAGTAAAACCAGGAATACGGACATACGTACACACGCGCTTTACTAAGTCCTCCTTGCGGCTCAGTCCATCCTAACACACACATATACACATACATACACACATACAGACACATATATATACACTGCACGGCCTCAGGCCCACCTGCAGTGTATCCCCCCCCAGCAGAGCGGACAGAAAGAGGCCGTCCGGAACCAGAGCCATGCGGCACTGGGCCATGGCGCCCTAGGGAAAAAGGGTGTGTGGGGGGGGGGACGGCGGGTAGGGGGAGAGGGAAGGGGAGGAAAACCGCGGGGAAACGGCGGTCAGCGGTTGGGGCCGCTATTGCTGCCGTACTGGTGCTATAGTAGTGCAGGGAGTGCTGCTGCCATGGTGATGATGATGATGATGATGATGGTGATGATAAAGGAATGTTGTGTATCCCGTTCCCAGTAGTGGCGGTGGCGGTAGTGGTGGTGGTGGTGATGTGCAGAGAAGGACACGGGTGGATGACGGACAGGACAGCAGATAGATAGACAGACAGACAAACAAACAGGAGGGTCCTCTCCCAGCCGGTTCCATCCCTGCCTCAATCAAACGCGCTGTATGTGTACGTGCGTATTTATGTATGTGCTAGCACGAGTAGCCGCCGACCCCGGACTGGCGGGCCGCCAACTGTTCCGTACTAACCCACCCAACCACCCATCACGTGTGAGGTGAGTGTGAGGTAAAAGGTGTCGTTGCTTTCCTTCCGGGCGTTCCACAGTGCGATTACATACATCGCAATCACCGCCACAAACTTAAGGCGGCCCGCCCCCCGGCGCCCGGAAGCGTCTGTGTCGTGTGGTGCGCTGTGGCTCCATGTGGCTCAGTGTGCGCCAATGCGGTGCACGAGACGAGAAAACAACAACGACAACGACAACGACATTAACAACAACACAACCAGTCAATCGGCACGTGAGCCAACCAGCCTTTCACCCCCCTCACCACCTGCAAAACCCCACCCGGCTGGGGTGGGTGTGTCTTTGGCGTGTCGGCACTTGTTTCTCTGATTCCCTGTTGCATCATACATTTCCTCCCCCCTCCCCTCCCCTCCCCCCTTCCCTCCCTCCCCCCTCTAGCCAGCGCACCGACGGCTCACCGGGAGGTCATTAGCCCAGTGCAGTCCCAGGCAGCTGATGATCACTGAGGTGGTGGTGGTGGTGGTGGTGAGGTGGGGAGGTGGGGAGGAGGACACAAGGGCCCGCCGCCCACCAGGGGGAGTGAGAGGGGGGAAGGCAGGGTGGGAAAAAAGTGCTATTGCTGATAATGATGGTGATGATGGCGATGCAGAAGTCAAAGCACAACCTAGCGTCCCGTCCACAGCAACATCTCCTTCCTCCCGGGGGGCGGATGGAGGAGGGGAGGGCAGGGGAGGCAATATATATACGGAAAGAACATCGTAGATAGACCGCTGCAGGCCCCCTCCCCTTCTCCGCCTCCTACAGCAAGGAGGGTGTGTGTGGGGAGGGCCGTTGTGGATCACCGCGAGGTCCACACAACACCCCCTCCCTCCCCTCCTCAAGTTAGCGCAGTAGCAGTACAGGTGTACTGCAGGGTAGGGGGGTACCAATGGTCCGCCGTACCCATATCTCTTTCCCCCCCCCCACCACCACCGCCCGAGCACTTCCCCCGTTCCGGGCGGGTCCTCCCCTTCCCCCCCCCAAACACACACGCACACACACACAACTCACGGTCCACGCTGTTGGGTCGCAGCGGCAGGTGCTCCTCATCACCCCGCACACACAGCAGCCGGGGCCAGGGCCTGGCGCCAGGGAGGGAGTGAGAGGCGGCAGCCTCACGCTGGGAAGAGGGGGGAAGGGCGGGGGAGGGGAGGGTGATGTAGGGTTTGGAGGATTCAAGAGGACAGATAAATAGGGGATGGCGTGCGTGCGTGGGTGCCTGCGAGTGAACTGGAAAGACTCCCCCACACCAGGAAACAAGAGATCTGGCTGGCATAAATATTAGGACTAGGAAACAAATGGAAAGAGATGAGTGAAGCCGCCCCTACCCCCCCCCCCCCACACACACCTGCACCCTGTCCAGCATGGGCTGCGACGTGTCCACCACCACCACCCGTTCAATGCCCGCACGGCCCCCCGCCAGCTGCTGTAGCACGGGCAGGGCTGCGGGGGATAGGATTAGCGTGGGGGAGGGGGAGAGGGGGAAGAGAGGGTTTGTACATATGTATGTATGAATGTGTGGAACGGCCGTTTCCTTTCCCCTCCGCTACCCCTTTCCCTCACCCGCCCGGGCTCCCCCCTCTCCCTCACCCGTCCGG
>NW_003307554.1:1404936-1408922 GCF_000143455.1 Volvox carteri f. nagariensis | reverse complement strand
CAGACATCCAAACGATTTCAGTAGAGTGTGAGTGGGTGGTTCGGTGGGTGGGTGGGGGTACGGGGAGTACCAAAGGGCGACAGCCCCAACTGCCGCAGGCAATCTGGAACTTCCCTTCCAGGTTTCAGATTATACCGCACTATCATTCGTTAGTTGCCCAATGCAGCAAAATGACGCCCTTTGACTCCCTCACTCCCTCCCACCTAGCCACCTTTCACCCGTCCTCCCGTCCAAGGCGTGGCTGTTGCTAGGATTCGGAAGCCGAAAATCCCAGGAATTGGGAATTGGGAATCCAATCCGTACCGTGGCGTACCGGTCAAAGACCTCCATCGGCGGCCCCAGGTCCTCGTCCCGAGGGGCAGGTCTGTGCGGCCGTGACGGCGTATGACCGAAGCCGTCTTCAGATCCATCCGCCGCTCCGCGGTTGCCGCCAAAGCTGTCGCTGCTGTCGTGCAAATGCCGTACTGCAAACGGTACCGCCGCTGTGTTCGCCGCTGCCGCCATATGATGACCAGCGCGGCGCATGCAGGGATGGCAACGGCTTCCCGAAGCGTCATACTCGCTGCCGTACCTGTACGAGCCACTCGCCAGCGCTCCGGGGTGGTAGACCCACGGGGCTGATGTGTGTACTGTGTTTGCAAGCCGCGTGGGTCTGCCGTACCATGGTACGGCCTTTACCGGCGCTGCCGGGGCGCCGCCGTCACCTGCGGCCATCATGGCCCCTGATGCCGTCGCCTGTGCGCCGTCTCCCCGCCACAACCCGGAACGTCTGCGGCCCGCGTTCGTTGTGACGGGGCCGCTGCGGCTGGCGCAGCAAAGCCTTTCAAGCGACAGCACCGGTGCCTGGGGCGGCTGCGGCGCACTTTCGTATGGGAGCTCCGCCCGTAGCGGATCCCACCCATTCACACTGGTACTGCCACTGCTGGCAATGCTGTCATTGTGCGGTAAATGTGAAGAGGGCAGCTGCCGCTGCGGCAACAGACAAGGCAGTGTGGCCTGTTCCATAGACGAGCAGGAGGAAGAGGAGGAGGTGGAGGAGCATGGGAGGAGGGCGCGGGTGTGGCTGGCGTGGCCGCATAGCTTGGCTGTGGCTGGCACCAGAGCAGCCAGGCTAAAGGCGTGGGGTGCTGATTTTGGCATTTAAGACCCTATTTGGTTGCTGCTGATAGCGTTTGCTGACTAATTGCTCTTCGTGGTTGCGGTGATGGAAGGACGGGGGATGGGAAAGGACGGGGGGGAATTGGACACTGATGATGAGCAGGTGGCCGACCGCGTTTACCAGCAACTTGTAAGATCCACTCAGCTCAGGAAATCCGGGCTCTCCGGGGAAAGCGGAAGTCAAAGCCTTTTTTGGGGAAAGTTGGAATGCTTGGGTCAGCACAAGATGAGGAGCTGGAAAGCCTCGGTTGCGCTTGGTGAATAGCTCAGAACTGCAGTAGCTGCTTGAGGCGGCGTTGGGGTTGGGTGCATTATCAGCGTTAACTGGTCCAACGCCGTTGGCCTTAAAGGCAGCACATTAGCTCTGTGCATCTGACACCTATGTTGCAAAATCTGAAAAGCAGCGATCTTGTCCTGTTTGACACACTGTTGTCTACAATGTACCTGGGAACGAGCCGAAACGGAAACCTGCGGAAACGGAAACCTGCGTAAATAGGTTTCGTCACGCTTTCCGCAGCGAAGCCCAGATTGGCGGAAATGCGGAAAGAGAATCCGCATTTCCGCGTTTGCTGTACGGCGGAAATTGAAAAACAGACTCCAGGCATGCGTTTGCCATTTAAAGACTGCGTCTTACACTATGGAGTTATTAGATTAAGTCAAATGTCAACAACCACTGGCCCCGACCTGGGGGCTGCCGAAGTCATAGAGATTGACTGTGTTTCTGCTCAGAAGAAGGTTTTTTGATAATCGATTCCACAATGTCCGTAAACGTGGTTGAAGTTCACAGAGCCACGTCGTTGCAGTTATCGTTGTGCGGTGCCATTTTTAGATAGTTTAGCCCTCTCGCCTTTTTTATTCCTTTTGATTTTTTTATTTTGAATTCAAATTTTTTGGACGATTACTGGATTAATGCACAGTCAGCATAAACTTGTCCGTGAGGCATGCAGACATGCCGGACGGGTATGTGGAGTAGGCATGCAGACATGTCACTGCTCCGCAACGGACAGGGAGACGATTATTATTCAGTGTTTCCCCGGGCCCTTACCCCATGTAACATACGAGTGGCAATTTCTGAGCATCCCAGAGCACACCGTCAAGGGTGTGGGCACACAATAGTTGATCTCTTGGCCCCCGCCACCCCCAGTAATACGTTTAGATGGCTCTACCTTCGAGCACGATTGGAATCCACCAGATTCTAGATCCCACCGGACAGAACCGCACTGCCACAAGCTGGTTTCAGACTGTCCATGTTATCGCCACACTGAGAAGAGCTAAAAAACATCGTTACATATTCATTTTATAGTTTTCGCAGCTTTCCGCAGTTTCCGCAGCCTTTCCGCAAAGGGCCTTCCGATTACGAAAAGTTTCCGCAGACCTGGTCAAGCTTCGGCTCGTTCCCTGCAATGTACAATCCCCGGGATTCCCGGCGAGCGTGCCGTACAACTAACAAATTCAGTGTGTCAGCTGCATGCCTTGGTACACGGACTAGCTGCTTTGCATTTGAAAATAACAAGCTTGGCATGAAGTAGGATGTTGTTGTGCGCCTTCGCACGGACACGTTAGGCGGCAGGTTCGTCGTTGCGATGAACCGCCTGCTCAACGTTTTCCAGAATGCGGCGATAGCAGAAGTTAGTAAGCAGAATTTTCTTAGCACTGTTAGAAATCCAAATAGCGTGCCATCGTTCCGTTTTCTTGCCGCTTTCGTCCCTGGGAGCTGGTTCAGCACCGCGGTAGCCACTCCTGGCGACGAGCTCCAGCAGAACGCAGCTGAAGCTGCGTCTCCTCCTATAGCACAGCCTTCCAGAGGACAGCAGCAGTCGGCATCAGCCGGAAGCCCGTTCGCAGCCTCCACCCCAACCCCATCATCGCCGGCATGCGCTGCACACGCTCAGACCGCGAACCTCGCAGCAGCCCAGCCACAGCCTCAAGAACAGGAAGACCCACCGCCCGTTGTTCCCGTCTTTGAGGATGACGCCCTTGCCGCCCAGCTGCAGCAGCCGCAGTCCGTGCAGCTGCTGCAGGTGGTCCCCACCCCCGACGGGGCCCCGCGCGACAAGCTGCTCGTGCGGGACTTCATCCAAAACTCCCTTTACCATCCCGTAAGTCTGAAGGCGGCCGGCCTGAGACACACTGAGGAACGCCTGTGTTGCGGCTCCCGGTGTGTGCATACCCCGCAACCCTGTTCGACACCACCCGCCCACCCTTGACCCACATGACCTCCCTCCCCCCCCTCCCGCTCCTCAGACTCTGGGTTACTTCAGCGCTCCCACGCCCCCGGTGGGCAGTGTGGGCAGTCCCATCAACTACTGGCGCATCTACTGCCGGGATGAGTTCAACATCCTGGTCAACAAGAAGTACCAGGAGCTGGAGGTGAGAGGGATGGGGTGAAGGGGTTGGGTTTGGGGGCGGCCCGCTGTTTAAAGGGGGGAGACAAACCACAGACGACAGTGATGCTTTGATTGATTGATACCAGCGATAGACGGATACTCCTCACAGGATTGATTAATAGACAGATACTTACTGCACCAGGAAGTTGAAAGGAGTTACACCAACCAGTAGTACCAGGTTCAGAGGGGGGGGCTAGGGGTGGAGTGGGGGGCCTGGGTGTTTGGGGCGTCCAGGGTGAAGGGGCGGAAGCAGCAGTGCGTAGGATGGGAGCGAGGTCGAGTGCCGGGAGGGAAGTGTGCACACACACACACACACACACACACACACACACACACACACACACCCTCTGTGTGGCGACCCCCGGTGCTCAGTGCATGACGACCCGGATCGGGACCTCACGAGTCAGTCGTACATGTGTAGATGTTGGCTGCATGCGCTTG
>NW_003307554.1:1400915-1404886 GCF_000143455.1 Volvox carteri f. nagariensis | reverse complement strand
CATTGCCCGGCACATGGTGGAGCATCGCAGGTAGATGTGGATGGTGTGGGGCAGGGGCTGGGAAATGGGAGGGAGGGGTGGAGGGGAGGGAAGGGGAAAGGAGGGGAAAGGAGGGGAGGGGCTGGGAAAAGGCAGGGGAGGGGAGGGGAAAGGAGGGGAAAGGAGGGGAGGGGCTGGGAAAAGGCAGGGGAGGGGAGGGGATCTGGCCAAGAGAATAGGCCGGGCACACAGAAGGCGTGTGTGTGGGGAAGTGAAAATGCACCTTGGTCTGCGGCTGCAGGGGGTCGGTAGGGGGTGGGTTGATCCGTCTCGCTTCATCACGCCGTTCCGTAGTTAGTTAGCCGGGCAGGCAGCTCTCCTCTCTCCTCCCCCTCTCTCTCCCCCTCCCTCTCTCCCCCCGTCTCTCCCCCACCATTCCCTCTCCATGCGGCGCCATGTCATATTATGCGGTACGACATCGGCCATGTAATGCCGTGCGGGACTGGGCGGGTTGCCATACTGCTGTGCATTTGTAAGTCATCTTAAGCGCCGTGTGGACCTGCGCGGCGGGGTGCCGTACTGTGGTGCGGCGCTGCCTTGAACTGCCTGTCTGACCCCTACTCGCGTGTTTGTCCTAATCCTGGCCTTGCTCCGCAACCGTTTTCGTCATCGTCTTGTTCGCCGTACAATCCTTATCAGGCACCACCTGGCCATGGAGGGCCAGCCGCTGCTGATTATGGAGGTGGGCGGAGGTAACGGCACACTGGCCAGGGACATCTTGGTACGCTGGATGAGGGGGAGGGGAGGAGGGGGAGGGGAGGAGGGGGAGGGGAGGAGGGGGAGGGGAGGAGGGGGAGGGGAGGAGGGGGAGGGGAGGAGGGGGAGGGGAGGAGGGGGAGGGGAGGGCGGTTTGCGCGAGTTTCTTGAACACCTGCCCGTCCCCCCCCGCAACGGAGAATCGTGTGAGAGACCGGGTGAGCTTTCTAACAGGGCCTCGTGCCTTAGTGTTGGGGGTTTAGGGTCTCCACGGGGTTTCCGGGTTTCCTCTGTCCTAGTGGACCCCACCCTGAAGGCCGGATCAGGCCGGGGATGAGGAGAGGGGAGTCTTGTTGCGTGTACCAGGCTATGTGCACGAAACTCGCGTGACGGAGCCTCGCGACTTGTGAGAGCGTGCGCGCGTGCGACACCTTCCCCCCCCCGGGAGAGGGAGAGCGGAGCTAGCGGACCTGCGGCTCTCGGTTGCTTAGGAGGGGGGACAGAGGCCCTCCTCGCGCCCCTCTCCCGTCCGCGGGAGAGAGCTTAGGCGGTCTTTCCACTGGGGCTGGCCAGCAGCCCCTCTGTGGCCAGTGTCGTCAGGCCCGGTCAGATACTTGTAACGCTCCTAAGATACAAACAAGCACACACACACAGCGCTGACGGCCCACTCCACCTCACGTAACATTTCCTAACCCCCCGGCTCTCCATCTCTCCCTTGCGCCCTTGTCCCCTATCTCTTTTCATCTTCTCCTCCTTTCCCCCCCTCCCCCTCCCCCCTGCCCTCACCCCCGCCCTCACCCCCCTCCCCCTCAACCTCCGTAACCCCGCTTGGTCCGCTGTTGCCACTCAGGACTGGCTCCGGGACAATCGGCCACAAGACTACCGTCTGACGTCATACACGTGTCTGGAAATCTCCACCAGCCTCGCTGCACGGCAGTACGACAAGGTTGTACGGCAAGGCGGTCACGGCGGTCGATTCCACCTCCGTCGCGGCAGTGGGTTGGATCCCGCCACGTGGGGCTCCGAACGGCGCTGGGAACACACGTTCGTGCTGATGATGGAGGTGCTGGATAACCTCCCGCACGACAGGTGCCGTACCGTGTCGTACTGCTGTCCAGCTGTATTACAGAAGTGTCTGTCTGTATCCGTTCATGCCCGTACGGAATGTATCGGATGCCTCTGTTCCCGACATCCCCCCCCGGGCCCCTGCGCCATTTTTCTGAATGAAGCCCTAAAACCCTAAAACCCCACAACTCCTCTCCCGGTGTTTTACCCGGGGGGGAAAACCTGAACCCCGCTGCGGGCTGGGTACGGCGATCCCCCGCGGCTCCTCAGGGTTTTCCGCCGTCGTCCGAGCGACCCCTGGCAGCAGAGCGTCGTACGCCCCGTGGGTACGACAACTGCTACCACCGCAACCGCCTCACGCCCGGCCACATCCTCCACCTCCACCTCCCATGGGGCCGCCAGTCTGGAGCGCGGGCCCTGGGAGATGGCGGGGGAGCCCCTCGCCGACCCGCTGCTGTGCCGTACACTGGCGGCGGTGTACCGGACCCCCTCCCGGGAGCAGCAGTTGGACGAGCGATTCAACCGGGTGCTGGACTTCATACTCGCCCGGGGTGGGGACATGGGTTGAGGGTTGAGGGGGGGGGAGAGGGCGGCGCACTCACATTATTGCGTCTCGGGCGGTTCGTCCATTCATTAGGGCTTGCCCCTCCCCTCAAACCCGGGGCCTTTCATCCTGATTTGATTCCCCTCCCCACACACTGCATGAAGTACATACATACGCGTACACATACACACGCACACACATACACACGCACACACATACACACGCACACACATACACACGCACACACATACACACGCACACACATACACACGCACACACATACACACGCACACACATACACACGCACACACATACACACGCACACACACATACACACGCACACACACACATACACACGCACACACGCACACGACTTCGCCGGCCGTCACCTGCCTCCTGGCGGCCCCCTCCTCCCTTTGGCACATGTATGAATCTATGTACGTGCATATCATTTTACCCTCCACCTTCTCCCCCTCCCTTCCTCCCCAGACTCGCAGCCATCCAGTCGCGATGAAGTCCTGTGGCTGCCCACCGCCTGCGCGGCCTTCCTGGAGCTGCTGCACACCCTGAGGCCGAACCACTCCCTCATAGCGGCGGACTTTGACAAGCTGCCGGATGTCAAGTTGCCCGGACGGAACGCACCGCTGGTGGCACAGAAGGTGGGGGTGGGGGTGGTGATGGTGGTGGTGATGGTGGTGGTGATGGTGGTGGTGGGGGTGGTGATGGTGGGGGTGGGGGTGGTGGACACATGAGCCGCATGTCTGGGGATACCGGCCTGGGAAGCTAGGAGTGTGCGGGATGGGGGGGTAGGTTCGGAGTGAGTGTGTGTGTGCGCGTGCGTGTGTGTGTGTGTTTACACCTTGAGGTGGTTACCATGACAGGGAAATTCGGTGTGTGTGCATGTATGTGTGTGGGGGGAAGAGGGGTAATGGCAGGATCTGGAGTCATGTGCGTGTGGGGGGGGAAAGAGGGGGAAGGGGGGGGGGGGTAGAGCAGCCTCAGGCGACCTGCGTAGTGGTGATGGGGGGGTGAGGTGGCGGAGAGGTGGGGGATTGCGGCCGTGCCACTGTGCACGTAGCAGTGCGTGCACATATAATTAAATATGCATATATATTTATGCATTGTATTATATACGCGTATTGCGTTTGTCTGTGCGTCTGTATGCATGTCAGTACGTATATCTAGCTGCGTCAGGCGGGCTGGTTATGCTCGTTCGATAATCGCACAGTGTTGCGTGTTTGCGTGGTTTCGCTCTTTTTTGAGGATGCTGGTGCGGGTCGCCCGCCCCGCCTAAGCCTTTCCCCCCCTCCTCACAAGCTGAAGGGCCTTATTGCGGAATTCCGGCATCCCCCCCTCCCTGACCCCTGAACCCTGACCCCTGATCCTTCCCGATGACGACGCGCAATTCAAGGCGGGTGGCCGCAACATCGACCACGACACGTTGTTCGTGCCGTGGGGCACAGCCGACATCTTCTTCCCCACAGACTTCGATGCTCTGTGTGCCCTCTACCGGGCCACAGCTCAACACGTGTGGGGCGGCGGCGGCGGCGGCGGCGGAGACCACCATCACCACCACCATCAGCAACAACAACAACAGCAACAACAACAACAACCCGATACCGCGCCG
>NW_003307554.1:1335331-1400778 GCF_000143455.1 Volvox carteri f. nagariensis | reverse complement strand
TGACGATGGGAACGCTGCCGCCGCCGCCGCCGGCGCCGCCGCCTCCAGGACACGCCGCCAGCGGCTCCCAGGGTGTTGGTGTTGACGGCGGTTGTGCTGTGGGTGATGTGAACGCGGAGCACTTCCGCCAGGGTGCGGTCATCAAGCGGTATCGGGAGATGTTCAACACCGCCACCATTTGCGCCTTCAACCCCATGGTCGACGACTTCGTGAATGCGAGGTGGGAGCCCCTGGGGCTGCTGGTAGGGGGGGGGGGTAGTGGGGTACGGGGAGGAGAGGGGAATATATTCTGTTTCCTTATCCCCTGTTTCATTTGCTGTCTGTTTGTCTGTTTGTCAGTATGTATTCCCCCTTGCTTTACACTCCTCCGCTGGGAAACACACCCATCCGCCAACCCACCCCAACCAACCGCCTATTTAACCACCTAACCAACCACCTAACCAACCAACCCGCAGATTTTTCTTCGGGGATTCCAAGAATCGGCTCCCCCCCGGGCAAGAGCGACCCGCACCCCAGGTCGGTACCGCTTGTGTCGTCTTTCGCACCTCTCTGTGGAGCGCCCCCTTGTAACTCTCTTTGTAAAGGTTGTTACCTGGCGAAAAACTTGCCTGGTGATTTTTTACGTTTCGCCTGCGTGCTGATGTACGCGCTGCTGCTGCTGCTGCTGCTGCTGCTGCTACTGCAGCTGTTTGCCTCTCCCTCTGTGCCTGCGTGCTTACGAAGCTCCTTGTGTGTGTGTGAGTGTGCGTTTCTGTGTGTCTCTGTCTGCGCTTGGTGTGTATGTATGTGTTTCTGTTATACATTGATCCGGGCCGGACGCTGGCCAGGGGCACCTAACCGTATATATATATACCCCAACGGAACGACCGCCGAAGTGCTCACTCTCCTCCTTGTGGGGGGAGAGGGACGTGAGCGGTCCCACAGTCCCCTAGTACTGCCCGACCGAGGGCGCGCGACCCATCCGGTGTCTCATGTCCGCCTCGCTCGTGTGATTTGGATGATGAAAGAGCGCGCGGTGGCTATGAAGGCCCTCTCACAACCAACCTCAGCACGCGCTGCGGCACCTCTCGGTGTGTGTGTGTGCATGGGTGTCCATGCGATGCAAAATTTTCGCTTTTCCATGTCATGGAAGGCGTCGTGTGTGTGAAAGTTAAACTGAGAGCGATCGAGCGCGTGTGCGTGTGCATGTTGTGTGTTTTGCAGGCATCCAAGTCCCGTATGCCGCAAGCACCACCCTCCCTGGCGTCAGGCATTAAGGCTCACATTCCGGCGGCCTCCGCAGCCAAGGTGCGAGCCCGCCTACAGCAGCAGCAGCACCAACACCCGCTCAACTACCACCAGCAGCAGCAGCAGCAGCAGCAGCAGGAGCGCGTCACCGGGCTGCCCAAGTCCGAACCTGTGCTGGGTGGAAGGCGGCACCGGGGTTCGCCTGGTAATAGCAGTAGCAGCAGTAACAGCACCAATAGCGCTAGCAGTGACAGCACCAACAGCTCTAGCAGTAGCAACAATAGCGTTAGCAGTAACAGCAATAGCGGTGGCAGCAGCAGTGGGAGAGGGCATCGAAGATAGTGGTGATGGTTGTGGGTGGTTGGGAGAGTTATGGGGGGGGGCCGGAGCAGGATGCTGTGTGGGCATTTTAAAATGATCTCGTGCGAAGGGTGCATGGCGAAGGTGGTTGTGTGCGGCGAGGTTGTCGTGTGTTTGGGAAGGAGGAGGAGGAGGAGGGCTGAGTCTTTTGGCTCCCAGATTCTGGCGCTGGCATGCGGGAGAGGTGGGTAGGTGGGCGGAGCAAGTGGAAGGCTTGCTTGGAAGGTTGGGACTGGTCGGGAAGCCCGCAGTATGGCGGGTGGTGGGAGAACATGGGGGAACATGACGTCGTGGATTGCGGATTGTATCTTGTGCAGCGCAGCCATAGGGACGGCTTGGGTGTTCCTACTGGTTGTAAATCCATGCGATGGCGGTGTTTGCCGAAGGAGAAGTACGGGGGGAGCCCGCAGCTCGGGGCACCTCGGGACGGGGGTTGCATGGTCGCACTTGTCTCTGCCCGCCTGGAATCCCCATGCATGGGGCAGAGACAGCAAGACGCAGATCAGGAAAGATGGACTGGGAAACGCGTTGCGAGTGAGCTCTGTTGGACATTCACCTTCACCTTCACACGAGCAGAGGGCCTGTTCCGATTTGGGAGTGAAGGAAGAGGCCAGACGACGACACGGTCGTGACTCCTGGTGGCGTGGAGGTCGGGGATTGGGGGATGGGGATCTCGGGGATTAGGGGGAGAAAGAGCGAAAGTGGGGCTCGTGTGTTGCGTCTGGTGTCGGAAGCGGTTACGTGGCACAGGGACCGTTGCACATACGGCCTTCAGGGCTCCAAGTTGCCCGGCCTTCGTAAACCCCAGGGTATGACGTGGACAGTCCGAAAGCTTCGTCCAAGAGCAGCGAACCTCAATAACACACACACACACATACGCACACACGCGTCGAGCATTTGCAACAAGGAAGATAGAGGAGGCGTGGTGAGAAAACGCGCCAGCCGGCCTCGTTCCAGTTGCGTTATGGTGCTTGCGTCCGGCAGTTCAGGAAATAGTGACCGTCCTTTTGGGCGCTAGCTGCGGTGTTGCTCGTCATTGGCAGCTGGCCCCTCAGCTCAAGCGTACTGCGTGAATCGTGCGGTCTGGAAGTCCGTTTTGCACCTGCACGACATCAGCGGGCTGCCGCCGCTGGCTTCCTTTTTACACAAAGGACCTTTCATTCAACCATTAAATAAAGCAACACCTTCCTCTTCGCTTTTTATCCAGACGCCTTAGGATGCTTCTGGACCGCCCCCAAGGGAAGCGGTAAGCAACTCACAGACGGACATTGCGCTGGTGGATACACCGTGAAGGTTTTGATTTCTAGGGCTTGATGCGGTGACAACAACGCTTGAGGTATGTAACAGACTTTGAGAGAAGGAAAATTGTTGCTGCTTGATGGTAGAGTCGATGCCACTACTGGAACGCCATAAGCGACGCGATCGGAGCTCGCAAAATCTAGAGCTGACCAGATAATATAAACTTACGAATTTTGTTTACAGAAAGTGTAAACTATTATTGGAATGGAACAAGATCGGTTTCATCGGCTTCGACAAGGTCGGTTTCATCGGCGAGGTCCTCGAGCTGATCGACGCACTCCAAGGCAGCCATTTCAGTATTCGCAGTTAAAATAATCTGTTACTTTTTACATCCAAGAACATTTTTACATGCATTTTGTTTCCAAACACGTTGGGCGCCCATGACGTTCATCATCGCCGATTATGTATCGTGACTAGGAAAGCACATCCATAGAAAGCATCCAAATAATAAATGCTGTTATGTTGAACAATAATTTTAACTATGTATTGCTGTGGCAGCGAAAGCTCTGGCGTGTCGTGTCAGCTGTTGCCTTCCTTGCCGTCAGCGCAATCTTCGCCTCTTCAGCCCCTTCCTCAAACATAAAAGTCACAATTTTTAATGATGTCCCCGCACATTTTGAGGTGGGGCGGTTTCGCTGCTACACCCGACCATCCTCGGCAACGCTGGGCCAGGCTGGGCGACCGGACAGCTTATACTTACATCCGATACTTGCGCATTAGCCGCTCCCAAAACGATTTTTTCTCTCCTGCCTTCTGCTGTGTGTTCGGATTCCCGTTACCACATCTCCAGGTTTTCGCCGGCGCAGTGGACACAGTAAGAACTTATCTGCGGACGGAGCCCCAAGCTGTCTGGATGGCATCGTCGAGGAATGATTGCAGCGGCAACAGCAGCAGCAACGGCTCAGGCAACAGCAGCAAGAAGAACGGGATGCGCGGGCTGAAGCGGCCGCCGCCTTCCGGGCTGTTAAAATGGCTGGGGATTGCTCCAGAACACCCCAGCTGGTAAGTGGCGGGCGGCTTTTTAGCTAAGAAGGCAACTTCAGATATAATGCATGTTTTATGTTATACTATCTTCTGATAATGTTCCGACTGCAACGTCTGCGATGTTTGATATATCTTAGTTCCTCTTGCCTAAAAACTCATCCTGATGAGACCTCCAAACCTTGAAATACTGAGCATAAGGCATAGTAATCGTCTCATAACTATTGAACGGAATTCTGGAGCTGACAGTTCCGATTTCCTCGGCTGGCCCCTCCGTTAGTGTACTCAGGTGGACAGCTTCTCGGATGGACTGTCCCGGTCCTGATTTGGCAATCTGGGTCCGCATCTTCAGACAAACACGCTTCAAACCCTAGACCAGTTGAGGCAGGGACGGCCAAGGACGTGGGTACCCCGGCCGAAGCTAGGACAGGCGATCCGCCGCCGCCCATGCCTCCGATAACATGGACTTCCGGAACAGATGTGGTATTTTGCAATACCAACAGATAACCCCGGTAACGATCAGTCCGTGTCACCAGGGTTTTCGGCCGTAAACCGCGTGTGCATGTGCACGGCATCAACCCCTCATGTATATACCTCAGCGTCAGGATGGCTTCAGAAGCCCTGGTCAGCCGCCAACGTTCCCCCACAGCCCTGGCCCCCTGCTCCCTGGCTTTCCCCCCTCCCTCCCCCCTCCCTCCACACACGAATGGACCTCCGTCCCCTCCGCTGCCTCCCGGCTCCCGCCCTTCACATCATTTGCCACGTGCTTCATGGAAGGCACCGCTTCGAGCTCTGTACAGCTGCGGGCGCACTGGCGGCGGCCGAGCAGATGCGGCCGCACCTTGACTGGGGCCCGGTCGACTTATTGGTCTGTATCTCCCCGGAGCTCGACAAAGACACCGTGAGCACGTAGATGCCGACCAAAGCATGCGATGGGAGGTGTGAAGCACGTGGGATGTTGCCAAAGGGACACCGCTTTTTATATCTTGAACCCGGCACCCTCCATACCCTGCCTGATCGCATTCCGACAGTCTACAAACAACCTACCGTTCGGCGCTGCCTAACAAGTAATACCGCTATTCACCGGTATACTGCCGCACAGACCTGTCATGCCGTCGCCCGCGTCCTCCGACCTCGCCTGTTGGTGCTTCTGGTCCATCGTGCGGATCTTATCGGGAAGGGCAGCCGCTTCCTGGTGCGGCCACCCGCGCCGCTTCAGCTGATGGCGCTGGCCCCACACGTGGCGACTGCCGTACGGTAAGCTAACCAGCGGAACAGGCGGGGTGCATGGAGGGGCATGCATGTACCGGGTGTACGGACTGGTAGCCGGCGGCAGGTTTAGGTTACGTGTCTCTTGCTTTGTGCGGTTGGAATGGATTGTGGGAGTGGAGGGGGCTGGCTATGTATGGCTGTATGGATGGTGTGGTGGATGATGCTGGCATGTCGTGTGACACACAACCATGGACGTCTCACGCCGCCGCACAGGGCCCATACAACAAATGTATTCTAGTCTTATTTTTCTCCACAAGACCTAAAGTCTACGTGGCCTGCAACCATCAGTATATTTGAATACTGGCAGTTCGCGGTGTTAGGGCCAGCGAGGTGGCTTGATTGGACAACTAGTGGACTGCGTGACCTTGTGAGCGAGGAGCTAGCTGGTGTTTTACTTGTGTCCTCTAGTAGTGACGGTGTTGTAGCTGGGAACCGGCCTCCAATCCGTATGTCCTCCTGTACTGTAACTTCTTTGTATCTTGTTAGCGTCCGCAGGATCAATTACGCTTTACGCTTGTCAGGAAATGTTGAGTGGAAGATTTTGTATTCCCTGTATACATTAAAACTTTGCACTGAAATATATAAATCGTTAGGTTTTAAAAATGTCGCCTACCTGACCTTGACTGGCGTTGGGTGCGGACTTCAAATCCGTAGGGGCCGGGAGGCCCAGAGGTTCGATTCCTCCTGGTGGGCGTTTTTCCTGTGCTGTAAGAAATTATGTCTTTTTGGAAATAAATCGCTTCTGGACAAGTCCAGATGGTAAAGGTCACCCCCTCTCATAGATGCAGAATGCTTAGCACATTCAAATCGATCTTTCAAGCGGCTTACCAAGTGAGGACTCCCTTTATCATGTCTGCCCCGAACGCCCCCGCTCCATTCCGCTCTATGCTACGGCCCCAAACAGAAGCCGGCTTCGCAGCAAGCTAGTGAATTGGGCTACTATGGTGGCGGCGTATAAACCTCCCGTGGAATGCACCTCCCATACTTGTCTCCGGGGCTTTGTGGTACAGGTGAGGTGGGACAGGACTTGCCCCGAAAAATTACGTGTGCGCATTTCGGACATAGTCCTGGTTCCCCCTTGGCGTCTGATCCTCTCTTCTCTCTTCTTGGCCTTGCGCCCGCTCCTCACCCTCCAGGGCACCCTGCGCAAGTGGACAACGGCGCGGGGCTCGGGCCTTATCCGTAATTTCAGCAGTCTTTGGGAGCAGCTGTTGCAGCAGGGTCAGGACCATCATCGACCCACACATGCAGGCGTGGGCACAATCAACGTGACGGTACTGGGCAAGGGCAAGCGTCGTGACCTCGACATTCCGCTGGCTCTAGATCACCGCGTGGAGTTCTACAGCGGGCTGTCTTACCCGGTGAGCTCTAGCGGCTGCCTTCGCGTATACTTCCCTTGGCTGGTGCAGGCGGCGGCGGGGTAGCGTTTCTTGCCTGCATCTCGGCTTATGTTGGCAAATGATACGGAGTCAGGACAAAATTCATGCTCCTATGAATTTTTTTATACCCTCTGTTTGAAGGCATCTGCCTGCAGGCCGGAAGATCTTGTGCAAAGGAGTTCTTATGGCGCGCAACGTGCTGGTACACGCTTGCCGGGAATCCTAAATATTTATATGGACCTAGAGGTGTCGTTATAACAAATTAGGCTGCAATGATGACTACTTCGCGGTCTAGTTGCATAATGAAAGTCACTGTCAAAGCCGCACGGACGTTTAAAAATGAAGAAAGTTTTCTTGCGGCACGCAAGCTTCACGTCAAATAACCTATGTATTTCTATATATGCATAAATTATAACAATAAGCATACGGATACTGCTACACCTCCGGGACTGTGCTTTCGGTTGTAGTCGGCTGTGCGTGTGTGCGTGGCCAGCTGGCCGTGCACTGCACTTGGGACGAACATGACGAACTAGACTCCCACCCAAATGATACAACGCAAGTCATGTAAATAGCCAAAAGTGGAACCAAAGGGAAGGCTCAGACTCTACGAAGCCGCCGGTTGTTGGCATGCGTGGCTGCCGCGGAAGGACGGAAGTGCTGGCCCCATTCGTGTGATCCTGGACCTATAATTCGAATCCCGCATTAGCCTCGTCCCCTCCTGGAGTCCGGACCCCCTAAAACATTCCAAGTCAACCCCGTTCCTGCTGAAAATGTCGGCTGCATGTACGCCATCTCACCCGCACCAAACCTATTTCAACCCCTCCTCCTCCTCCTCCTCCTCCTCCCTCTCCTCCTCTTCAGGACTTTTGGCAGAAGATCTACAGCAGCTATGCCCTGGTACCCGCCTTTGGCAGCAACCAGGTACGACTTATGTCTCCTACTCTCGTTCCGCACCTTTTCACGGCGGAGGGAGAGTCCACGGTGTGGTGGGGGGGCCCCGCGATATGGGTGCGGGTTGTTTGCAGGGAAGGTCCTTTACTAGGGCAACTCCAGAGCAACGCGCTTCAGGAAAAGATCAACTACCAACGGTGTCCTTAATACTGTACGGCTTCGTACTCTGCAGTACTTCAAGACGCGCATCAGCTCAACAGTTCTGGCGTCGCTCACTACATGTGTCCCCATGATCGTCACACAAAAGATGCTGGACGTCTACTCATTTTTCAAGTAGGTTTCGGAGGGTCGATCATCTGCTTGTCTGCTTGCCTGCCTAAGGCTACTACTTCACAGCCCCTCGTCAGTTGTGTGGTCCCTTCACGGAATTCTCTGCGGCTCCGCCTTCTCCATTATCTTCTTCCTTTTCTTTCCTCCTCCTTTTTTCCTCCCCCTTTCCCCTCTTGTGGACCTCCACCAGGGAGGAGCACGTGTTCCTGCAACGGCCCGGGGAGCGTGAGGTGGATGTGATGATGCGCATCCTCAGCATGGAAGATGACGTCATCTTCAACCGCCGCCGAGCGTTATGCCAGTTGCGACAGGAGCTCGGTAAGCTAGCGGCGGCGGTACTGAATGAGGCGTTGGCGTTGGCTGGTGTTAATGCTGCTGCTGACGCTGGCCCTGGTGCCGGGGCGGCAGCGACCGCAGACATCACGGTATCTGGAACGTAAACGTCGCCGCCAGGATCAGTGGTGGAGGTAGTCGATGGTGGAGGTAGTCGATGGTGGAGGTAGTGGATGGCGGGGGTGGTCGATGGCGGTGGTGGTCGATGGCGCCAAGTGCCATTCCTGGGATGAACTCGTCGACGAGCAGAAACCGCTATGTGGTCCATTCGGCTTATCGCGCCTGAGTACGCGCGGTGTTGTTTTTCCACCGTGTTAATACTCTCAGCACAAGTCGTACACGGCACGGCGCCTCGAAGTAGCCATGGTTTGTGGCTAATAATCCTGTGCGCTTTAGGCTCCCCGGCTTCCATGCTGCTGTCGCTTAGGTTATGCGATCTGGACCGTCCATTACAAGCTCTTACAAGCTCCACAAGACACTGAATAGCGTGCAGCCTCAAAATGGTTCCGTCGGATAAAAGAACCCGCTGTTAAGACCCAGTAATTCCAATCGTAGCGGTCGGGGATCATTGAATGAGAACGGGTGAGTGCCAGTGCGGCAAGGTACGGGCGTACGGCCTTTCCAAGGCTACCGATTGAGTGACTTTGTCCTACCGTGTTGATGAGCTTCGCGCGGCCAGTGGTGGCGACGTTGGCGTTGAGAGCTTGTTGATAGCTAGGTTGCAACTGCGTGGCGTCGTGTGCGAGCCCTGAAAATGTGCAGGCCGTGCGGAGCCTCGGGTACGCGTCTAAGACTGTCTAAGCCTACGGAACAGGGTATGGAGGTTACGAAGGGAGCTTTTCTGTGCGTTACCTCGGTATGCAGCAGTTTGTTTGGTCTTTGTGAAGAGAAAAGTCGATGATTCGGACGGTTACAGAAGTAACAGAAGTAACGGAAGTAACAGAAGTAACGGAAGTAACAGAAGTAACCGGAAGTAACGGAAGTAACCGGAAGAATAGAGCGGCCAAATGAAGCGGAAAACAAGCAAGCGCCCTCAAAAGGGACTAAGCCTGAACCACCATGCAGAGATCGAAAATCGAGAATGCGGAGCACAGACGCAAGCAGCAACCACTACTACTAGTCTGACGAAGCCCCTCGCGCACGGTATATCCACGCGGCATCGCTTGGGCATCGACATGGGTGTTCGCTGAGGTGATGAGCCTGGGTTGGCAAATGGGTTTGAGGGGGTCTGGATCGGCTGCAGGAGTGCATGCCATTGCCTGTTGGAGGAACTAAAAGTTCAACAAAATCACCAAGCTACAACCAGCCTTGAATAAAAACAGGCAGGGAAGATCTTCCCTGATCAAAAAGGTAGGAAAAGATAAGCAGGATCCCGACACTTCCTGGCCTGGCATACAGAACTCAGCAGCTAATGGGAGACGCAGGGGTCATGGCTTCAAGTTCAACCCTAAAACTAGCCGTAAGCAGGCGATTCCGTACACATCAGTTAAGTCCAGGTTTTATACTGAAGCACCCTGCAATGCTCGCAAGTTGCAAATATCCTTCATGAATTATTACTATCCTTATTGTACATTTGGACATCCGGATTCCCAGGCGCTTTCCAACAACCCCTGGAAATTGCCGAGCTGAGCGTTCTATCTGTCCTTAGTCACCTATTGGAATATGCACTTGAATACAGCAGCATACTGCGGGTTATGCATGATTATATTGATGTACCTTGGTTTATATAGCGCTTCCGTCAGAGCGGCAACGCTTGATGGAGGTGGCAGACGACGTGACTGGGGCTACTGGGACACGCCTGCGAAAGAGCTGAAGCTATGCTACAATGCTCTATACAGCGCAAACCCCACAAACTTTAGTGACTTCCTGGATGGATCCCCCAGTAAAAGGTGTGCATCGCGGGTCGGGCGCTCGAGGCATCTGCCACGAGTCATGCACCTCGAGCCTTACGAAGCAGTCCGAGACAGTCCGCTAAAAGACACTAAACGTTCCATATCACCATTATTTTGAAGATGTGCATATAGATAATAATAATTAAAAATGCGCGATTATGCATTTCTCCTTGCAGCATGCGCTTGCATCAAGTGTGGTGGAGCAACAGGCAGCCAGCCCTGCCTGTTACAATCTTCACCATCACCGATCTCCACAGGCTGAAGGTGGGTCTGAAGATAACACTGATACTGCCAACATAATGGCTCTTATTAACAGCTCCTTGGCAGCTGGGCGCCTTGGATCGTAAAACTTGGATGGATCTAGTTCCCGGGGATCGATGCATACCAAACTCGATGCTCTAAGCGATCAATGAACGCTGTCAAGTGCTCCGGGCTTCAGCTTTGCATAGCTCAAGTATGGTGCGTTCCCGAAGGATGTATGCCGTACAGTCCCGTGCAATAACCGTACACCGGCGACACCGCGTGATCCGCCATCCACAACAACACAACCAGCATCGAACCCTCGAACCATGGCCTCAAAACTATTCACAGGTCGACGCGCATCACGCCGCTGCCGCCGCGGCGCCTGCTGCTGTTGCTGCTACTGCAGGCACTCGCGGCCCAGTGCCGCAGCTATCCCAGTGGCCCCCTCGCGGCGGCCGTCTACCTGCCTCTGGTCCGGCGGGAGCCTTGGGAAGGCAGACAGGCCAATGGCGGGACCTGTGACGGCACCGCACGGACTGACGGGACAGCTCCCATCAGCGACAGTGGGACCCCGACGCCCCATGAGCCCAATAGCTACAGCGCCGGCGGAGGCAGTACCGCCGCCGCGGCCGCGGCAGCTACTGCCGGGGCTTGTGAGCCTCGCCTTTCGGAGTCGAATGCAGCGGCGCTGCGCAACGCGACCGCCACCCTGGAGGCTCTCTTTCGGGATCTGGATGCACAGCCGCCGCCAGCGCCATCATACTCCTTTCCTTCCTTTTTAGATCTTACTGGCGCCGCTGGCGGCAGTCGCGCCGTCAGCAACGCCAACGCCACGGCGGCTGCCGCCGCAGCCGCCGCCGGTGCTGATGCTGATGCTGGTGCTACCCCGGCCGCAACCGCAATCGGGGCCTGTGTACTTCGGTTAATGCTGCTGTATGAGCTGGTCGCCGACGAGGTGATGGCCGCGCTAATGCCTATTAACGCGCTGCGCAATGCAGCAATCCTGGCAGCGGATACTCCTCTCGTGGCAATGGTGGACGTGGACCTGTCTCCCAGCTTGAGCCTTTCGCAGCACCTTCTGTCGAACCGAACCAGGTGTACGGGGACCAAAGGGAGCATAGCAGTTCGACGGGAACCGAAAGAAAGCCGGGGCTCCTGAAGGATTCTGCCGAAGAGAGAGCTACATACAAACGCAACGGGCTAGCCAAAAGCACAATCGCAGTGATATACAACAACATAGAAGGGACGGAGGTAGAACGGAGAGCGCTGCAAAGCCCCGCTAAGCACAGTGCGAAGCTTTAAGCCTAAAACATAAGAACTGAGTGATGTGTATGTCCTTGCACCCGCCGTGCATACGACCGCATACAGGGCTGCCGAGCTGCAACGGCGGGCGGAGGCAGAGCGCACTGTGTGGGTCATCCCCGCCTTCGATACGCAACGACGGCTGAGCTTACCCGGGCGGGAAGCCGTGGCGGACTTGGCAGTGGCAGGTTCGGCAACCCCGGGGGGCCGGGGGCACAAATAGAGGTACCGTGAATGCGTGCGGAAATACAATCCTTCAAACAAACCCGTGGATAGCGTGAACCGACTTTGGACATTGTTTTCACACAATTCTTAGATCAGTGCTGGACCGACTAACACGGGGAATGTGGCGTCAACCACGTAACACACACACTCACACACAGCAGCCCTTATAGATACGGCATCTAATTGGCCTATTCAGCGCAGAGAACACCTCTGCCAAATAAGATTTTACATGCCGAGGTAAGGCTCCGTTGCCTGATAGTCATGAACTGGCGATAGATGGATGAAGGGGCACCCTTCCGCGCTATGTCGCACACGCACACGGCCCCTACCACTCGCACCTACTCCTCCCCTCCCCGCACGGGCATTCCCATTCCCCTCCCACACCCTGACCGCCACAGTTCCCCACAGCGCCAAAGGCACCAGGCTGGTTGCCTTGTGGAAGAAGGCCGAGAAGATCTACCCGTTCGCATACGATGTGTATCGAGCCGGCCACAGCGCAACCGACTACAATAAGTGGTTCCGGAGCAAGCTGGACTACCAGGTCAGCTACCGGCCTGGCTATGAGCCGTGGTTCATCGGCGCCAGGTGGGCCATAGCTAGGAGCTTGGGACGAAAGAACCGTCTGGTGGGTCATGACTCCGGCTAGAGCCATCCGTGAGCGCTCCAAGCGAGTATAGTGTGCTAACCAAATCTAACCAAATCTAGGGTCAGAGGTTTCTCATCAAGGGAGATAGGGCCAGGGGGTTAAGGAAGGAAACGGCGGCAAACCCATGGCGTGGATACGGGCTGAGTGGAGAGACCAACACACCAACACACCAACACACCAACACACCAACACACCAACACACCAACACACCAACACACCAACACACCAACACACCAACACACCAACACACCAACACACCAACACACCAACACACCAACACACCAACACACCAACACACCAACACACCAACACACACACCTACACACACGCCACACACACAGCCACGGTTAAACAGCGTTTGTAGGAAAACCCACAAGCAAGGGAACAGAACAGGCACCTGGATTAGGGCAACCAGATACAAAACTGGAGGGTTGCGGGACCGCCTAGCAGGCAGGACGCATGGAGGTGAGGGCCGCTCAGCTTCCAGGCGGATTCCTGTACGCCTGGCGGATTCCGTGCCACATCTTGCAAGCACCAGCACCACCAGCACCAGCACCAGCACCAGGTATTTCTTCCCCATCATCGCCTCTCCAGTATGCCCTCAGGCTCCCTTAATTTGCCCCAACCCACCATCCCTTTTCGGCCCCTGAAATCCCACCCGCCCGCCATTGGCCTGGTCCTCGTCGCGTGCCCCTCACGCCAGGATGGCACTGCCTGCGTACGACGCCCGTTTCAGGTAAGCCAGTTTTGGAAGGGCTACGAGGGGACCCCCGTGGCGGCGGCGCTATGCCGTTGCTCAGCACGAACAACGTGCGCCACTATGCGCCACTATGCACAGGCATCTCACTCCAGGCGCATGAGGTCTGGATAACGCCAACCCCAGGGCTCAATCCATGACCCCCAAAGCGCGTCAAGGTATTGATCATTGAAGCAAGCGTACTTCGACCAGTACGGACGACCCATAATGCAAAACCGTGTTGGACACCCTCACATGCCTCATGCACGGGGGCGCAGGGGCTACTCATGGAACAAGGTGACTAACGTTCGTCACGTGGCGGCCCTGAGATTCTCGTTCTGGGTGATTACGGATTCCTGGCTGGTGCACCGCCCTCATGCGCCCACTGCCTCATGCACCGTCTGCACCAAGGAAAAGCCTTCCAAGAGTTCACCACCTCTCCCCTCTGAGAAGGTGACGACGGCGGCGCTTGACAAGGTATGGGCCAGTGCTTTACAGGACGGGCCGTCGGTCCATACCCGTATAGAAGGGTGGCGTATGATGTGTGAAACAGGGGGGTGTATCTTCGCCCGTGGCAGCTACCCTGCGAAACCCTGCCTTCCCCGGTATTTCGGGGCACCCTCATTCAGTCACCCTAGTCAACTTCTCAGTGGATCGCTCAGGTTCCGCACCCACCACCAGCATCCAACGGAATCTGCCGGGTCGACAGCGGCCCAACTCCATTTCTGGTCGGCTCGCAGGTTAACTTTATCCCAGGTCACCACCGTCCATCAACTAGGGGCGCAATGCCTTCCACCATCGGAAGGTCTTTGACCCGAACGGGTACCGATCCCGAGATCTCCCGGGGGCAATGGTCGCGCCCTACCAGTGGTGCCAAACCCTATATAGGAATTCTGTCTCAACGAAGTCATCGTATTGGATGATAATAGCTATCGAAGACGATGGGACTCGAACCCACAACCCTCAGATCCGAAGTCTGATGCGCTATCCATTGCGCCACGTCTCCTGGTATGGCGTATGTATGTATGTGTGTGTGTAAGTAGGTCTGCTTCCAGGACCCGTGTTGATGCTGGCCGCTGGCGTGCTTAACACTGCACGCTGCAGCCACTGGGGACATACATACATTCATGCGTCCCTCGTTCGTCGACCTGATGTCCTTGAAGCAAGCATTGCCAGCGTTTGTGTACGGCGTGCCAGGACGGCTGTGTATCGTACTAGCACAGCGGGTTGTGCATCGGAAGCAGAAGGCATCGATGCCCGCTAATCAAGCGGCAGCATCCAAGCAGGCGGTTATGTATGCGAGGGTTAACCACTGCTGTGCATTCTTGGCAATTTTGATGACCTTTCTCTTCTACTATCCACTGTGCCCCAATCGCCACGCGTTGCTCCTTCGATGTGTCGTAAATCTCACCTTTCCCCTCGATAACTTTCTCGCCGCTCTGTTTCGCCAAGGAAAGAACACGGAGTTGTGTATGCGTTGGCATCTGAATGTTTCCCCCCCGTTACAACCCCCTCGGTGCAACCCCCGAACCGAGGCAGCGAATCCGGTTTAAAGGCAAGTGGCATCGAGCTCGCGATGCCTTCATTCGGCGAGCCAAGGGCTTCTACCAGTCGGCTGTGGACCTGATGCGTCAGGGCAATTACGAGCCAGTAACCGACGTCGCATGGCGGAACTGCCGGCGGGTGCTGTCCTGGTGGCAGCAACGCGACGGCGGGGACGCTAGCGGTGCCGCTGGCAACGCGTCGGCAGCGGCGACGGCAAGGTAGCATGATTATAAGCCTGACCCAGTTCATTGGATACTTAAATTTCTTATAAATATTAGATTTCTTTTTCTACGCCTGTGGATTGCCGTGCCGCCATGCACGTGCAGCGCAATGAAGGGTTTTAGTGCTCCTTGGATGAGGCATACAATATGGTGCGACTTTTGCGAGGAGTGATCTTGTAAAAGTGCGTCCTTGTGAGGTAATTATGAAGAGGGGTTCAGCGACGCCAGGCTGACCAGGTTTCGGTGTTGAAGGGCTAAACTGCAAGAGGGTGCAGATGGCCATATTTGAGGTGGTATGTTGCTATTAGGAAATAAACTGAAAAGGGATCGCTTGATTCACTTTGTATTTAGGCGATGTACTGGTTGCGCCGCAGGAAATGCACTGAGGTGTTTCGGTATGACGGGCAGGTGGTTAAGTAGGGCCCTTTAGGGGCAAGGGGCTTGGAGAGGGAGGGCCCCAATACTGAATACCACATAGCTCCACATCTTTGCCCATTTTGTGTGGTCCTGCTAGGCGAAAATTTAGTCGTTGCACCCAAATCATCATCAGTAATAAAGTCCTGTTACAATTGACAGGCTCGGTGCAACTTACAGTGTTAGCGCAATTTGTAGTTAACGCTTTTATTTCTTGTTTACTATGGATAGGGATAGGCGCGCTACCCACGTTGCAATCGATCTCATAGGATTTGCGCTTGTCATGGCTGTCGCAATATGTCGCTGCCATGCAGCAGCGGGAACGCTCAGCAGCAGGGACGCTTACGTCGATCTTGCGTTGGACCCCAACACAGCAGCATCTATATTACCAGGCTTCAAAAAACGAAGTTTGACGGTCGTGGTTTACATGTGCTATAACCGCACGTCTATGATAGAACCAGCGCTGGAGTCAGTCCTACGCAGCGAAAACCTAGAAAACTTTGATTTCCTTATTTCTCAAGACGGCGGTCACGGCCTCGCCCCACTACAGCCACGCGTGCCAAACAAGACCAACTTCGCGTACATTCGTCACCAGGAGAACCTGAACGCTGGTCTTCACCATTTCTTTATCAAACAGCTTGCATTTAAAGTACTTGGCTATGAAAGCCTTATCATTGTTGAGGAGGACAATATCATCCATCCGCAGGCTATACAGGTGCGCGTTCCGACTGCCTTGGCCGTTTAACAGTACCAACGGTGATAGACGTAGGTATGACACGACGACGTATTAGAACACTCTTCATGGCCCGTTCCAAACACTCATGCGCATCTGCACGCGTCTATTGATGCGTCCGCAATTCAGCACGCCTCCCTGCCCATATGCACCTGCACTTTTTGCACTGGCCAAGCCCCTCCGCAACCCGCGTTCGCGCTCGTCGAAAACAAACGCATCTTCCTCTCACGCGCAGATGCTAAAACACATGCTGGACATGTCCGTGGATGACCTGGAAGTGGGCCTAGTCAGCATTGTCGATACCGACAACTCCTACTTCGTTGACTTGAAGCGCTATGGCTCCCATATCACCCGCGTGGGCATCTCGGAGGGCCACCTGTGGGTGTACGGCATGCATGCAACACGGTTTCGTGCCGTACACGATCACCTGCAGGAATACGTCAACATCATCCGGCGCGAGGACTATCAGAACCTGCACAAGGACCCCCTTGCTGCACGGATAACGGCCATGTATGCGCGCAAGGGCATTCCCCTCAACATTCCACTATCCCAAGACGCCAACTTGCAGTTCATTCTGCGTTTGGAGGGCTTTGACCGCCGGCTCACTACCTTGGCGCGGTTATTCAAGCCGATTGGTCATTGGGGTCTTCACTTCCGAGATGAAAAGGATATATTCTTTGGGCGCTTTGGCACTGAAATGTTTGAGGGGCGTGTCAACATGCCGCCGAAGGAGCTTACACGGGAGGAGGAGGCTGACCTGGCAGCCACGTGTGGGGCCCAACTGGCCCGGCTGTTCATGGAGCATCTGGGTCGGTTGCCGGATGCGAAGGCGTCCAGCTTCGCGGTGTCGAGGATGCTTGGCGGCAAGATGAACGGGATCGTGCTCATCAGCTGCGTCACTAAGACTGCGAAGCGTCGCACACCCGAGTGCCGGGACACGTACTGGGTAAGGTGATTGCCTGAGCGTGAAGGGCGGCGTGTTGAGCTGGCGCGATAATGGAAACTGATGAAACCCCGCGGAATGATGTATGTAAATTGGTCCTGGAAGCGCGTTGTAATGGATTGGATGGCAGGCATGCAACCCAAGGTGCTGGCTTTCAGAGATCGAGGGAGGTCGATTTGGGTTGCTGTGGGAAGCGCGGCGCGACGGGGTTTGCGTCGTGCGTGGAGTGGACAACGCTGCGGATCTGCGGTCAGCCTTCATTCTGTGCCCAATCTGGGTTTTTTCCTGAAAGGACTATACTCGGTGTGGGAAGGTTTTTAAGGAAGACAAGAATCGAGTTCATTCCGAAATGACGGCGGCGTGGAGGTGAACAGGTCAAGGGGGCCCCCTGCCCATAGCCCCTGCCCTATGCGGACGGTCTAACGGGTGGAGGTGCGCGCGTCAAAGAGGATTGGGGCTCTGTGACTATAGATGGCGGGTGGCTTTGATACATCTCGCCCAAGGGAGTGGTGCGGTAGTGTTGAGCAGTGTGTGAGCTGTAAAATGAGCGCGTAAAAGGACGCGATGTGCATGGCGATTAGGATTTGATACGGAATGGGTCAGTACGACATTTCGTTTTGGGTCTCATGCAAGTCCGAGCCCCTGAAATCCTTCTTCGATTTGTAATCAAAGGTGTATCTGAATCTTTCGGGGCGGCCCGCGTTGCTCGGTCGCATTATGCTGCCGTACACAATAGTGTATTGCTCACTGTCGCCTGTCTGGCTGCCTAGCTGGTTCCCTAACTGTGTAATTGGCGGTTGGCTTGCTGAGAGGCTGCCCGGTGTCTTAGTGGTGGCTTAATCTCGACACCCACGCCCTCCTAATCATGGACGCCTCGCACGCGCAGGGTTGGATATGGAGTGCAGCAGCGTGCAGGATGGCGGTTTCTCCTCGCCCAAAGGGTCGATGACGTTGTTGTCGGCATGCTATTAACGGAGGATTTGGGAAACCCCAATGAGATTTCAACGAAAAGTGGATGGGGGAAAGGATATGATAAGGCCGGTCTGCCAGGACGAAGGGTGTTGACCATTGACCCGGGTTTGCAACGTAACGCCTGCAATCCTGATAGGATCGGTCCCAGATGGCTGCTGCTCTTGTCAACATGTTCCTTATCCAAGATACCAAGAAAACAGCACAATATGTGCAGCAGAGGCTATTATGGCAGATTCGCACCTGGTGCGGATGGTATGTTGGCAAAGAAAAATGGTGATCGCTTAAGTGAATTGCATAATGATTGCAATGAATTTTATCATGTAGATTCTTATTCGGAGAAATAGGCATTTGTTCATGAAGGATTTGCAGGTAGGAAAAAAACAGGCTTGGTACGGCATTGCAGCTGGAACGGATCTCCTAGCAGCGGCAGCGTCTGTCCAGAGATTATTGTATTGACAATGTCGCATGGAGTTCTGTAGGAGTTCTGGGATCAATTGACTTCGTTACAACAAGTGCAGACGTTGACGATATTTTTCCGCGATGCGGACTTTATTGCCCCAAGAAAATGATGTATCGATATTTCCTCCAGTGCTGCCGGCATTTTTGCTGCAGCGCCGCGCGCCAACACTTACAGTTCGACCGCGCGCTGAGCTCGACCCATCTGCGGAGGACCTAACCTCACGACGCAGCAGCAATGACTCAAGTAGCACATCTGGTATCGCTCAGGGCACCACTTCAAGCAACCTGCCTATTCGGTTCAGCTTTCCGACGTCTTTTGGCGGGGGAATCGGGCTCGGACTCGGCGGCGGTCTGTATGTAAGTTGCTTGCTGGCGGCCATGCTATTGAGCATAGAATGAAAACAACGTGTGCTGAATCTTGTAGCTTGGAGGCACTGGCGAGGCGAAAGCCCGGACGCTGTGGCGGTTTTTTGGTAGAAGGCATCGCGGTAAGCGCTGAGCTGGCGTTGACACAATTTGGGTCGCACCAAAGCTGGTGCCTTACGGGCGCGTTCATGATGCACATGCTACCCTTGCACCTTCGCAGAAGTAAAACATGAGGAGCGGAAGCGCATTCTAATTGGTATGTCCAACACTGGCGGGGGCCACAAAGCCAGTGCAGAGGCTATTCAGGCGGCTTTCCAGGAGCAATATGGGAACAAGTACGAGGTAGGCGCTCCATATCATTGCAGCCACCCATGGCGTCGTGCTGCTTGTTTGGTCGGTTAATCACTTCACGGCACGCTGCCCTCCATAGCGGGGAACACTCGCGCGGGAGATTCAGCGGTCTGGCTGCTCTCTCTGAGCGATTTCCCCTTCACGCCTGTCACCTGTCAGTTTGGCCCAGTCCCGGTCCTGAGCTATGTAAGTTTTAGGGTTCTTCCCCCGCGACCCCGACCCCGACCCCCCCCTTTTGCGCGCCTTGGGCTCGCTCCTAAACATCATCTTTAAGCCCCGCGCCAAACCCAAAGACTCCTATCCATTCCTGTCCCCGCTTTCCCTTAGATTTTCATTGTGGATTTATGGAAGGAGCACACGCCGGCGCCCTTCAACTCCATGCCCGACACGTACTCCTTTCTGGTCAAGAACGCTTTTCTGTGGCGCTTCACGTACGAAGTGACCAATCCCAAGCTCATACACGTGCCGTACTTGTCCACGGTGGGCCACTTCGTGAGCCGCGGCGTACACGAAGCGCTGGACAAGTACCACCCGGACCTGGTGGTGAGATCCGCCCCTCGCTCATTTTAGATGTTAGGGTTTGAGGGGAGGAAGGATGGAGGGAAAGACTCCAGGGAGTGAGAGCGAATGAAAGCCCGGAGCGAGAGGGCCTTCCATTTTCTAGTTGCAAGGCTGGAGATAGGAGCGAGACTGCGAAAATTCGGCAAGGACAGCGTCGGGGCGGTGGGCTGTGGGTTGTGTTTGGCAGGGCAGGGCAGGGCCGGACACAGATCAGCAGCCGTGTTAGGAGGAATCTGGGGAAAAGAACGAGGGTATCGGATCGGGGAGGGTTAGGGGTCATGGACACAACTAGAAATTTTACTGTGCGTTGGAAGTAAAACCAACCTGCTGTCAGAGTGGCACGCTTTTGTCCATCCACCGATTGAGTCTTCATCTGAAGGAGGCGATATAGGCGATGTCGGTGCACCCGCCACCTTTGAAACACAGGGACAAAGTTTCTATAAGGTGGCACGGCAGCATTCACTTCCCGTTCGTCTGAAACGCCTTCCTGGCAAAGCCCAAGAGGCGTTGCGACACGTCACGTCCTAGCCCTTACCTTCCCTCAGCCCTATCACAACCAGGAAACCCCCAGCCATTTCCAATCCGTACCTGCGCCGTACCAGGTCTCCGTACACCCGCTGATGCAGCACATCCCCATTCGTATCATGGCGGAGCGCATCAAGTCTGGCGCGATGCCGCCAACTAACTTTGCAACCGTCGTGACGGACTTCACCACGTGTCACAACACGTGGTTTTGTCCGGAGGCCACTCGCTGCTTCGTACCAACGGAGTACTGCAGGCAGTTGGCTCTCGATAACGGCATGGCAGCGGAACAGATTGTAATGCACGGTGAGATCATCAGGGGTAGGGACGGCTGAGGCTCGGAAATTTTAACTCTTGTATGTTTTCCGTATATACATCCCTGTATACGCGCGCGTACCCAGGTGTCGTACACGTGTCGTTTTGCCTTTCCCGCCCTTTCCCACGTACCTCAACCCAGCATCTGGACTGTTGCTGCTTTGGGTGTTGCCGGGTGACCTTTGGTTTCTTGCTTCGCACGCTTCTTCCATCCAAAACCTTGCGTCAGAATTGTGCACGGCTGTTTCGTACTGCATGTCCAAACACCCCCAAAATACCCAATCATGGTACGCATGCCAAACATCCGCACCAAGGTTTGTGCCCTCCCTCTCTGCCCTCCAAACCGACGTCTGTATGTATGTATGTCCGCGTGTAGGTTTGCCCATCCGGCCTTCCTTCAGTCGGCCGCTGCCGCCACGCCACGCCCTGCGCCGCTCTCTCGGCATGTCCCCGAACCTGCCTGCTGTGCTGCTAGTGGGGGGTGGTGAGGGTATGGGCGCACTGGAGGAGACGGTGGCGCAGCTGGACGCGCGACTGGGGGACAAATGCCAGGTGGGGCAATGTGTGAGGGTGGGATGAGGCAAACCTGGAGTGGCTCCGGAAGGCCTGGGTGCCTGGGTGCGGGGCTCAGGCGTCAGGGCTACGACCTCAAGGGATGATTGTATCTTTCAATAATAATCTGATGGGGAGACGAACCACGAACGAGTGAAGCTGCTGCCAAGGAAAGAATGTACAAGGATGTACCTCAAAAGGGGGGAAGGGGAGGACGGGTCGAGGCAACACACCGAGGTCAGAAGGAGGGAGGCAGGGAGGGAGGGGGGTTGGGGGGAATCCTCCCCGCAATGCGCGCCGCAGGTGACAGTTCTAAACACGGAGTAACACACAGGACGACAGAGCTCTACTTACGTAACGCCCCCTTGCCTTTCGCATTTCTCCTCCTCTTTCCAGTCGATTTTCTAAGCCTGCCAGGCACAACTGCCAAGCACACGCACAACACCCTTCTTCTCCCGCTTCCTCACCCTCCGCTCATGCTGTGGCTGCTACTGCTACTGCCGCTACTTCTACTCAATTACTACTGCTACGGGCTGTGGCCCCGCAGGTGGTGGTTATTTGCGGTCGCAACAAAGGGCTCCAGGAGCGTCTTCGAGCGAGACCCCAGGGCCCCGGTCACGTGTTGCTCCATGTGTGCGGCTTCGTGGATAACATCCACGACTGGATGGGCGCCTGCGACACCATTATCACCAAGGCGGGTCCGGGCACCATCGCGGAGGCGCTCATTTCGGGGCTGCCCATCCTATTGAACGGCAATGTGCCGTGCCAGGTGCGACGACGGGTTTGGGGTGGGTGAAAATGTACGGGGGCGAGGGGGAAGTTTAGGGGATTGGACGAAGGGGAGCTGGGGGTCCATTAACCCGGGACTCCTTCGGAGATGTGTATGTCGGGTGAAAGATGAAGGATTACCTCCCTATCAAAGTTAGTTGACAGTTGGGGCCCGAGTAGGCAATCAGAGTGGGACGTGAGTTGCCCAGTTGGGGCCCTGTTTGGAGTCGAGGAGAGGTATGAAGGGAAGAGACAGAGGGGGATATTGGGAGGCGTAAGGGCGGCTGCGTGGTTGGGTTGAGCACATACGCATTGGCGCTGGTGGCTCTGAGTGGTGAGCAGGTAGGTTATGGGGGATATGGTCGGTGGTGTGACGGGTACAGTTTGACGGGTACACCGGGCCCTAACAGACTCTTTCCAGCCTCCCGCAACCCGCAACCCCCCGCCCCTCGAATAATCTGAATATACCTTTTTCCGTATCCCCCCTTTGTGTATTTCCTGGCGTCTCCAGGAGGAGGGCAACATCCCTTACGTGCTTGAAAATCGAGTGGGCGCCTTTGAGACGCGGCCCGACCGCATTGCGGCCATCATCGCCACGTGGTTGTTGGAGGGCGGGGAGGAGCAACGGGCAGAGTTTGCTGCCATGGCGAAGAGGGCCAAGGCGCTTGGCCGACCCAAGGTGGGATTGGTTCGGGGCGGGGAGGCCAGGGGTTCGCGCGGTTTATGTGTGTATTGGTCACCGCGTGTGCGTGCGACAACGTGCAGAAGGGAAGCAGTTCCTCTGGGACCCTTTTTTGTAAGTCGCCCGGCTCCACACGGGATGAAGATGCTGATACCTTCCTCGCAAAAAGCTTCATGTCGTATTTCTGGTGGAAGTGAAATTCTGTCGTATTGCTGTACGACGCAGGCTGTGTACCGCATCGTGGATGACCTGGCGGCGCTCGCGGATGAGCCGTGCTTCGAGTTCGGCCCGGCAGCAGCAGCAGCAGCAGCGGCCCTTGTGGGGCAGCGCAACGGCGCGGCGGCAACCACGGCCGCAGCCGCTGCATCCTGATGCTCCCCCTCTGTTGATTCTTAAGAAGTGTTCTGATGCCCTTTACCACTCCCCTGTTATCATCTGGGGTTATCATCTGGGGTTTGTTTTGGCGCCTGTGACTGTGTCAGCACGGATACGTGAATGATGCGATATACGTGAATCATGCGGCCTCGACACGTTGCGGCCGCGTAACGAAAAGGCTTTAGGGTACCCCGGCACGAGTCAAGGCAAAAGTGATATTGTCCGACATTTCTTGATGTAAATAAATCCAACGTCGCCCTGCCGTCGTGGCAGGTGATGCTCTGGCGGTGCTGATGCTCGAGAAGGGTCTCGCCATGATTGATCAGATCAGGAAAAAGAAGTGTGCCGTAGCGGGCTCCACTTAAGTTGAAGGGGGAGAATCTCTTCATCGGCACGGAGGAGCCGTTCTTCCGGAGGTCGTGGGGGAGCGTGGGGGAGTGGGTTGAGGAGCGTGCCGAACCCTAGGGCTTCCCCCGAATGGCTGTCGATGAGTGGATGTCTGGACGAGGATGTCTGACCTCGCATGTCACCAAAAAGGCCAGTACTAGCAGTACTTTTCAAGGACTGTGCTGTACCCGGGCGTCCTGCTGTATGCGTGTAATGGGAGATCAAGGGAGCCTTATATGGTGTCTTGTTCAGTGTGCGAATAGAGGGTTGAAGTTGTTTCGGAATTCGGAAATGTGAAGCAGTGACGAAGGCAGATTCCAGTGCGATTTTGTTGTTTGTGGTATGCTTTCCTAAATATACAAAAGAACTGCAGGGCTGCCGACGCGACCTGTTTTTTCTTATTTTACTGAAGATGTCTCTTAGGGCTTCTTGTTGTCGTGTTACTTGCTCCTTGTGAGCACTAACAGAAGATTTGAGTGGAAGAAGATTTTTGCGGATTGTGTGGTGGAGGAGATGTCCGTTGCAGAGCGAGAGATATGGTGGCCGTGATGCGCCGTTAAAGTTTTGGGTCCTGACGTATTGCGGGGTGGGGTAGCTGCCACTGGTGCAGCTTGTACTGCCGAGGGTGAAAACGCGGGGAAATCAACGGTGGGAGCTTCAATAATCAAAAAAGGATCGCCTTTCTGTTTTGTGTTTAGATACGAGATTAAAAAAAATCAACTGCGACTGAAAAATCAAAGACCGGATGAAAAGTTGCCGTGCGTTTCGGATCCAAAATACGACAGGTACAACAGTAAGTTCCGGAGCTGCACTACAACAGGAAAGCTGCTGGTGGGTTCGCTCCAGCGTGTCAGGTTTCTTTCTGTGACGGAAGAAAAAGGACGAGCTCAGTGCTTGGAGTTTTGTTGATGTGCCCTGTGGGAAAAAACGCTTTGGAAACGCTCGGGTGGATCTGTCGCGAAGGCTCATGTAATGCTATACACCGTACGGTCGCAGGGGAAAGGGAATGGTTTGAGGTTCATCTCTAAAAACGTGCCACGGCGCTCCCCTCTTATCGTTGACAGTCAGGACGTGCAAGGTGAGAGTGAAAGCTGCGATCCGAGGCATGGTAAATAAAAAATTTAAAAAAGCAAGGTGGTTTGTTTGGCTCTTGTGCTCCAAATTCACTGATGAGAGCAGTCGATTCCTGTTCAGTTGGGTGCCACGTGCGCCGTAACGTGCCTTTGGTGAAGAAGAGGTGCGGAAAAGGTGCGGCTTTGTTGTCCGATCGGAGCAGCGCGGTGAGCAGACCTTTAGGGGAGTTAAAGGCTGCGTTGCGTGCTAAGGGACGACCGGATCCAAAGTCAAAAACGGAGACAGGGTTGGTGGTGGCTTCATTCGCCGGGGTTGCTTTCTTTGTGCCGCCCGAGCGACAGTTGGGGGAACATTCAGAACCAGGACGCCATGGCGCCATGACGCATACACGTCCATAGAGGAGGTGTACAGTGTGACTTTGATCCTTTCTTGGTGATGAGGCGCCGAGGGGCGGCTAGGTGACAGGAGTTGAGGACATGTAGGGGAATGCTGCAGGTCCCGTTATGCGACCTCCTCTTGCACAGACACACACGCATGATGCGGTACCAGAAGCATGCCTGTGTGTCGGGGACATGGACAGGGTGCATGAGGCCAAAAACGTGATAGTACGAAAACCGGGATGGTACCTACGGAATCATCCTCTTTGTCGACGCCGTTTGGGAACGCTGAAGTTGTTAAATCATTAATTAAAAAAATTTACGCATCTCACTGTGCAAGGGCAGAGGTTCAAGTGCTGAGTCGGGTTTGGTCTTCCGGCAGAGGGTGGCAGTTAACGCCGAGGTCCCAAAGAACTGCGCCGTAATGATATGACACAGTAGAAATTCTGCTACCTGGATTTCGCAGGTACCGCCCTGAAAGATGCCCAAGCTTGCTATCCAGCTGCTTTGCGCTGGGGACGAGGGGCCCAAAGAAATTCATGACAGTTAATCCCACTGTGTCGTACAGAGCGGTAACGAACTTGCGAATCCTCTTCCGTCCACCAAAGTGGCTTTGTCTTGCTAAGTAGTTAGGGTGTAGTTAAAGGTGGGTCCATCTTTGGGTTTTGGTTAGTCTCCTCACGCGTCAGCCTAACACCCAATAAGAAGCCTTAATTGTAATACGCCGTGGGGAACTTTTTTTATATAGCATCTCTATGCATTAATACTTACTGGGACGTTTGGTGGGCTCCACGTCTCCAGAAGTAGAAAATGAACTCAAGCCCATCGGAGGACTCAAGCCCCGTATGGTCTACGAAGGTAATTTGAAATTGCGAAATCTACTGACTTTATTGTTAGTAAAAGCTGTTTTTCGTCGTCACCTTGGCGGTCTTGGAGCGCACTAATGCGCGTTAAGCAAGTTTTCTTGCAGTTTGAAAGGAATATATTAGTTTGTCGCTTTTCGCAGGAGACCACATCTGTTGCCGACGCCAGCACGTCAGGTCGCGGAGATGCGGGCCCTCTTATGCCGTCAGCAAACGGCCGCCCCAGCGCCTGCAGTATGGATGTAGCTCTATCTAGGTTCAGGTCTGGGGCATCCACGTTTCACACCTTGATCAGCGAACTAGTCGCAGCAACGGAGGCAGAACGCAAGGCGCTGGAGGAGGAGCGCAAAGCGTTGGAAGCAGAACGCCACGCGATGGAGCTCGAGCGCCAGCGGGTCCACACGATACTAAACGACGTGGAGCAGGTGACTTTGAGAGGGCCATGCCCGGGGGCTTGTTTGGGAACGTGTCTGCGCCTGCTGGGGACCGGGGACGTTCAAGCCTCACTTCGCGCTATACATAGGGTTATCCAATGGGACCTTAAGTTCCATGCCCGACACCGAAAAGGCGCTAGCTCTGCTTGTCCCCTGGTCGTTAAATCCTGGAGATCCCATGCCGTGGGGTGGAAGAAGCAGAACTTGGGGCCCTGCCGGGTTTGTGCAATTGGGGTGAGGTCATAGCACACAGCGGCATGGTTCTGAATCTCATCACTTCATCACTCGTCCGATACTCTGCCTAAAATAGTGTAAATACAATATCAGCCGGATCTCGCCTCCGTTGCCAGGCTCCTGCGAAGGTATGCGTATTTTCATTAACAGCGTCCTCGGCATTTCAAAGCTGTTCTCTCGGCATTTCGGAGGAGTCCTTCTGTAACCCAAGGCAGCTTTCCTGGGTAGGGAAACCCGCCGAGGCCGTCTTCTTCCGCAGTACTAATTCATGACTATTGTCTGGAAATACCAACAAGCGTGTGCACTTTCATCACAGCCCTGGCCTGCCGGCATTGATCTGGCTACAGCCAAAGGGCCCTTTACGCCGGCATCCGTGCTGCTGCTAAGCAACCCGGACCAGGCCGCTGAATCTCGCATCCGTGTGGCGCTCCTAGGCGTCGCTGAACGCGGCTCAAAGCTGGGTGCATTACAGCGGCTGGGTGCGTGCGCGACATGCTGTGCTGGCGCCATCGACGGGGATGAGAGGACGCATGAATCAGGGCCTGGGGCCGTCTCTGGGTTGACCCGCTCATCCCCGCGGTTAGGTCACCAGTGGGGAACCTGGGCATTGGGGAAAAGCCGTGAGGGAGGGAGGGATCGAACCCGGCTCTCTTTATTTCGGCAGCAGCTTGAATGTGCGTGCGTGCCTCCCCAGGCGCTAATCGTTCAGCAGAACGACTGTTGCACGCATGTCTGCAAGACATGGATACATGCACACGCAGACGATCCAGCTGCGGTCAAGCACTGGACTTGCGTTCGGGCCGCATTCGGTCAGGACTGCGGACTGTGCTGCTGCACCGGGCCTTGTCGCCAGTCCGCGTGATCCGAGGACATTCATTCCGTGCGTTTGGCCATGTGCCCTAGGCCTTACCTCTAATATCTGCCGTGCTGATCCGCTTCATAACTTTCTGGGCGACCGGGTTATCGCCGTTGTTCACAGCTCATGTGTGTGTGTGTGTGTGCGTGCGTGTGTGTTACATCCGCTGCTCGCAAAAGTAATAAGCCGTTCCGCCTTAACGAACCAAGAGGTTCCAACAGCTCATGAGCCGTGGTCTGCCCAGCGGTAGGCAGCCGACTCGTTCCAGTGCTGCTTTGTACGGAAAGCTTTTTAGGTGGTCACAACTACCAGGGGGGTCTGTGGCCCAATATCCTGGCGACCACTTGGTTACTGGCAGGTGACTCGAAACATTTCCTAGTGACACCACCTTCTTGAAGGGGATTATTTTCTCAGTAACCACTTGGTCACTAGTAACCATTTCTAAAAACACTGCCCATAGCCCCATTACTCACGGCGCTGCATGATTTTTTTTGCTGTGTACCTCCATTCACGCCGTTCAGGCTGGGTATAAAGCCGCCCGTGCGTAGCGTCCTACCTAACGCAACCACGCCACCACTCACCCCATCCGATTCACTACCGCCGTATGGCATCCTATCCAGCTCACCCCAACTCGCCGCAACCCAACCTGCGGTACCATCAGGTGACTCTCAACGTGGGAGGTCGCAAGTTCACCACCTCGGTCAACACGCTGCGCAATGCACCCAACCCGTCCCTCTTCAACGCCATGTTTAGTGGGCGTCACAAGCTTACCAAGGACGAGGAGGGCTGCTACTTCATCGACCGGGATGGCCGCCACTTCCACGACATCCTGAACTAGTGAGCCCGGAAAAGGGGGAGGAAGGGCTAGGTGATGGGATGGATGGGCGACGACGTAATGGCGGCTTTCGGAGCTTTTTGACGACTGTGGCTGCCCCGGCAGAAGCTATGGCATGGTTCTGGAGGGATCATCCCCTCAAGATGAAGAGTGGCGCCCCATTGCGGGGCGGTAGCTGCGTTCCATGTACCACTTCCTACCCTCCTTCCCAGAGACCACCCTGCTCTCACCTCCTCTGCGTGCCGTTGCTGCCTTCCCATATGCCTAGCCTCCGCGACGGCCACTTCAATTACCCGGGACCAGTACTGCCGCTCGCCGATGCGTCGGGGACGGCCGGCGGCAGCTCCTTCTCCACGCCAAGCCCCACCGCCGCCGACATCAAGTACCTTCTGGAGTTGCGCGCGGAGGCGAACTACTACGGCCTGACGGGCCTTATGGCGGCCATTGACCGCTTCCCACACGGCCTTACCCGGGTGGCGCGTGCAGCAGCGTTGAACATGGAGGACTCGTGGATGTGGGTCGGGGCCGGGTACGGAACTTAAGAAGCTGGGGTTTAACTAGGAAGTGTACTTTTGCCGGCCAGACGGCCGCGCGGAGTCTGTTGCACGGGCCTGTGATGGCGGTTTCGTGAGTACTAGGGCTGGGTCAGGGACCTGGAGTTGGGAGGGTGGCTTCTGAGGGGCTGGGAGGGCTGGGGAACGGCCGCAAAGGCGGCGCTAGGTTGACCGCCCGGCCCCGGCTACACCACACGGCCCGCTTTAGGAGAGGACGTTGGTTGCACCAGGGTAGACGCCCTGCTGCTGCTGCTACTACTACTACTGCTACTACTGCTGCTGCGACTGCTGCTGTTGCTACAGCTGCAATGGTTCCGCGTCCCAAATTTTCCGCCGCGGCGCATTACATCCCACCACCAGGCAACCCCTGCCCCCTGCCCGGTCTCCCCGTGTACAAATGCCCTTCAGGTACGAGGACGGGCAGGACGAGCTTGTATTTACGGTGGACAAGCCGGTACAGCTGCTTGGCGTTGGGTTGTGCGGCACGGAGGGCGGCCTGACAGTGGAAATGGAACTTTACGAGGTTGATCCCGAGGATTACAACCGCGAGCTCGCCACCTGCTGCTCTGTCGCCCAGTCGTTCACCAAGGCTGATGGTAGCGTGCTGCGGCTGATGTTTCCTGACCCTGCACCGCTGCAGCCAGGAAAGTACTACATGCTGTCGGCGCTGATTAAGGGCTCTGAATCATATTGCTGTGAGGAGTGCCTGGAGACGGTGATTGCGGGTGGCGTGACGGTGGCGTTTCAGCAGTGGGAGTCACCCAACGGGACTTCGGAGCAGCGAGGACAGTTTCCCGAGCTCTACATTCGAGTCCTGTGAGTTGAGGAGGACGAGGAGGAGGCGGAAGGAGGAGTGTTCTCCGCATCTGTCTAAGCTTGCGCCAGGATACCATCCAGGCTTGTGTCAGCTCGACAGCAACGGTATGGCATTCGGGTTTCTGGGTCGTTGCGGCAAGACCTGCAAGGACATGGATAGCGTTAGGGGTTTTGTCCGTTTTAGGAACTGGGCGCCAATCTAGGTTTTCTTGCCAATGCAACACGGAAGGGGAGGACACTGCGACATGCATGGCGGGGATCTTGCCGTTGAGTGGATCGGATTTGGAGCGAGGTGAGAACAAGTCATTGATGGGTCGATGTTATTGCAGCGTGTTTATTATGATTATGAGCTGTAAATGGTTCCAGGGGGCCTGCGTGAAGCCCCTCGAACCATGCATTGGCGCTGCTCGAGATGTCAGGCGCCTTGAGGGGTGTCAGCGGGTTGGAGGCCAAGGGTACGTGTAAGGGGCACAGTAATAGCACATCGAGTCAGGAGTCTGGGATCAGCCCATGCAATGGGTATCTCGTGAAAGCAAATCAGTAGATGCGGAACCCAGCGGACAGTAAGCAGTGAGGGCCGCGTGTCGTGTACGGCTCATCCATCATTGGCCCGCCCGTGTTCGTTCGTGCACTGTTCCATGGAATTAACCACCGATTGCAGGGGTGCACGGGGCTGGGTGGTTGGGTGGGTAAGGAAACCACATAATGGCGTTTGGCGTGCGAAGGAATTGGCGTCACGGTCCACCAATCATGCTGAAGCGGTAGGAGTCCACGCACAAGCAGCAGGCGGCAGCGGGATGTGCGTATTGAGGTTAGGATAGAAAGCTGAGTAGCTGTCGATATAGAACTTTCAGATTGCGAACAGGGAACCCACATTCCGCAGGCTGCGGGGACCTAGGCGCGGTTTGGTGCTCATTACCATACCATCGGGGGTACCAGAGGTTTTCTCGGTAGGTCTCATGCAACTGCTTTTTGTATACAGTTGTAAGTGGCCGGACTTCCCCACCCGTTGTGGTTACGGCATATGGTAATGTGCCTACAGTGAAGACAACATGTTTTACAACACAATATGTCGAACACAAATCTAGCATGCTACGTGGATGGTTCCTTCCGCTGCCAGAAGCCATAGACCTGACTTCGACTCATGTGCCCTGTGTACCCAGCAATCTCCAAAGCTGCGACTATGCCACACATCCGGGGCATCACATCACACATCTAGCTGCAATTGAGCCACAAGCCCATCCAGGGCAGTAATCGACAGCATAAGGCCAGGCCGTGTGGCTTCTTGAACCGAATCCATGGCGCTCGGCAGCAACGCACAAGTACCTAGCCTGGCATCTCATTCTTCACAAGGACAACTTAACTAAGGTAAGGTGGAGTGTAGGGTGGAGAGTGCCATTCCGTCTTCAACAACAATGGTGCCACAAGGCACTGCTGCTGCCTGGTTCCAGCAGACAAGAATTTTAACCTACCCACGTGGTCTCCTAGCCCTGCATCCCGAGTCCTGCCAGCCACCGCGCAACTCCATGTGCTATGCCAAGGGGATGTCGTGCTACCCCACGCAGATATTACCACCTTCAGACCAAGAGTGCCCTGTACCGGTTGCAACATATCACCCCGCGCCCCTACGTACCAACACCGATAAACCAAAGCTGCTACCATCAGCAAGTCCCATGGCCAAAAGGGCGCAGCCACACACCCCGCTCCTAGCTCATGCCAAATGTTCACTTCCGGCCTGATGAGCCGACGAACAGCTCCCAGCTGCTAGCCCCAAGTGCAATAAAGCTTCGAAGTAAAGCTCCGGAAACAGTGGAATATCGCCGCACTGATGGGCACGCCCACCATTGCCGACCCAAGAGCAATAAGGCTCCGCTGAAAATGTCCCGCGAGCAGCAGAATGTCGCTATATGCACGCGCACCCCGCGGATTGATGCACACGCCATATCTCGTCATAACCACGACAAACCGAAAGCTCTGGTGGGCGCCATGCGGGCAATGCACCTCTCCAATAGCTCTTAACAGCAGCGATACGTGGCTGCCCAGACTAGACCGGAACACCACCGGCAGTATCAGTGACTGCGTTAGAAGCCAGAGCCTGACATGCTTTACGTTATGCGCACGGAAACGGCCCCTGTCGCGTTATGCTGCCCTTACGCTGTATCTGTCTCGCAAACGCAAACTACCCCAACAGCCTTTTTGCACCCAACCGACAAACCCCCAACCCCTCTCCACGAGCCACGCCGCACGCAGCTCATGCCATGGTGTCGATGAGGCTGGCGCGGAGGTCGTTAACAATGTTCATAGGTTGTGCATCACGTAGCTTGAACACGCTCTCAATCACCGACAGCTCCGTAGACGTTGTGTCCAGGCCGCAGAAAGCCGCCCAATCGTTTGCCACCAAGCCCGCGCCAATGACGTCGCTGCCCCGGTTTACTGTGCCGGCAACTAGGGGAATCTGCAGCAGACTAGACAGCTCATCTAGGTCCTCAATGCTTGTTTTGGGGTGCACCAGGCCGCCCTGGTTCGTGAAGGCACAGTAACTGCCCACAAGGACGTTACCGGCAACGGTTTGGCGGAAGACCTCGACCCCGAGCACGTCGGCCACAATCTCCTCGGTCTCGCGGTCAATGTCGGGGTGGATGAGTGCGACATAGTCATTGCAGGCAATGCAATTGCCGAGAGCGGAGAGGCGCTCATCGATGCGTTGCACGACGACTTCGTCGGGAAGGCAGTTTCGTATGTGCGTCAGCTCCTGGTCGGAAGTGGTGTTGGGTAGGAGCAGGCCATTGCGGTTGCCCACCGTAAGCCGCCCGACTAGCCGGGTGCCAGCCACAGACGATTTAATGACGGGGACGTGGTCGCTAAGCTCGGCCTCAAATACACTGTAAAAGTTTTCTGCCCCGCCCAGCGCGCAGATGCAATAGGCATTGGTCAGCTTAGCAAACACGCCGACATCATTGCTATTCTCAAATTGACAGCGTGTCGCCATGGCGTAGGCTGCTCACGATGCTGTGCTTGCAAGGTGGCCTCCTTGTCGGCGGAGAGCTTGGCGGCTTGGCGGCAGCAGCAGTGCTGCTTCCCAACACCGATATCTGATGCTTAAAAGCCCTAAACCGTGGCGTCGGTGCGCTACCTTGAGCGGCTTAATTCTTAAGAGCAGTCGGAGTCGAAAGACAAGCTCGTATGGAGGCTTAAGGCATGTAACAGCGTTATATGCTGGCCACTATACTTCTTTGTGGTGAAAGGCCAATAGCTAATAACTAGAAGCCGGCATATGGCCTCATCACTTCGCCGAGAGAAGTTAAGTGGACTGTGCCGGACGAATGGCTGAACTTATGCAACACCCCAATCGAAAGTTTTCGGGTAATATAAGTTAACATGTCCCATAAGATTGGAGCTCACGGCTGTAGTCGACCTGCAGTATGGGGCTTCTGAAGATGTGTGATATGCCGGGTTGCCGGACTTTCAACTCGGAAACAAACGATCGACTCGCTCTAGTTGCACAGCGTTGCTATTGATAACTAATTATTACAAGGATCGGCTTACTATTACAGTAGGGTTCACCTTGGTCAGCAAACAAAGAAGATGGCTGCCAAAATTAAGGAGGGCCTAAGAGATATTACGCACGGGGTTGTCGAGCGCTTGAAAGGCGGGCCTAAGTATGCAGACAACCTGTTAGGCGAAAGTTTACAGGACCAACTCCGAAAGGCTACCGCCAAGGAACTCTTGGAGCCAAGCGAGGAGCTGGCCTCACAGGTAAGGTCATTAGAATATAACCTCGGATTTGTAATGTGTTTGTGGGAGGTGTTGTCCTTGTCCACAGGATAGCCTGGACGGACGTTGGTTGAGAGCTAGGTGGGGTGGTAGGGCTTGTCCTGTGAACCCATGTTACTACCTAGGGAGCTTTTTTTGCTTGCTGGTTCAGGTTGGGTGTAAGGTTGATAGGGTAGTGACGAGAACCCAGGGAGCTGTCAGGCCAAATCAGCGTGCGCTTTGGCACCCCGCAAGGTTTATAACTTCTACACACCTCGTGATGTTATGTAGAGTACGCGATAATGGGTCGAATGAACGTGCAGGTTGTCGACACCATTAACCTTGACATCGCAAACGGGAAGGACAGCAAGGTGAGCCGAAAGATGTCTCTCTTTCCCAGCCTTTCATAGCCAGCACATCCCCGTCAGTGGTGTTCTGTTGGTTTGGTGAGCTGGAGTGGATGACACCAACCGCGCGGCGTCGGATGGCACACCTTGGATTGCAACGCCAGCAAGGTCCTTACCAGTATCACAAGACTGGCCATCCCTGATGCCCATGCATGCGCCCAGGCATGCACGGATGCATGCATACGCCTACTCATCCACGAGCAGATTTAATTCCACACGGTTGCCTCCTGCAACCGCCGGGGTCTCCATGAAGCCACGAAGTCTACGCGTCAGCTTCCTGCCACCTCTGGGCCATACCGACCGCTGGATCCACGCGCTCCCCGGAAGAACGCATTTCCTCAGCGTCAGCACGGCCCAAATCATTCGACCCGGGCTGCATCTGGGAATCAACCTTGTGAGGCTCACCAAGCAGCAATGCACCGCAGTCTGACTTCATGGTCGAAGCTCGTCTCGGTCCTTGCACCTCCTCTACCACAACAATCATGCATCCGCGTAGCATATGCACGCGCACATGAGGCTGGAGCCTGACGGATGAAAAGTTTAGCCGTCCCAAGCGAAGAATGACCAATAAAGCCCGGATCCACGTCGCATATCGCCCTTGCCGCCGTTGAACTTCCCCCCGCTTTCCGGTTTACCTTCTCGCTGCCCTGCCGGACCCCATGGCGCCCCGCCAAAAGCCGCACCGCCATGCCGACCCACATCCCAACCATGCCCCTCGGCATGGCTCGATCCCTGCACGCAGGAGATCGTGGGTTTGCTCAAGAAGCGGCTGCGTACTGACAACCCGCACAAGCAATGGCTGGCGGTGTTGCTGGTGGGGCGGGTCATGCGGGACTGCTCCCCGGCATTGGACGCCTACCGGGAGGAGCTGCTGGAGGAGGTGGCCCGGGTCATGGCACGGCCGGCCAGACAGGATACAATTGCAGGTGGGTGCTGCGCCACTGCCTGCATTGCAGTGGGGTCATACCATATGGGATGGGCCCGGGAGAACGGGAAGTGCTTCTTGGTGGCTTACGAAAACGCAAAGAAAAACGCGGACCAGGACGCGACAGACTAGGTTACCATGAATGTGCGTATCCGTCGGTGTCAGTCTAAGAATATATTTTTTCGGAGAGCAACAGGAGCCAGAAGCAGCAGGAGCGGGAACAGCAGCAGCAGCAGCCGCTGCAGTGGAGCTGGCGGAATGGGGCGTCAGATTTCCGTGACGCTACTTTGGGGCGGCCGCAGCGTGGGGGAGCGCAGGGACCCATGCCGATTGCTCGCGCGAGACTCTAGCAGAACGCAACGTGGCGTGCGCTTTCTTCGTTCACGAGTCCGCCGCATCATGAGTGTCCGCTGTATCTGACTGCATCGCGGGAGGGTGCTTGCCGGTGCGGGGCCCCGGTCAGCTTTTGCCTGGCTGAGAAGCGTCCAGGGGAAGTGCATGGCGTGCGTAGCGTTCGCCTGTGGACTATGGAATGCGGTTGGGTTGGGGCGGTGGATCTGGGTTAGAGTGAGATTCGGGACCCTTGGGTCGCTGATTTGGGGAGCGCTGACTTTGGGAGGAGGGGGAGGTGGGGGGAGAGGATGGTCCTGGCATGCGTTAAACCGTTGCTGCGATGATGGTTTATCCTCGGTGGGGCTTTGGCGGTGGATTTTGGTTTTTAGCACAGGGTAGGGTTGGGTTGGATTCCGGCACGAGGGCGGTGGCTTTGCCGGTCATCCTTTTGCCATGGCCGCGCATTTCCTCGCTAGGCTGTAGGGCCTGTCACATGCAAGGCATTCCTCGCAGCGGGCCGAGGCTCACGGCCCCCTTAGCGGAAAGGCAACGGACCAGAGGCATCAGTAACTGTATCGGGCAAGTGGCAGCTGTAGCAGCAGCAGCAGCAGCAGCAGCTTGAAAACATCAGCAACGTCACCAGGCCACCTGGGGCAACGGCAGCTGCTCGAGGGAGGGGCGTCAACCGGTTCAGGACCAGGAGGCTGTCCCCTGGCTTGTGTGCTTCCTCGCCTTCGTCCCCCCTGCCGCCAACATCCCATTCGCCTGACGCTCCATATTCCTCCTCCCCTATCTCTTCTATCGCCGCTGCCGCCCAACGCGGCCCGCCACACCCGCCCAACCTCGGCTGTCCCTTGCAGCCAAGGACACGCGGCAAGCGGCGAAGGAGCTGCTCAGGTCGTACGGCAGGGCGGGCACAAGCGCCTTCCGCGCCGCCACGCGGTCAACGATAGAAAACGGCAACATGTCGGCCGAGTACGCCGCGGCGATTAACGCGGCGGGTGGGTGACGAAGTACCCGGAGGTGCATGTGTGCTTGTGTGCTTGCTTTGTGTAAAATGGGCCGTGTGCTCTCTGAGCGATATGAGTGAACAAGAAAGGAAAGCCAGGAATGATCTGCGACACACGCATCCATATCGGCAATTGATGTTTTTTTTGCCTAACAACACTAATTTTTTGCATTTGATTTCCCCCCTCCCCTTACCTGTTTTTTGTCTCTACGACCGCTGAGCAACGCAACCCCAGGGCAGTTTCGCACAGTTGCTGATGTTCCTTATCCTGATTTCGATTGTGGAGCATGCAACATGCGTAATGCTTCCCATCCACTCGCGCACGCAGTCGCTCGAGAGGCGGTGATCGTGGTGGAGGAGGTCAAGGCGATGATCGAGCAGGCCCGAGCGAACACGGAGCTGCTCAGCGAGATGCTGGTGGCGCAAGGGGGACAAGGGGGGCCCCCGGGTGGGCAGCAGCAGCTGCCGCAGCTGCCGCAAGGTGGGGCCGGCACCTCCGCGTCCGGTCCCGCGGCTGACGACTTCGAAAACGAGCTCACTCGCGAGCTGGTCACTGAGGTATGTAGGCGGTTGGCTCCGGCTGTCGGATGGAGTGTGTGATCCGGTATCTGTATGTATGTATATTAATCGGACTTTTGACGGGAAGGCGCACGCCTCCAGCCTGTTACATTTACATGTCACACGGCACGCAATCTTAATTTACTCGCAATCTCACCTCGTCGTGAGAGGACTAGGCCGGAACCGACGAGGGGGTTATCAACACCTCTGACGCGGCACTCGATCCGACTTGAGTTCCGCCAGCCCATGAGGGCGCTTATGTGAATATCCTCAATCATTCACATTCACATTCCATGCTCCCTCACCTGCTGCTGCTCCCTGCCTCATTTCCGTCCTGCCCGCCCTCTCCCTCTCCCCTCCCTCCCGTCCTCTGTGTATTGGTGTTTAAACTCCATCTGAATGAATTTCACCAAATCAAAAAGGTTCGTGAGTTGCGCAGTCTCTTCGACGCCTACTTGGAGCAGCTGCAGTCCATGAGCGGCGAACCCCAGGTGGAGGAAATCACCATGAAGGCCCTGGAGGCGGTCGATATGTTGGATGGCGCTCTGGCGCTGCAGAAGGTGTGGAGCAAAAGGGGGAGGCTAAGGAGCGGGGAGGGGGGTTACGGAGAAGCCGGCAGCGCTGCAGCGGGGATATGGATCCGGGGCTGACAGGCGGAGGGAGGACAGGGGGAGAGAGGGAGGGGAGGGGAAGGGAGGAAATCAGACGATGCAAGAGGCAGACGATCAACTGCTGCCGCCAAAGCTCCCAGCGTTGAGAATCCCAACGCGATGACGAAACTGCGTGGAACTCCGGAAGCTCCCGAAGCTCAGCGGAACAGACTTGGGGAAGGAGGGAGGGGGAGTGTGCGGTTCGGACTGGCTGGAGGGGGGGTTACAGGATTACAGGGTGCTGCGAGGAGCAGCAGAGTGGGCAAGGGGCAGCCTCGAAGGGGCAGCGAAACGTGTGGAGTGGAGGGAGGGAAGGGGTGGGGAAGGTGGCAGACTGCGGAATGGAATGTGGCGAGTTTGCTGTGCTGTGCTGTGCTGTGCTGTGCTGTGCTGTGCTGTGCTCTGTCAATTGCGGTGGTGGGACCAATGAAGCAAAGTGGCACAGAGCAGCGGACGCACGCACGCGCGCTCTACCGGCAGCGTGCCGAACTAAGCGGGGAGATGCTGGGTGGTTTTCTTCACAACACTCGAAGTGCCAAGCACCCATTAACCCCTCACGTACACAAGGTGACTGCATGCGACGTGCGTTGCAGAACAGTTTCCCCCCTTATCTCTTCCCCTCTCCCCTTTTCCTTCTAGTACATCCTACTTTCTTTTTACGATACCTTTATGACCCCCTCCCGCCACAGGACGTGGCCTCCAATCAACGAGAGATCGAGCAGCAGGCCACCGGCGCAGCAACTGGCGCAATTGGTGTCACTCGCGCCTCAGGCGTAGCCGTCACCACCAGCCGCGTCGTGCCATCCGGGGACCTCATCATGCTGGACGACTTCTCCGATGCGATGCTGCCGCAGCCGCCAGCGGTGCTGGGCGGAAACCCGGCGGCGGCGACGCCGCCGGCGGCACTGGCGGCGGTGGCATCGGCGGAGAAGGCTCTTCCCTCCGGTGGGTCTCCCGGAGCCCTTGGGCCCGACTTAGGTTTCGAGGTTGGGCGTTGTTGGGGCGCCGGAGCAGGGGCGCCCGCCGGGGCGGGGCGGGGGAAAGCGTGCGTCATTTGTTGGGGTTTCTAGGTGCGGATGGATGATTAGAGGTGCAATCTGTGTTTGTGGTCTCCTGTAAAATGGACCGGGACACAGGTAGAAGGGAGGAAGAGGTCGTTCCCGGTTGGTTGGTTGAAAGCGGCGGTTGTAAAACAACTGCCAAGGCCGTTTCCGACGCGCTTTGACTGCGTGCGTTATGCCCATGCCCCTCTTCCTCCCGCTCCTCCCTTCCTTGGAAATTTGGATTGGATTTGGAAATTGTCATTTCCCGCAAGCAGATCCGTTCGCAGCTTTGGATCCAGTGGCCGTACAGGCTGTGCTGTCACCCGGGACTGCTCAGACACAACCGCCTCAAGCACCCCAGTCGGCCGTCGCGGCCGGCCAACCGCCGTACACCAGTACGTACGGATCGTACCCGCAGCAAGTACAGCAGCCCCAGCCTCAGCCCCAGCAATACGCCTACACGTCACCGCAGCAGCAATCGTACGGGATGTACGGCATGGCGGCGGCGGCCACAGCGGTGGCAGCAACGAACGCGAACAATCCCTTCGCCGCACCTGCCGTACCGTCATTGCCGTTTGGCGGCGCCGCGCAGCCTTCGCCGTCATCGTCGGCAGCGACGGTGTCCCCGTCAACCGGCGGCAACCCCTTCGATCAGGCCGCGAATGCTACCAGCACCGCCGCCGCTGCGGGAAACCCTTTTGGATTGCTGGCGGCGCCCAGCGGCGGCAGCCACTCCTCAACCATGGACTCGGAATGGGCCATGTTCTTTGCGAATCGGACTGCCGGCGCCGCGCCAGCTACCCAGCAGCGTTAGCAGCGCTGGTTTCTGCATAGTTCCCGTCATTCCTGTCATGTATACAGCCTATAAAGCCAAGTTTATCATGACCGATTGCATCGCGCAAAGCCATGTATACCAACCAATTGCACCTGGATACGAAGAACTGGAAGAAGCGATAAAACTTTGGGCAGGTCGCTTGGAGTGGGGCATGTCTCTATGTGGGGTAGAAGTTGAATGGGAGGGGTCCGTCACCGCTGTCAACGTTAAGAGCCATCCATGCAGGCGCGTCCCCGCGGCGTCTGGCGGTCTGGGGTGTGTGTGGCACAGTGGTATTGTATGTATGTATGCATGTATGTATGTATGTAGTTTGTGCTGAAAGGACTGATGTGTGTACGGAGGTTGCTGCACCAGCGCCTGCCGTGGTAAAAAGAAACACGTAACAACCTGCAATTGCAATTCGAGCCAAGGCCGCGGGAAAAGCATTTAGCGGGGCGAGTGGCAAGCTGCTGAGGGCCGCACGCATGTGCAAAGGTTTTGGATTTTGGAAGGCACCCATATGTTTTAAAGTGATACTGTGGTGCAACGGGCTGCGTGTGGGAAGCTGCATCTCGGCGCCTCTCCCTTTCTTGACTATGTTAGCAAAGCTTAGCTGTAAGAGCAAAAAAACGCGGAAAAGAGTTGCAGAAAGTGTTGCTGTGTGGCTTTTGGAGCGGCGGTGGGAACACGTTGCGCTACCGCAGTGGGCAGTGGGCAGGGTCTGATGCGCCTCATCTTCCGATGTGCACACACACGCACGCACACGCGGCAGAGGTACGCAGAGGGATGTGGTGTGTAGTGCCGTCAAGGATAGTGAAGGGCCATACGCTGGAGTGGCGCATATTAGGGCCATGGCTTGTGGTGCGGTGTGGTGCTGTTTCGGTGATAGCGGAAGATGTCCAGGGTACGCTTCCTTAAGATACGTTATTACACATGCGGGCCGCGAGGATTTTTCATATTTGTTCATGGCTGAGCTGGGTTGGAGTGAGGAGCTGAGGAAGGCCTTGACGTGCTTGGCACGCGGCAGCTTCCCATGCGGTCTGTATGCAGCGATGTGGCCGGAGGAAGAGGCGAGGAGGCATATGTGGATGCGGGGTCTGTATCCGGTAAATGTTTGGGACGAGCACAGAAACCTGAGCTTGCCTTTCTTTGCATGGTCGGCTTGGATGGCGCGGGAGCGATGTACCTCTCCTGTTGTGAAGGATATATCGCCGACGGATTTATGAGTGTGGTGATGACATAGGGTTGTGGCTTCACCCCTGGCCTTCTTTCTGCCTTCCCGTATTTGTTTCGGGGCATATTGATCCGTTGATGTACCCGATTCGTCCGACACTACCCAAAGTCAAATTTAGGTGCTCGGTTTCAGCGCCAACCAGCACCGCCACCATCCAGTAGAATTGGCCGGATCACGGGCGGCGTCAGCTCAACTACTGGTGGGGCCCCAACCCCCCTATGTCCGAGGTACTTCACCTTACACGCCGGGCAAGGGACGCATCACTTCTTACCCCCTTGTTCACGAGGAGCCGCCATTTTTTCCCTAGTTAGAGGTCGAATAGAGATAGATCCAGAAGCGTACTAGCAAGGCATTCCCGAAGGTGTAAAGGGTGATTTACCGCCAACTCCCAACGCCGATTCCCAGTGCACGCAGTACGCCAGAACGCTGTTCACATCTTTCTTCCACCCTGCCCCGGAAATAACCGACAGGTCACACCTCCAACAGTACTTTTATTAACCAAATCCGCACTCGTGTAAGACCTGCGGCTGGCCCAGCTTCCGGAGCAGGCCAGTCCGGGATATACTTGTCTAATCGGTGTGGCCCTCTACCTGAGGGCCTGATCACCAGAACTGGCATAAGTTCTCCTCCGCTGTCATCGTCGTTATCCTCCTCACCAACATCAACAGCCGCAGTGGAATTGAATCATCGCCTAAATTATGCCTGGTCATGCTCAATATCCATTAGGCCATGGGGGCTCCTTTTGGTTAGAGGTCTCTCGGCCTCAGCTAGAATCCAGGCCCGTTGCTTCTTCCATAAAACCCTAAGGTCCTATACGCCGAAAGAGAATCTAAGATAATCTTAAGATCTTCTACGTCTAGTTATCCTGCCTCCTTATCCCTTGTCCCTCGTCGCTCACCCATGACCCCCCACTGCCCATCATGTGTCCGTCAGAGTCCGTGGCTTTCTATGTCCCTGCCAGCTTCCTACGGTTTCTGGCCCCCCGTTGCGCCGGGTTCCCCGGGCGGGGACGGCATCTCCCCCTCAGCCAGCTTGCCGATGCAGTACTCCTCCACGAGCACGTAGGTGGTAATCGGGTGCTGCGGCCCGTGGAATCCCTCCGTGGCGTCACCGCCAATGTTGTTTAAAATGGATTCGCCGCCAGGATGCTCGTCCACGTAATCTGTGATGTCGTACCTGGGCGACGTATGATGGACAATGAGCGGGGGAGAAGGGGGGTTGGGCCGTGGTTGGTGGAGCTCAGTAGCGCACAGCCTAGTAGGCGTGAGTCTGGTAGACTCCGACCTGTAGGCAGCGCTGAGAGCTAAGTCCGAACTCCTAGGACTCCTGGATTGAAGCAATGCGTGTCGTGAGGACCCCGACTGTTCCACCTCCATGTGCTCCTCTTATGTCCAACAATCCATGGGCCCGCTGGCGGCAACGCCCATGGCTACTAGGACCCGCCACTGCCCGTTAACAACATATTTAAGACCCGGTCGCCACCTACACGCGGTATTCCTTCGTTTCCTTGTGCTGGACGATGATCCAGGCATCATCCCGCTTGTTGTGTTTGGCAACCTGCTCCAGGGTGTAGATGCCAAACTCGCGGGGTTGCTTCTTTTTGGGGTCCAGCTGCTCCAGCTGCTTTACATAACTTCTAGTTTGCCGTAATATAATGGAGGCTACTAAAGCTATACCTACGGCTGCTATGATTAGAATCTGTGTAAGTTCCATAATGGCCCACCCCAACGATGCTCACACTCGGAACCCGTGCACCTGGAGCGCAAAACGCGGAGTCCGGCAAACTCACTTTCCTGCACATTGGCGATCACGATCAATAATGGCAAATGGGAGGAGCTTGCAGCTGTGCAGTACGATGCGGATTTGCCGTACCCATTCAAGCAAAGCAAACAAGAGCCGTGCAAGTCCTGGCAAATTTTTTAATTTGTAAAAGAACGTGGCGTGCACGTAGAAGCCTGTAACACAAAATGCCCGTCCGTGTTTTGTTTCTTGAAGTCCGGGAGCTGTCCTTTAAGACGGCTACTATAAAATCATTTCGGATTTACAGTTCGTGAGCTACACGCCCTGAGTGTTTAATAGGCTGTATGGCAGGTCAAAACGAATGCTTATGAATTGATCGCTAAAGGCCGGGGCCTGCCGCCGATGTATAGCAGCTTATGTATTATCACACGTGGAAAGTTGCTAAAGAGCACCATGGATAAGGTGAATGAGATGATCCCTGCCAGCCCACCCTTGCCAAGCGCAACACAAACACACGGTGCCAGTAGTACGACCTGATGAGGATTAATTGTCGACTGCATGATTGTGGCCTCATATTTTATAAAAATATAACGCGCTTCTCAGCGCACACAGTCTTTAGCTCACAAAAGGTGACGGTAGCACGAGCGAAGCTTATTGTTGTGCCAGTTTTTTCAGGAGCTAGAAATAGTGCCCAGGTGTGCCAGCATCTCGTGCAACCACAGAGGCATTGGTGTTGAGGTACATGATGCCCGGTCAGTCTACCTGCTGCCCTATGCAAATGTGGTAGTTGGTTCCGGTGCTGGATCGGATCCCTCGTCCTTACTTATCCGATTGACTGCTGAGTTGGTACAAGAGACTACGTGCTTGCCATTCCCTCGGTCTGATGTGCAGTGAGGTCGTGGTTGTGCTGAACCGACTAGATGTCCTTAAAACGCTCTGGAAATCACTTGTGCTTTCAATTCACTTCAGCTCATTGGGCTGGAGTCGGATACTTGGGGGAGTGTCATTGCCAAGGAAGCAGGAACGGTTCAAAGTAGGCAGGAGGGCGTGGGGAGGGTGAAAGCTGTTGATCAAGGGCGCTCACTCCTTGGCTAGCAGCTTTTTACTGGTCGGACAAGCTCTGCCCCATTGCTAACAAGTGCGTCCAATATCTGTGGAGTGGGTGTTGCAGCGATTAGTCGGAAACGCCAAAGTTGTTTATGAATGAAACAAGCTGCGAAAAATTTCCTGTTCCCTTGGCTTGTCTCCCCACTGTCGCACCAAGGAAAATGTAGAGCAAGTTGATGCATCAGCGCTGTTGCAAGAATGCAACGGTGCGCATCTGTAAGCAAAGTGAGAGTGCATTATAACTACAAGGCCGCCAAAATTTTCAGGCTTCGGCTCTCAAGAGTCAAAGTATTTTTCTAGCCGTATTGCGGCCTAAGTCGGGAGTTGCATGGCGCAATTCCTGTGGCCGTACACATTAAACGGTTTCGGTAGAACGCGAATTTGCATGCTACAATAGGCACTCTGTACGCTTATCCTCAAAGACTTGATTTGTAACAAAGCAAAATTTCAGTAGTAAGATGACTGGCATTGATGACCCGTTCGGCATTCAGCCTGCGCGCTGGATTATTGGACCACCCGCGCCGCGGGGTACTGCTTTTCTAGCACGAGCATGCAGCCTTGCTATTATGGTTTTAGTCGGTCACTGGGTGCGCGTTCCCCTGCACGGTGTCGGTATCAAGCCGGAGACTAATGGTTACCCAGATGGCACGAACGATACCAGTAAACTTTTTAACTGGCATCCCGTGGTAAGTAAGGAAACACGGTAACTTTAGCTACCACAAGATTGCAGAGGGGACATGTAAAGTAGGTTCACATGATGGGCCGACATCAGATGGGAATGTTGCCCTGGAGCACAGCGAGAGCAGCTGATTCAGGGGATGCTGATATGGCTTACCGGGAGATCTATCCATACCTAACTTTTGTGAGGTTGCGTGGGTTCACGTTGGGTTTGGGATGAGCACTGCAAGACGTGAAAGACCTATGAACTCTTTTGGACTGCACCCATACCAGTGGAAGCAACGCTACCCCTTCCCCCTTAACACACAGGCGGGCACACACACGAAATTCCTAGGAAGGCGGCATCACTTGGCGCCTGTGTCGACGATACGCGTTGATGTGCGCGCGCGCTTGTGTGCTCACTACCCCTCATCCCCCCCATGTCCCTCGCCCCGCCCCAGCCTTTCCCCTGGACAATCACCGTGATGTTGCTTCCTTGGACCCCAAACCCCTTCACGGTCTGAAACACACACCCTCACCTCCCTCATATCCCTTCCTCCCCGCCTCACCATGTAACCTCCCGACTTCCCCTCGCTCGCACGTAGCTGATGACCCTGGGCTTCGTGGTTTTCATGGCTGAGGCTCTTCTGTCGTACCAGGCGCCTATCATACCAGGATTACCCAGGTATTGCACACACCAAGCGTCTCGGTTTTGAATTGCAATCTAACTAAATCTAAATCTAAATCTAAATCTAAAGTCAAATCTGGGGTAGGTGGAGTGCCCCCGATGGTTTGACTCCACTACCCGTCTCATGCGCAGTCACTCACATCAGGCATCCACACAGTTTTCGTCGTTGCCGCTCAGTCCTTTTAAAATAACCCCACTCAGCCTATCCTACGTGGCTCATCGACGTGCCGCCTTTCCGCACTGACACCCCGAAAGAGAGAGAGGGGAGGGGGGGGAAGAAAAAAAGGTGGAGAGAAGGGGGGAGAGAAAGAGAGGGCTCTTGCCGGTCATACCAAACTCCCACGCGCACCTCCCAACCTACCCGCCTTTGGTAAGTTCTACTTCTGGTACCCTCTTGCCCTGGCAGCAGCTTCACTCGTTCGTGGTTCGTCTTTCCTACCTGCCTCCCACCCTACCTTAAGCAGCCAGCCTGCGTAAGCCCAAATCCAGTTTGTGGTACCTCCTAATAACAGTAAACTTTTTTCTTAAACTTATTTCTCTAGGCGGTGATGGCATCGAAAGTGGTTAGTGGCAGTTATTCGTTGAAAGGAAAGCTGGCCACCACCAATGCCACCCACACACCCACACGGCCCCCGGGTTTTCCCCCATGCCCCCCCCCCCGCGAAAACCTCCCTTCCTTTCCATCCCTACTCCCGATGCCGTACGTCTCCGGTGCGTCCAATGCTGTATCTCGTCCGCGACAGGGAGGTCCGTAAGCGGATCCATTTGGGTTGCCACCTGGCCGCCACCGTGTGTGTCTTCTTGGGTTTCGTGGCTGTACTGCAATCCCACCGCCTCAAGCTGCCCGACCCCATGCCGGACTGGTATAGCCCACACAGCTTTCTGGGCCTTACGGCAATAGCACTTGTGGGGCTGCAGGTGTGTGTGGGGGGGGGGAGAGAGGGGGGTTGTCCCTGGCGGGTTTGGAATAAGGGGAGTTTAGGGGAGTAAAAAGGTGGAGGGGGAAGGGTGAGGGTGAGGTGTGGTGCGGGATGTCTGTCTGTCTGTCTGTCCCGTGTCTCCACCTCCTCCCTCAACATGTCTCGCGTCTCTGTTTTTTTACCTAGGTCCATCCTGCAGTGCACCGGTCCCCTCATCTCCCTCCCTCTTCCCACCTGCGGGCCGCGCGATGGGCGCACTGCGCTCCTTTTACACCCTCCGCCTTCCCCCTCCCTGCCCCATCTCCACCCTAACCCATTCCGTGTCCTTGGACTTTCCCTCCCTTTTCCTTCCTTTTAACACACCCGACGCACATACATACACACATTACCCGAACACAAACTCGTCTCATCCGTATTTCCTTTTCTTTTATTCCTTTGACAATGTTTTCCTCACTCTGCACGGATCTGCAGCCCGCTGTAACCACCACCACCACAACAACAACAACTTCCTATTGACACTTTGTGCATAAAGGCATCATATGTTGTATGTCGTACATGTGACCCGTACCGGCCCCACGTCAGGTCCTTGTGGGTCTGTACTCGTACGTTTGGCCCCGACTGGGCCTGTCGCACCGAATGGCTCTGGGGCCCCTCCACCGCTTCTGGGGTGCGGCCGCCTGGCTGGCGGCGCTTGGGGCGGTGGCGACCGGGCTGCAAGAGAAGGTCACCTTCATGCAGATGAAGACACTCACACGTGGGTGTGTTTTCCGTGGGGGGCGGTTATGGGGATCTGAGGGGCTTGGGGAGAAGGGTCGGGGTTTTAGGGGGTTTTAAGGGTTTTTAAACCCTCCCTGCTCTCCCAACTCCTTTCCTCCGCAGGCAAGGATCTGTTCGGCCCCGCCGTACGCCTTCCCGCTGTCGTGCTCCCTCTGCTAGTCGTACTAGCTTTACTAGTGTTGTACCACCAAGTTCCCCCAGCATCCAAAGCATCGACGCCGGAGGGTTTTGGTGGTTCCCCCTCCCCCGGGGGCAGTGGCAGCAGCGGCAGCGCCGGACGGATGGCTTCCAGTCGGGCGCTGTTAAAGGGTGGTCGACCGGCCGGGGAGGACGAGGACGAGGAGGAGGGGGAGGGTAGTGGTGATGCGGAAGCCGCGCTGGGACGGCGTCGCGTTTAGCGACTGACGTAGATGATGCGGGTTTTGCGGTTTTGGATTTGGGTTTTGGATTGCGTTATTTGGGTTGCGGGAGCTGTGGGGTTTTAGGGTTTTAAGAGCCACACGGAGTCCATTTCTCCTCCTTAAGAAGAAGTTGGCGCCGAATGTGGAGGTGGTGCTGTGGAGTGGTGTAATGCCATATTCGGTTTTTTGCCCGAATTCGGGCCCGCTCGGGCCCCGCGCCCTGGGGGGGATTGCCTTGGGGGGGAAAGGTGAGTGAGGGTGAAGGTGGATGACACACAACGGCAAAGATGGATGAATGAAAGGATGGGCCTTTGTATCGTGTTTGCTGTTGCTGCAGTGGCGGCTCCGGGTTTTCGGCTGTTTTTTGTGTGTTTAATTTTGCTGCGCCAATCTTGATTCCGGAGTGGCTAAGGTTTAATAATTTTGGATGTGGGTGCTTTGAGAAAAGAGCGGTACGGTGTTTGCGAGGTGAAGCAGGTGTGGCGTGGGCGTGAATTGAGAAAACTAGTTTTCGCGTGTGGACGTCTCCCTCTCTCCCTCGTCTCTCTCGTCTGGTGCTGCTGGTGCTGTTCGTGGCGCTGCTAAGCTGGATCGGATGCGTGACAGGTTACTTGTGATGCAACTATCATCATTATCATTGATTGGCCATCTCTTCGGCCTTGTCTTATTCCGGGAGGTTTGGGAGGGCTGCCGAGGGCCCGGGTCGGATTAAAAAGTAATCCGACACATGCGTATTCCTATATTGTCTGTGTATATTGTAGTGAACCCGCATTTTTGGTGATCGCGTGCGCTCCATGCCCTGCTTACCTATTTTTTACGCAGGGCAGTGCGCAGCTCTTCTGCTTGTGCGGCTTACTTGCTCGTATGTTCGCCTGTTTGTTTGTTTGTTTGTCTTGGTAATGTTTTATTTTGGTGTTGGGCCCAGGATTATTTGAAAGACGATGAAATGTAGGATGGTGCGTACGATGTGAATTGGTCTCCGAGCCCTCTACCCAGCTCTACCTGTGCTATTATAGGTGGATGGATGCTGTCTATCTATCTTCCCATATTCTGCAGGCCGGAGAGGTACAGACATGTAGGGAAAAATCGATAGGCTGTCGCGTACATGCCCAAGCTACCCGTGCATGGCCCCCGTGTGCGTGACTGATTGATTCCCTTTGGAAGTTGAGCGCGTGCGCTGGTCGGTCGTCTCTTCAAGATGATGCCGGCGGAACGCCTTGCTTAACGCGTATTTGTAGTGATGTGTGTGCCGTACTGTGTACAGCTACGACACGTCAGCAGCCAACTTGTCACCGCTGCTTTCTCCAATGGCATCCCCATCTAGTGCGTCTTGTACTAAGCTATATCTTAATGCCTGCTGGGGGAAGTCCGAGGGGAAGTCATTTGGGTATTGTGGGGCGACCAGCCTCTCATGATTTGCGCTAGCTGCGTACGTTTATGTTATGGTCTATATGGTAGACCATCTAGGTAGCTAGCTATATCCGGTTTACCCTGGACCTCAAGGTGGCTACATGATACGTGCACAAATATGAAGATACAGCTCCACACACAGCGAATGTGCTCTGCCGCGTTCCTTGAAGTTTTAAGGATCGAGCCCAACCAAGCACGGGGCTTTAAAAGCTTTTACATGTTTATGGAGTCAATGCACCCCCAAGCCGATGGACGGCGTCTGAAACCGACAAGGCAACTACGACTCCAACAAGAACTGGCGTCGTCCCGGTTCTGATACGGGCAGGATATGAGCCTACGCCCTTGCGGATGTGAGCCTTAATCCTACGCCTTAGACCACTCGGCCACCGTACCGCACGGCAACTTAGGGCAACCTGCGGAGGCGTCAACTAATCAGCGCCACACTCCTCCATGCCTCGATCGGCAACTGCAAGCCCAATGAACGAGGGAGCAAGCAAATCCAAAAATTAAATTATGTACGGACATTACATAAGTAAGGGAGCCCACGGCTCTATACCAGAAGAAAGAGGTGGCTATCGTTTGGATTGGATGCACGGCATTTAGCATGTAGGGGTTCTGGCATCCGTAGCCTCCATATGCTCATGTACCAGCGAACAACGAATGTGGGTTGCTGAATTCTACACTCCGTGATTTAGAGTTCCGTCTGTCTGGGTCTTGAGCTACAAGGCCCACGCAGTGGTGGCCCACGCAGTTCACTCTCCGGAGCGTCATGGCCCGCTGTTTCCAGCCCCACACTCCGCGGTGTTGAGCCCCAGGATAGCCGTACGGCTGCTGAGCCGTACAGTGGGACAGGTTCCGCCCCCGAGCAGGGCAGTTCTGAAATGTGAAGCCCTCAAAAATATAGAAGTAAAACATAGGAAGCTGGCGCTCTGATATAAAGCAAGCCGATTTCGCAGTGAGATGAAGCACCAAGAGGAAAACAGACTCGGCCAGCATTTAAGCAATATATGTGTGTCTTTGAAGTCATTTTGTCGGTCTGGAGTCGATCGTTCTGGGAACGGCCCCAGGACGTGCCGAGGTGTGCACTACAAACGCTCAACTACCAACGAATTGCACCGTTCAGTGAGCATCTGGAACAAATGACGCGGTGCCAGTCGTGTGCACGCCCAGGAGACGGTGCTGCACAGCGCCGCGCCGGCCATAGCCACTGTTGCCACCGCCCCCTCCACCGGCAGCGGCACGCGGCTCCCAGCGCGGCCCCCACCAGGCTGGCGCAGCAAGGGTTGCTGCACAGCGCCGCGCCGGCCATCGCCTCCGCCGCCTCCGCCGGCGACAGCAGCCGCTCCTAATGCTTGGCGGCCTGTCGGGTGAAAGAACATAACGAGTTGGGCAGCGGCAGTACTGGTCGGTCAGCATCGTAGGGATGAAATTGAGAAGGACGGTTAACATGCTTCGGAGCTATTGAGAACCATCCAACGTCACGCCTCCGGCGCCATGATGGAGGACTACGGCGTGCCGTACAATGCAAAGCACCCGTTCCGCGTGCAGAGCCCGATGCCTACCATACTAACAGCTTTGCTATCGCAAAAGCATCATGGTACTGCATGGTAACAGCAAGTCAGCGACGAGCAAGGTGCTACACTGGCACGCAGCCCCCTCACAACAAAAACAAACAAATGAACACCCACTCCAAAAGGCGGCATCCCGAGACACAATGCGAAGGAATGGCAAGAAACGACAACCGAGGACACTAGTGCGCCAACCCCAGGCGGTACACACCTTGGCCCTGCCCTTGTCCTTGTCCTTGGCCTTCGCCTTGCCTGCAGCCTCCCCGCAGCCTCCGTCATGCTCTGCGGGCGCTGGCTGCTGCCGCCCCGCCACCACGGACTGGGCCTTTCTGCCCTCCTTGCCCGCAGTGACTTCGGGCTTTCTGCCGCGCTGCCTCAAGTTACAGCTGGGCCCGTGCTCCGCCACCGTCCCCTTCACCGCGCTGCCCTCCTTGCCCACCGCAGCCTCTGGCTCAGCAGCCGGAGACTCCACGCCGTGCCGCCTCTTGCTGCTGCACGGCGCCGCTGGCTGCTCCATTCCCTCCTCGCCAGCTGCCACGTCGGCGTCGGCGCCGGCCCCCACCACCGCCATGCGGCCTTTCATGGGCACCTCCAGGGCGTACTGTTGGATCTTGAGCAGCGGCTTAGGCAACTCCCCCGAGCCTTCAAACTGCTGCGCAGGAAATGACGCAAAGATGTCAGGCGGCACGGCGAAGAAGAGCGCTTTGGTCATCTTCTTAACTGACTCTGGCAGCTGGTCAACCGCGGTGGAGAGGCCGTTTATGTTGATGCGGTGGGAGCTGGCGACGGTGACCTGGATGAGCATGACCTGCGGCGGCTGGGGTGCCGCGCCACCAGCAGCCGCAGGCCGGACCAGCACGCTGTCAATGGCGGCAAAGTTCTGCTGCTGCTGGATGAGGAGGGAGCCAGGCGACGCCGCAGCCAGGTCCCGGACGTCCAGGCGCATAGTAGGCGGCAGCGTCAGGCTCTCCGCCGGGCTGGTTGGCTCTTCGCCGGAGAGCTTCCGCACTCGGAACGTGCCGCCCTCGGACAGGCGAACGTGGCAGGATGCCTTAAAAACGCGACCCCGCAGCGTCGCCAAGGACGGATCACTTGCCGCCCTCTCCACCCACTTCCGTATGGCCTCTGTCCCCTCAGCCTGAAGCCAGGGGGGCGGTGGGGACTGTGCATGCAGCAGGTCATGCCATGCATGACGACGACTATTTTCGCGAGTTTTTTTTGATACACCGCTATCGCCTTCGAGCAGCTCTTGAGTGCCGCGCCGGCAGATTCCCTCACCCCGCCCAACATAAAAGAAGGCACACATTTCCACTATTGCAGGCCCCCAGCCGTCAGGTCTTCCAACACTCGCAGTAAGACTATCGCTGGAAATGTTCGTGATGCGCTCAATGCGAAGGAAACGCGTGCAGCCTGCACCACCCACACGATGAACTGCCCCGCACGGCCCTTACCTGAAGCTTCTTGAGAACTGTCTCAGCGATCACCTCCGAGCCGAAATCGACGGCCACCTTCTGGCACTTGCCATCCACCTGCCGTAGTGCACCAGGAGCGGGGATCCCGCAAAAGTCAAAAGGCAAAATCAGAGGCCATTGCCTTGGAGGCGCCAGCGTGCAGTCCCCCCCACCTAAATGGTTGTTGCGTGCAACAATCTAAGTTTATGTAGGTATGGTTATCAGTGCAGTACAACCCAACAAATTTGCCTCTCCATACCTTCACATGCAGCAGCGTGTGGCTGACGATGGGTGCGGCCTCCATCCCCTGTGCGGCCCACCGCAGAACCTCCTCGGGGTTGCAGGAGCTGACTGTGTCCTTCAGCCTTCGCTGGACGGACTTCACCTGCAGGCGGGGGGCCAGGACAGCGGCGTGTAGCATATCCTCAGCCCCAGGCCCCTCCACAACCGCAGCCCCAGCTGCACCTGCCTTACCTCAGCCACAGCCACTCAACCACACATCATTGCAGTGCCGCACAGCCGTGCCGCAGAGCCGTGGAGCCGTGCAGCACCTCAGAACTGCACAGTGCACCGCTGAGCCGTGCAGCAGCTCAACGCCGCATAGCCGCACAACCAGGCAGTGCCACTGACCCCACAGACCGCCGCACAGCGCCGTGCATCGCAGCAGAAGCTGCGCACCGGTGCTGAACCATGCGGCACTGTGCAACCATGCAGTGCTGCAGTGCCGCACATAGCCATGGAGTCACACAGCACCGCAAAGCTGCTCCGTGCCGTGCAGCGCCGCAGAGCCATGCAGGTGGTCAACACCACAGAGCCATGCAGCGCCACAGCACCCGCAGCGCTGAGCAGCCGCGCAGCGCCACAGCGCTGCACAGCATCACAGCGCCGCGCAGCGATGCATATACCTTGCAGCACCACAGAGCGTGCAGTGCTGCAATTCCGCAGTCCCGTGCAGCCGCTCATTACTGCAGAGCCATGCAGCTGCCCAGATCTCAAGAGCTGTGCAGCAACGCAGACTGTTGTATCATGCCTGGGACTTGTCGAGGGACCCGAACCGTGGGTCAGCCAGCGCGTTTCCGACATGTAACCTGACTTACATGTTTACCGTGATTACACCTGGTAATCTAACTTGCAAGGTTCTGGACTGACCTTAAGTGTGGTCAGTTGTGACACCTGGACACTGGCAATTCTGGTTCTTCTGTGAACGTCTTTTGGAATTTACTGGTGGTATTCTCATTCATGCCTCTGACACATGAGGTGTAGGGCAGCCTCTGGTGGGCGGCCTACATATCCTGATTCTCATCCAAAAGGCGTCTCTGGATGCCATCCAAATTAAGGGTTAAGTAGCACATCACAGACCCGTGCAGCCATGCAGCGCCACAGAGCTGCGCAGTGCCGTGCAGCACCGTACAGCGCCGTACAGTGCTGCAGTGCCGCGCACCACTGCAGCCGTACAGCTTGCATAGTCGGTGAACAACATATTTTCCCGCTGTCGCAATAAGAATAGTGATAATACTTTTCAGCGCAGTGCCGACAGCGTCGCAGCGTTGCAGCCCCAGCCCCCCCAACGTCATTTCCCCAGTTCGGCCTCCACCGCAACACCTTCGCGCACCTTCGCGTTCTCCAGGACGTAGCGCGGAATGCCGCCCCAATTGGTATACGCCTCCTTCATTTCCACCGCATCCAGGCTTGGGGGACGAGCAGCTTCCAGCTCATCAAGGCTCCAAGGACCCATCCACAGCTCGGCATGGGGCGTCTTGGCAAACTCCTGAGCGGCACCGACAGGCGGTTGGTCATGGCTGGGCGGGAGCAAGCAGGAGGGGCGCGGTTGCTGCTGGTGGCTGGCAGTGTTTTTTTTTTCGTTTGGGGCCTAATACCCTAGAGTAATAAACTGGGTGTTTCTTGCGGTTACAATTCCTTTTTGTATAGTCGCTGGGGGGGGCTGCGCCCCCCCCCTCAAAGGCTGTACGGTGTGCTGTAAACAACACTCGCAAAGCTCGTGGCTTTTTAGTGTGGCCTGCCTGGCATCCATCGTGATGTCCCGCTGCCGGCTGAGGGAGCAGGGACCGCACCGGACACGGTCGTGCACCTCGCCAGCCTCCATATCAGGCGCAACACACTCAGCCCATTCGAACAAAGCTGTCCAGTGCGCCTGGAAGCGACGCACTCCCTCATTCTCCCGCCAGCTCCCATCGCTTTGGCCTTTCGGCACACGCTGTGTTTGCTGGCGCCGCGCCTGCTTTTGAATCACCAGCGGTGCGTGCTGCGAAGCACCAGCCCTTGAAGGTGGCGGTGGTGCCGTGGCGACATCTTGGGGCGGTGGCCCTTCCTCGTCAGAATCAAGCTGCTCAGCTGAGTCGCTGATTGCTACAGTTGTGTGTTGCCGCTTCGCCGGGGGATCCTCAGCTTCGCTCAAATCGCTGGCTTCACTGACTTCAAGAGCGGCAACTACGGCATGCCTATCCTTGTCTTCTGTATTATCTAATTCTTCTTCTAAATGTTTGGGGCATTGCATCTGCGGACTTTCTGAGCCGTTTGCTTTGGTCAAGAATGAACGAATGCCCCGTTGACCTAGGTTGAATGCAACAGCGGGCCGTCTCATGGTGATATCATCAAATATTTTATACATAGATAGTGCATAAGCTCCAAATGTTCAGCTTTATATGTGCAGAAGGCGTTTGGGGCGACTTATGGCCGAAGTAATGAACCAGTACGGCCAACTGACCAATTATTCCATTTCTTCCAGGCTCAGACCCCCATTTATTCCCAAAAAAGTAATATATTACCAAAAAAATAAACACTGGTGGCTGCGCGTTTGCAGGCTGCTGCTTGTTGCTGCCAGTCCCGACTCGGCACGGTGCAACACGGTACGCAGCGGCAGGAATATTTATAATACTATTAGTTACACCGTGCAAGACACACTCGTGTGTTAAGGGAGGGATAGCCAGGTCTTGATATACATCCAAAGACGAGGATAGCCGGCCCATCACGATCACCTCATGATGTGGGGGATGAGCACGATAATCCATCACACATGCATCCAGTCGCGCCCTCCCCCCATATCCCAGCTTGCAAGACCCACCTTATACGCGTCAATGCGAGGCGACGAGACCAGCACGGTCACGGCACCCACTACCGACTTGTAGCCGAAGGCGTCACAGAGGAACCTGCGGGATTGGGTACAAAACGGTCGAGGGCTGTTGAACATGGAATTGCCGAGTCCAGATGCAGTCAATGCAGGAGCCATCTTGCACAACATCTTGCACAACATCTTGCACAACATCTTGCACAACATCTTGCAAGAAATATGCTGCAGAACCACAAAACCGCTCTATACTTGCTCAGCATCGCCACACAAGTATGGGCAGAGGGCGCACCAGGTATTTGGATCCGACAGCTCGGCATGGAAGACGGTGGCGTCGTCCGCAGTGAACACGCCATTGGGTGTGAACAGGAGCGCCTGCTTGCTGGTGGCCCCATGAACAAACACGACCGTCCGCCCCAGGCAGGCTAGGCGGTAGAGCATGTCCAGCAGGAAGGCGCTCTTGCCGATGCCTGTCAAGTCGTTGGGAAATACACAGCGGGAAATACAATTGGGTACAACGAGGAACGGAACGCCTTGGATCCATGGATGGGGTGGGCACTTAGGGTATCCTCTTCACCATCATTAAAATAGCACCCTATAGGCACGGACTTCACTTCAAGCAACCAAACACGACGACCAATTCACACCACAAACATTGCACCGTAATGGTTGGCAAACACATCGCGACTCATGGAGGCCAACACAGGGAGGGAGTGCATCCACATGCGGGCGTTCAAGGCGAGCCCCCGCCCGCCCGCGCTCGCCCTCCACCACCGTCTCCTGCCTTTCCAGGCGTGCTATAAATTTTATTTATTTATTTATTTATTTATTTATTTATTTATTTTGACTGTCTTCGAAAGGTTTTCCCGGCGCACTTGACTTCCTTCAAAAGTCACGTACCGCTAAGTTCCTTCCTGAGCGGATCGGAACTTACTAACAGTTTTCTAACAGTTTTCTGACCCGTCAGGATTAATCATATACAAAAACAGCACCAGTGTCGCGGTATTTGTTGTTATTCACCTGGCGTCCCGAGGATCAGAAAGCGCCTCAGGGCACTGTCCGGAGGGCCCTCCTGCAAAGCCATCATCTCATTGTAGGCCACCTCGTAGCAGCTGCGGCGCAGCAGGCGATCCACGTGCGCCCATCGTGGCCAAGGAAACCGTGCACCACCAGCAAGTGTCAGCACCTCGCGGCCAGGCTCCCCCCTCACAGCCGCATGTGGCAGCGTAGCCCAGAATGTGGCAATCGTGCCTGTGGTAAGAGTGGGGCACAAAGCGCTTGACGAGCTCTCGTCCATGCCGGCAAGACACAGCGTAGTAGCGTGCAGTGTGCAAGTGTTGCGACAGCTATGCAGTAGCGCGGGGCAGAAGAAAAAAGAGTGCGCCGGGGGAGGCGGGCAGCATGGGGAGATGAGAAAGAGGCGGTGAATCTAGAAAGGCGCACGTGATGGTGGTTATGGGCTGGGGCTGTGTGTCGCTGCCTGGACGGGCTGCAACAAGCTGGTGGAGCACGACGGGCTGTTTGCGTGGTTCACAGTTGCTCGTGTAGTGGTATGAGGTATGACATGGTGCGGGTCTGGGGCAGGAACGGCGCTTACACGCAAAGCCCTGGCGGGGCCGGGAAGACTGCCTGGTATGGCGCGGATTGGGCATGGCATATCATATAGCGAAAGCAACGCGTGTGGGTGTGTAAGTTGCCAATAGCTCACAATCCGTGCCCCGTATCTACAGCAGCGTGCGAGTTTGCATCCCACACGCAACCCACACACGCTAATGGAGAGGATCGTCTCACCTTCGGCGGCGCAGCGGCGGCCTCCCTGGCCCGTGCCTGTGTGTCGGCGGCAAATGGCAGGACGGGCACAGCAGCACGCCGTTTACAAGGGGAGGGTTAGCTCAGTGGGTAGAGCCACATGATGGGTCATTCGTGCCCTTGCTGACCCAAACAGCAACAAGAGATGCACGCGGACAAAAATTTATCATCCATCCTTTTCAAACTAGGTGGCAACACTCAAGTATCCATGATGTGCTCGGCTTAGCTGCGTGTCTCAGTTTACCCTGAGCTCTCCTCAGTTCTCCCCACTTTGGCAGTGGTCCTGCGGTGGTCTTGCATTAGCAATGGACTCCGGACGCAGGTTCTGAGTTGGCGGTTGACTGAAGAACACAGGGTCAAAACATTGGCAATTGACCGCCCTCAGTTTTGTTCGCATGCGTCCAGTGGAGATGCGGACCCAGTCGAGTGCGGAGCAAAGCCCCGCAGATCAGCAGGAGCCGCGCACTATCTATGGCTGAGCCAACGCATGGGCCAACGCACACGCGCACACACGCAACAGCTTGCTGCGCTTCTTGGGAGCTTGTTCCAACCCTCATCATAAACCATGTTGGCGTGCGATATGAGCGAGTTTGTTCGCACCTCCTCCCGCATACTCCTGGTGTGGTGCGAGATATTTGTTTTCCCACGTTGGTTTTTGCTACAAGCTGCGTGAGCGCAGCTCGCGCCTCGCACAGCCCTTGCCCCGCACCCGCTGCGTCCCCCGCCCCCAGATGCGCTCGTTTGCAACGCAACCCAGACAGAGGTTCGTGAAACAAATTGAAGAGGGTCGGACCCATGGAGGGCGAGGGCCCCGAGGGCTCAGTTTCTCCCGTGGCATGACCCGGGCTGTCAAGTGCAGTCATGTGCAGTCGGGGTCCGACCAATTGCTTACACAGTCAGTCAGTCACTGCACGAGGGTTACAGCATAGGCCGCTTTTCAGAGACACATCATGTTGCAACTACCCATTCAAAACCACCGACTCACTGCCGGCCGCCCCTCCACCGTGACCAGCCGCGCCTGCAATCACAGGGAGTGTAGACAGGGACGCAGCGAATGCGTGGTCATGGCTATGCGCATAGTGAATTGCGTAGAGACATCAGTGTAGTGACACGGGTGGTGGGCGCACACAGTACCGCAGGTGCGGGAGAGTGCGGCACGGTGGGGCAAGGGCGGCTGACGGCCCCTCCAACAACACGTTCGCAAATCATCGTTGTTGCCACAAGCTGCGCGCAGTGCACATGCAGTACGCACGCCGTGAGAGAGCACAGGTTTCAGTCGGCCGGATTCTGCGTGTCCACATATGCGGGGGTGTACAGACGGCCTCTGCAGACGACCCAGCAGTAGGCCTCTGCTATCAACCACAATTGTTCGCTGCTTTTGTATGTGTCACACGTGTATGCGACGACGGGCACAGGAAGCCCTACAGCCCAGCCAATACCTAACAGCGAAACGCAAGCGGGGGTGGGTGTGAGCAGGTGCACTACAACTGCTAGTGCTGGGCGTGTTGGGGCGCCTAAGACGGCAGGCCAGCAGAAGACGCAGGTGTGCCTCGACAGTTTGCACCACGTGCAGTTTCAGTTCATGCGGTGGAAGAAATAGAGGGCACGCGTCAAGCCAGATGAGAAATGTGGTCATGGGGGGCGGCTTGGGGCCAACGAACTGAACAACGGGAGACGAGAGGTACGCAAACACGACACAGCATGGCGTCGACAGAACAGGTACCAAGGCACACACAAAGGGTCTGAAGGCACATGTCAACTTTGCAAGGCTCAGGAACACGAAGTAATCCAAGTTGTCGCATATACGAAGCGCAAGGTGCCAAAGATAGGACGGCCGAGAGTAGGGTACGAGGTGTGGGGAAAGGAAGCGAGCTCGTGTAGGAGGCACGAAGCGGAAGGAGGCCGCGCCATCAAGCGAGCGCGGAGACTCGCGATCCTAACGTCGGAGCTCTGAGCATCGCGGCGCTGCAGCACTGCGCGCAATTCGCCTCTTAAGTGGTACAACCGCGCATGCACACACCTTGCGCTTTGAGGATCTGGTCGACTCGCGCCGACCTTAGCCCAGCTTTTTGGAGGCCCTCAGAAGAGGCGCTCGCAAAGTCATCACGGTCGAGATAGCCCTCCTTTGCAAGGTTGTCAAGCTCGCTGTCGAGAAATTTCTTGTCGTCAAGCCCAAGCAAGACCATTTGTTGCCGCTGCAGCTGCCGCCGCTGCTCGTCATCTTCCGAGGTCAGTATAAGCTGGGCGCGGCTGCAAGCTCGACTGGCGGGGCGCTTTGTGGATTTAGCTCGCAAGATATCAAAGTTTGGAGGCAAAGTTTGGGGCCTAACAACTTCGCGTCGGATCGCGACTTGTCGGCACCCCAGCCCGGCCATCCACGTTATGAGGGTCTTTCCATTGGCTGGTCGTAAATATTCGTAAATTTTCCTTAGGGCCGGCCGGGTCAGCCGCACCTCCTTTCTTGGGATTTCTTGCACCAACAATATATATGCCTTGATTATCAGGGTTTGAGCTTGACAATGCGCTAAAGACTTTTAGCTTGGCAAACAATAGTCAGCAGCAGCTGTATGTGCCTAGATGCACAAAGAGAAAACGGCTGTTGACAGGCTGTTCACGGATGACCGGCCCTGTTTGGTGGTGTAGTATTTTGGAAATCTGTTAGCATGGTTTTGGAAGGTTTTAATATAATATTGTGAAATTGCAGTGCATTCGGGCCTGTAGGCGGGCCGTATTCTTGCAGTTCTATGACGCGGCCTGTGGTCAAAATAGGGCCGGTCATCCGTGAACAGCACCTTGAGTGAAGAAACCTTAGGGTTTTTAGTGCGGTTACGTGGTGGACCATCATCGTCATCCCTCGTCCGCTTGAGCACGAAGCGCCTTAGAGCAACGTGCCGGGTCTCCCAGACTTCCGAGAGGAACCTGGCTAGTGCCAGGGGTGGGGCCTCGGTCATAATCGTGCGCATGTTGCGCCCTTGAAACGCGAGGTCACGTTCGTACTTAGCCCGTGTACATACTTTTGTTCAGCTATTTACAAAAAATAGGATATGTTTCGGATACAGCTTCACGTGTGTCACACAAACAGTATTGCCGCGTGAAATTCTACTACTGACTCGTTGGTGTCGGGTCCATGGCTCGCTGGCCCCATCAGCCTGAGGACCGCAAGGGCATGGCCGTGCCTTACCGTGCTGCACAAACACCTTCGGAGCGAAGCGAGCTCGCATAGCCCGACGTGGTGCTGCTGCAGACTAATACTGCCCATAATAATAATCGAAACAATCGAATAACCAGTCTTCTGAGAATAAAATTCCTTAAAACGTCCTGATGACTTCCGATTTGTATGGGCCTAAAACCGTTCTTAATATCTTTCTTTAGCTCGTTTTGGGGCCCTTCAGAAGTCTTACATGCATTCTCAAGGATTCTTTGGCTGCTGGGCTTATCTGTATGTTCTTGGGCTCTTCTTCATGGTTCTTTGCCTCGAGCATACGTAGCCATATGCTTAGGATGTTCTTAACCATTATAGGGGCTGCCCAGCTCAGCTCTCTCCAACCCCGCACCCCCGCTGTCGCTGTCGCTGTCGGACCCCCGAGGCCCTATTTAACGCAGGTCTCTGCAAAACTGGAGCTGCAGCACAACGTATGCAATCTTTTTTGCGGTTACGACACTGTGGAATGAAAATTGCTGCCCAATGATACGTACATACATACGCACATACATGGAAATTAAACAAACTCGTATCCAGCAGCGAGTAATACAATCAAAAGTGCAACTCATCATGCAACTCTCTTCTTTTCTTTAAAAGCAACGATATGCAGCAGATCGTGGACCCGATTTCATTACTTGCATCGCGTTGTTGAGATTTCGGTTGTACGGGCCCGCAAGCTCATCAGCCCAAAGATAAACGTACAGGGCTACTGCCCGGGTGGATCCTGACAAATTCGATTTCAAATACAAATACAAATACAAATACAGATCCAGTTACTGCTACTGGCGCGTTGAAAATCCACATCGAGCAAATATGTTCCCGCCATAAGTTCGTCCCTCCCTCCCTCCCCGCCGTTGCCAACCAAAGTCACCAACAGCTGTCCCAACGAGTTGGATCTCTCCGATATCTTCCGCCGTACAGTGCGTCAACGAAGCCGCCATTGGCCTCCGCCTGCTCCAAGCTACCTGCCAACTACAACCTTTTAACCTCTCTTTCTCCCCCTTTTAACATATACACACACACACACACACGCACGAACACACGCGCTCCCTCAAAATTCCCCGCCACCTGGGGGCGCTCCTCCTCTCCCTTCCGGCCTCCTGCCCCCGGCGTTTCCTTGGTGCGTATCTGAGCCTTCCATTTCGCTCCTTTCCGTACCGCCCTCTTTCCTCTCCCCTGCCCCGCCCCCGGGGAGCTCCTCCTCATCTCCCATATAGCTCCCCTTCCTCCTGTTCGTCCTCCTCCTCACAGACCTTCAAAACAGCTCCTTGAGGTTGTTGTTGGCGGGACCGTTGATACAGTTGCCGCAACTGTCGAACTGCGGAAAGAGCGGGGGATTAGAAGCGTAGAAAAGGAAGAGGAGTGGATACGACATGGCGGTATGGCGAAGCGGGAAGAGGGCATTGTAAGGACGGAAGGGAAAAGGGGTAGTTGGTGGCTGGTGATTGGAAGTTGAACGTTGGAGGTTGGTAGCTGGCTGGTTGTTGGAAGTTGGGGCTACCTCTCAACCTCCATGAAGACCGTCTCACCCACCGCGCGTTATCTTCTTCCCAACCCCACAGCTCCTGAGCTCATTTCGATACCCCACCAGCTGTACCGATGGAAGCTGATTGTTATGATTTGTATTCCTCGTCGTCCGCGTCTTCCTAATTTCCTCCATGCACTCGGGAAGCCACGCCCACCGCCCCCTCCTCCCCCCCCTCCACATACACACACATACACACACACACGCACACACACGCACACACACGCACCTGCGAGCCGTGGCACACGCAGTCAAAGGTGGCATCGTTGGGATTCCACTCCAGCAGACAGCCCATATGCGGGCAGATGGCGGAGTGCTTAATTAGGCGGCCCTCCCGGGAGCGGTATGCGGCCACCTTCGTAAGCCCCTCCTGGACCACCGCACCCTCACCTGGAGGCGGCCGAGGGACGTGGGGGGGTGTTTGTGGGCGGGGGGGTGGAGGGGGGTGGAGGGGGGTGGAGGGAACCCGTGCTGTGCCTCTCTAGTGACCGCATACCGGGCCCTAATGTAACAGTCGTCACTTTATCGGCGATTCCTTGCCGAACCCCGCGACCCGGCTTTTCCCCCCTACCCCCCCAACCCTCTCCATCCCTCCACTCCCACCCGGCTTGAGGTGCTCTGCCTGCGTGTGCCCCATCAGGCCCAGAGCGCTGCGGGGCAGCACCGTGTCCGTCAGACCTCGTACAGTGGCAGCGGCCTCACTGCCCAGCTCCTGAGGTAGGAGAAAGGGGTGGGGGGTGGGGCGGGTGGCGTGGGAGGGGGAGAACGAGGGAGGTGACGCATTCTGCAGCGCGTGCAGAAAGCTCGTTTCCCTGGCTGACGTCTGACTGAACTGGCTGAGACCTCTATAGGTGATAGGGGCGGTATGCGGCGCGCGCGGATCCCACGACCCCCTCGCATCATACGTGGGGGAATCCCCGAGAGGCCTTTGTACGGCACAGATACACAGTGTGCTATCGACTTGTTGAGCAGGAGGCTCGACGAGTTCTGCAACCCTTCTCCACCTCTCCTCCACCTCTTCTCCACCTCTTCCCCTTTTTCCCTCAGGACGCAATTAATTCCTTCATGGGTTACGGCATTCCCTTCGTCGTGCAACAACCCTGCCGTACGTGTCGTACCTCCAGGCTGGAGACATTCAGTGCTGGGGTGATGCGCGAGGGGCTGTATAAGTCAGCCCAGGGGTGTTGGCGACCCGAGATGAGGTCGGCCAGGATGAGGGCGGCGATGGCGCTGCCCGTCATACCCTGACCGCTATCACCTGCGCGGCAGGAATGCTATTTTATTTATTATGCTCATTACCGTTATTATTTTTCAATATCAGTATATTATGTTATGGCGAGGGGCGAGGGGCGACGGTTCTCACCAGTGGCGATGTAACGCTTGATGTGGCTGACCGCGTTGATCGGATTCAGTGGATCCAGGCCGTACAGGCCGAGCAAGTCGATGGGCTCGTACACCTGCATGCGAGGCGTAAAGATGGGGCTCCCAACGCGACATCACCAATTGCCAGGCCGATATACATACATACGCACATCTACCAGCCATCACGACCGGCGGCCCTGGCCTGCCTGCAATTAAGGCAGCGCCAGCGCTGCCTCTTCACCCAGTCCTCCTACCGCCCCAACCCCACCCATCAAAACCCAACCAATGTCCAACCACCTCTTACCAATGTCCAACCACCTCGAGACCTAACGAATCTAAACTCACTTAAAAACCTGAAACCCTCACCTAAATCCCTGACACCTACCTGGCCGCTCCACCTGTACACGACCTCCCCCGCCTGCGGCCACATCGCCCGAGTGAAGTCCTCCAGGGCCTCCCAGCTGTCCGAGTACTTCCCCGGGTACTGCCCGGTCTGGTGGTCCTCACCTGGGGAGCGGCGGCGGGGGGGGGAAAGGGGGGAAAGGGGGGTAAGGGGGGAAAGGGGGGAGGAGGAATGGGCCGCGGGCTCTCGGGACGGCCATCGAAACGCAGTGTGACACTGCGGTGGTGGTACGGCCGCCTCCCCCTTCCCGAGGCTGCTTTTACGCATGTAACGCACGTACATACGTACATACGTACATACATATCCATATGTAGTATGAAAATGGGCGTAACCTAGCCGCACAACACGACTGGAGCCCTCAACCCTAGAGCGCTAACACGGTCCAAAATCAATGACGGGCTATTTTGATTACAACTTCGAAATGTCATATTAAGTTCGACACAACAAATGTCGCAAACTAGAGTGGCGAGGACCGCTGACCGACCGATAATTCAAACTGGTCGGAGGACAGCCGCGGCCTCAAGGCCGCAAACCACCAAGAAAAACGAGAACGAGAACGAGAACGAGTTCGGGAATTAACTCGTCTTAATCTTAACGTCCTGATGTTACCGAAGGAGAGGCTATTATTCGTGTCCGGTCCGGAGTCATGGAAATGGGTCGCAAACACCCGGCCAAGCTCATGGTCAAACTCCATCCGCTGGGCGGGGGCCCGTGCGGTTTGACATGGCCGCGACCTCGGGCCGTCAAACGCGTCAGGTGGATCGGGGGGCAGGTGGCACTGCAGCCATGCAGGAACCGTGGACGGTATATTACCGCAGGCCATGGGAGGGCTGACGGTGGGCTCCACCCCTCTGGGTTAGGACACTCTCCGCCCACCTCCTGCTCATGCACCCCGCCTTCCAACCGTGGGTCCTGACGACCGCCAGCCAAGCCGGGCCCCGGCTCGGCGGAAGCGATCTACCCACGGATATCAGCCGGATTGTGGGCGCCCTGGGACACCTGCACCTCGCAGAATGGTGCTGGGCAACCGCACCAACCGCACCAATTTGGGAAGTATTTTGTGTGATTTCTTTGCCATCAAGATGTGCGGTCGTGCCCGAGTGGTTAAGGGGTCTGACTCGAAATCAGATGGGATCTCCCGCACAGGTTCGAATCCTGTCGACCGCGGATTTTGTCAATTCAGAACTTGTTACTTATCCTTAAGGCTTACTGCATGCACTATAAACCCGTATTCATGAAGGGGATGCGTCCTGCTGTGATAAGTTTTGGGGCATTGTTACAGTTGGGGGTAGGCGACTCACCAATTACTGTGAGGGCAACAGGCTACGTGCCGCTAGGTTGGGCGTAGGCATGGCTTTGGCACCGAGCATCACTTGCTTACATTAAGGCATCTTATCTCATAAAGCACACTGTGGCCGGAGCCAGGCCGCTTATTATCATGCAAATTGACTTTAGTAAGGCGTTCGACTCCGTTGACCATGAGACACTTTGAGGCTTCCTCCTCGAGCCATATGGGCTACCCGGGCGCATCCTTGATTCTCTGAAGGCTAGCCACGCTGATGTGAAGGCTCGGGTTAAGTTAAGTTGGGGAATAGGTTGGGACCTGAATTCGCTGTGGGGCGTGGTGTGTGGCAAGGGCGTCCCCTTAGTTACAAGTTACAAGTTCCGCACACAAGTGCGGGTGTGTCCGTAAAATCCGGGGGGGCCATGGACGTTGTATTGGTATTGATGCGGGTACGCGGGAGGTCATCTTCGTGTAAACCTTTCTGGACTCTTCATAGAGGTGTTCGCTCATTACACTGATTGATGCTCACAATGCTGATTGCCGTGTACGCCTTCCTGACCGAAGGAACATCCTCCGCGAGCAGAGTGTTAGCCAGTGGTTAGGGCGGTGAACTCACCAACCTACTTTTCGTTGACGATGTGTCACCGGGGGCCGGAATGCACCAACCTAAGCAGCCGTGTGCGTCTTGTGTGTGCCCCCCGCGCTGTGTTTCGGCTCTGGGCCCCCGGCCCATACATACATACATGTGGCTGCGTAGAGTCGGGATCGGAGCACACAAGACTAACCGACTTGGACTGTGTGCTCCCGACCCTTGCGCTGTGTTTCGGCTTCGGCACCCGGCTCTCGCGGCCCACAGTGTAATCTAAGTCATACAGGCATAAATACACGCATACACACGCTTACATACACGCATACATACAGACACACGATGTGGTGAGATGCGCCGTGGGAACAACGGCAGGAGATAAGAGGGGTAACCTTTAGAGTGCCTGCCTCCCCTGTACGGCGAAACTCACCTCCGACTAGCAGTACGTCGTACGGCTGGTTGCCGTCCACATCACCCGGCTGTAGCCGTATGTAGTGGTAGGTATCTTCAGTACTCCAATAGTTGGCCCGCGCCGTACTGTCTGCAGCCGTAGTTCGTACGGAGTGCGACAAGAACACCGGGGGGGGGGAGAGGCACGGTTCCCTTGGTCACTCGCACAGACATCCAGGCTGCCGTACACATGTACGATATGTTTACACGCATATTTTCTTCGGGCTATCTATCTCACCCCTCTTTTCGCGCAAAATATTATGAACTTCACTAGTCGCGGACCAAAACCCGCTGCCCTCCCCCTTGATATGTAATCCGTCGCGACCAGCATTATGTCGTACTTGTAGTACGAGACACCTGTAGCCCTTCCCCCTCTTCGCCAGCCTGTTTATATGTCTGTCTCTCTGTCTGTCGGCCTGCACAATTCCATCGCCTTACCTCATTTGAATGGTACGGCTCATAGACCCCTGGCCCCCCGCACAACACATACACACACACACATACACACACGCACACCCCACACGGACCAACCCCAACCTCAGGTCATCTTTTAATTTTAAGTAAACCCTACCATCAGGGCCCCCTCCTGATATGTACTGCAACCATGTACGGATGCCGGCATGTACGAATTCACACGCAACATGACCACAGTGTGTATGTATGTGTGTATGTGTGTATGTGTGTTACACCGCCTTCCGGAGTCCCCGCGTTACCACCCCCCGGGGTATGTGGGTAACCTGGGCCCCCTAGGTCACCTAGCGGGAGGGGCCGTACGTACGAGCCAGGACCGGGCCCCCGGGGGAGCTGAGGGCAGATGAGGCTGTCCGAAACCGCGAGGGGGGGGGCAGATGTCTCCAAGAAAACGCTCCAGAAAGACTCATAACGGATATCTATGGCTTGAAAGGAACCCCAGACACGTGTCCTCCCTGCCCCCCACCAGTACCTGACCGCCGCCCCGCATAACCTCCCC
>NW_003307554.1:1334277-1335281 GCF_000143455.1 Volvox carteri f. nagariensis | reverse complement strand
CCCCCCTTCCCCCTTCCCCTTCCAGCCTTCCCCCCTCCACCCCCAATTCCCCCCACGAACGTTTCCCAGTATTAAGATTGCCATATATAGAAGAAGAGAAACTCTCCCCAAGCAAGCCCTCCACAGTCCCCAATTCCCCCAACAACTCCGGAATCCCGCCTGGCCAGCAAGCTGAGGGTCCAGCGTGTCCTCGACACGTGTATTCTCGTACAGCCGGACGCCGTACTTCTTCGCCAGTACGTCAGCTAGGCCGTTGATGTACTTCAGGGGGTGGAACTCGGCCGACCTGTAGACGGGTGCCGTACATCATCTTGATGATTTTGATTATGAATCCAACACGAAAAAGGGGGTAACGACTCGCGAGCAATGCTGATTCGCACACTGACACGCGCACAATGACATATACTACATATACGTGAAGTTTGGTGCGGCATGTATACGTGTAATGAATTAATGGGCCGAGCTCGCTCCCCTTTTTCCCCCCCAACAGCCCGCCCTCCCTGGAGCATGCCTCCTAGGTCAGAAGACATTCGCCACGCGCATGAGCGCATCTTCCTACCCCCACTCGCATAACCATCGTTGTGCTTCCGTACTTTCGTACCCACCTTCGAACGTACGAACGCGTACCTGGGGAAGATCAGCGCCTGGCCCAGCTTGCCATGTCGGGGGTCACCGGCCAAGTCCACCAGTCGTACATCCGACATACCGGCCCGGTGGCAAGCCGCCAACTCGTCTCGGAGCATGTGAAGCGTGGACTGGTCGGGGTCGTGTGTTTGTGTTTGTGTTTGTGTTTGTGTTTGTGGGTGTGGGTGTGGGTGTGGGTGTGGGTGTGGGTGTGGGTGTGGGGGGAGTTGGGGAGTTGGGGAGTTGGGGAGTTGGGGGGGTTGCCTGCCCTCATAATGTTGTGTTTTCTCGTTCGCACTGAGGACGGGAAGGGGGTTTTCTTAAGTGGGCGGACATCATCGCCATCCAGGAGCACATGCAGTGGTGTGGCCCTCCCCCTC
>NW_003307554.1:1289585-1334110 GCF_000143455.1 Volvox carteri f. nagariensis | reverse complement strand
CGCCGCCCCGCACACACACACACACATATACACACATACATACATTAATACACACAGGAAATCAAACAATTCACAAGCACAGAGACAAGCATTAAGACTTGTACATACATACGCACATGAATACAATCTTGCAGTTCGTGGCCATAATAACTCCATGTTCTCTACCTCACCGATTTATCGTCGTGGGAAAACAGGTAGCCGTCCAGGCGGGTGAAGTCGCACTGGATATCCTCCTCCTGGCGGGCGGGCGGTGACAGGCGTCGTACACATGATCATACGAGTGTACGAAGAACGTCAGTACGGTGGGAAAATACGTTTTCGTTAGATGGGCGAAAGAAAGATGCAAACAGGGCCCATGTGGACTGTCGTACGTTGTGGTACACGATGACATGTGCGAGCGTGTGTGTGTAAAAGTGTATTATATAAATACATGTGTGTCTATGTACGCAGGCATGTATGTATGTATGTATGTATGTATGTATGTATGTATGTATATATGTATGTAAGCGTTACGGAATAACAACAGCGGAGAAGCGGCGGCTGGCTGGGAATCCTTATTACACTCGTACATACATTTGGTTGGATGCTGGTGGTGAGTTGCTGAACTCAACGAATACACTCTGAAGTCGGATGGGGTGAACGGATTAGGGTGCCCCTCTCGCAGGGGAGAGCAGGGAACTGCCTCGGGAAAGGGGGCCGCTGGTGAAGCTTTACCACCCTGTAACGACATACATACATATATACATATATATACACATACGACTCAGTGCACACCGATCCCTTCCTAAACAAGCCCTAATGCGCTTGAGAGCTAATGAACTCGTACATGTACGACCCGTTCGTGGAAGTCAATGGCGGCCAGGTGCGACTCCGCGACATGGCGGGCGCCCGCCTTGCCGTACTGCAGGAGGTCAGAAGCGTTAAAAAGGCATGCAGCCAAGTCGGTAGGTAGTCAGGCAGGCAGGCAGGCAGGTACGTTCAGGCGGGATAACGTCAGTCTGTCAGTCAGTCTGTCAGTCCGTTAGGTAGATAATTGGGTGGGTGATTGGGTGGGTGGCAAAGGCCCACTAGGAGGTATACGCACGGTACACAAGTACATTGATGCCACACACCGTCGCGGCGTGCCGCCTCCCTCGCCGATGCCAACATATAGCTGAGCTACGCGAGAAAGGTTTCACACATATCTATATGGACTTCCATAATCCGACCGACAGTACGACATCGTCACCCTCACCATCACCCCCCACGCACACACACACACAACCCCCGGGTAAGAGGTGACCACTGGCAACCTCAACCCCTCCCCGTACACAAATACACACGCACACACACGTACACAAATACACACGCACACACACACGCACACACACATGCACACACACACGCACACACACGAACACGCACACACACGAACACGCACACACACGAACACGCACACACACGAACACGCACACACACGAACACGCACACACACGAACACGCACACACACGAACACGCACACACACGAACACGCACACACACGAACACGCACACACACGAACACGCACACACACGAACACGCACACACATGCACCCCCACCCCGACCAAGGCCGTACCTTGCTCTCAATGACGCTGTAGAAGTCGTCATTCCACTGCATGATGTGCGCGGAGGTGCGCCCCGACTGGCCCGCGCCGCGCACACGCGCCTCCAACACCACCACGTCGTGGCCTGCTGCCACAGCCACATATACAACCGTAATGACATACATACATATGGCAGGCGGCTGGCAGAGGTTAAGGCCTGACTTCTGCTCCCAGTCGACCCAGTCGACCCGGGTTCAAATCCGCCTGCCGGCTCCTCGGGTGTTTGAGGAGTGATGAAATGGGAGGTGGCCCCCCATCTTATGGACGGTGTAGGACGTGATAATATCAACTTGCGAGCCGACCAGGAACTAAGTTGATGCGCCGTTGATCCGCTAGATTTGATTGGATGCTGGTGGTGAGTTGCCGAACCCAACGAATACATTCTGAAGTCGGATGGGGTGACGGATTAGGGTGCCCCTCTAGCAGGGGAGAGCAGGGACTGCCCCGGGAAAGGGGGCCGCTGGCGAAGTTGACCACCCTGTAACAACATACATACATACATGCAAACAAGCTACATGCACATACAAACATATATATGTATATCCTCCGTGAGCAGAGTAATATTTAATGATAATGAATTATCAGTGCTCCATCACCTGACCCGTTTTAAGCACTGTGTACATACGTACATACATACATACATTCATGGGCTGTGGAAGCAATAAAGAGGTTCCGGGGGATCGCGCGCGAGCAGAGGACCCGCGGTACTGCGAGCTCCTCGTCGAGGGGGGCCGCCGAAACGGCCTCAGGAGACGCTGCTAGAGAACCGTCTTCGTGCATATTCAAAAACAATACTTGTGCCGTACATTCTACAGCTACGATAAAGACGAAAAGCATCCACATACCCAGCTGTCCACTCACACACACGGTCCGGGCCCCCACCCATCACCACTACCACTACCACTGCCACAACCACAACCACTGCCAGTACCACCCACCTTGCTTGGCCAGCTGATAGGCGATGCACAGCCCCGCCATGCCCGCCCCCACCACCAACACATCGCAGGTGGCGTCCGCAGCCAGGGGCGGGAAGGCGGGGCGCTGCTCGTCCATACCCCACACGTTGTGGACTAGACCGGGGGCGCGCTTGGAGGCGGGATCCTGTCGGCGCGTACGTATGTATGTATGATTGTGTGAAGAAGCGGGGGTGAATAGCTTCCAGCTTGTGTGTGTGTGTGTGTGTGTGTGTGTGAGTATGTGTCTCCGCTAGCCGGCTGGCAATCAGTCCCCCGGTCAGTGCCACCCTTCCCCCATCTTTCCCCGGACATCACCCGCATCCTTCGCGCCCTCCCTTGCCGGCTTCTGCGAAGTCAGCGACTTCTTCGGGCTCAGCACCCAACACCACCACCGCAACCACCAGCAACAGTAGCATCCAGCGGAATCTGCCGCGCAGATCGACCGCGGCGACATCCCCACAAACCCACAACCCGAACAGGTCGACTCGCTGTAGGGCCACAACATATGTCACGTGAACAGGTCGGTATCGCCGTCCATCGGCATGGGGTGCATGCACACGACCGTATTGAGACAGTTGCGATATTTACACTCCACTCCATTACGGGATCGATCCTGAAACCTATCAAGACAAGAAAATGACTTATCAACTCAAGGTAAAACGTTGGGAGTGAAGTTATCTACGTGTTCACATAGTCATACATACGTGCATGTATAATTACTTCAGATTAACAGTAATATTTGTCTATCAGTCGTAATGTTTCCATAACAAAGGGTCCGGAGGGAGCAGCAGGGTTCATTTTTGGAAAGTGGTGTCCCGAAAGGGGTGTGTGTGTGTTCGATTCGGTGCGTAGGTGCTGGAAACGGTTGTATGTATGTATGGAGGCCGCGGCGAGGGCGGGGAGGTTAGGAGGGGCAACGGACCGAAAGTGTGCCGCTGCGGGAGGCGTGAAGGCTATTAACAACAAACATACATACGTACGTACATATGTATGCATACATGCACACAGCCAGTCACGCGACCGGATGCACACTAGCAACTCACTTGCGGTAGTGTGCCCACTCCAGGGAACCTGGCGTACGACCTCATCCGGTCCTCCGCGGGCCTTATGGGGTGTGGCAAATCACTGTGGGGTGGCGGGTGGCCCGACGCGCCCATCACGCCGGCAGTCTCCTGGGGGAGATACCCACAGCCGTGGGAGCGAGCGGCGTCGCGTCGCATGTCGTGTTGAAAAGAAGGTTGCCACGGAATGTAACGATGTGTAATCATGGTCAAATTGAAAAATTGCAACGTAAAAATGTAAAGCGGGCACATATAAACTTTTTTATAAAATTTTATAACAATACATGAATATGTAACAAATATGATGCATTACATCATGCATCATTTTTTTATGTATCGTTTTTATAATTAAAACATGATATATCCTAAATCAATATATTATATAAACTGTTTACCTGAAATAATTATTATAAACTATATGTAATTTAAAAGCATACGTGTGTAGCATGGGTTTGCAAGTGTGATTCTGCGCACAAAATCAAATTTCCCCTTTCCCCTTCCCGGACCGTTCCCTCGCCATCATTTTAATCGTCAACATAATCATCTCCCCACCACCCTCATCATCACCTCCACTCCCAGCTTCATGTTGCCCTGGCGGTTCTGGCTGACCTCCTCTCTGTCGGCGGCGGTATTGCTCCGCCTGTCGGGTGCCGATGCTGAAAGGTGGTGGCCAGGGAGGGACATCACCAACCGCTCGAAAGTTCGTTCGTTCGTTCGTTCGTTCGTTCGTTCGTTCGTTCGTTCGTTCGTTCGTTCGTTCGTTCGTTCGTTCGTTCATTCGTTCATTCGTTCATTCGTTCATTCGTTCATTCGTTCATTCGTTCGTTCGTTCGTTCATTCATTCATTCATTCATTCATTCATTCATTCATTCATTCATTCATTCATTCATTCATTCATTCATTCATTCATTCATTCATTCATTCATTCATTCATTCATTCATTCATTCATTCATTCATTCATTCATTCATTCATTCATTCATTCATTCATTCATTCATTCATTCATTCATTCATTCATTCATTCATTCATTCATTCATTCATTCATTCAGGAATGCAGGAATGCAAATCGCCTGGGGGGCTTCCGAAAGCTGGGGGGCGGTCTCAGGGGGCGTGCTTGTGTGTGTATGGGTGCGCATATGTATGTATGTATGTATGTATGTTTTTATTGGTGTGGCCGGAACGACATTAGTGAATTCTGAAGGGCCGCAAGGTTACGGCTGCACATCTTCAGCGCAGACAGCACCGCTTCCATCTTCCCCACTTTCTCTCTCCCCCCCCCCGAGGCTTTTCGTCCTCTCCCTCCTTTCCCAATTTCCCTCCCTCCTCTCCCTCTCCCGTACTTTCCTCCCGCTGTCCTTTTACAGTCACGATGGCGCGGTGGCTGCTGCCGTACTGCGATGTGGCGGACGGTGCCGTAAACCCCTCGGCACGCTACAGCAGCCGGGGGTTTACTCGTGGAGGTTTTGAAGGAGCCCGCTGGCCCACTGGGGGACCCTTGACCCCCCAACACCAAGCCACCCTCCTCGCCTTGTGGTGCTTCTTACATATACGTGCGTGTGTGTTTTGCGCCTTCTGGAGTTGCAGTACTGTTACCCTCCGACGACATATGATTCCCCTCTTTTCCTACGCACACCCAACCCCCGGGCCCCCCCCACAAACATTCACTGGTGAAACTCTGGGCCGATGTCGTACGTACGCTCGTACACACAATGAAACACAGACCGACCTGAGTTAACACGACCACCCCCGGGATGCTGTGGCTGTGTGAACTCGCTTCCGGAGGACGAGGAGGCGGAGGAGGCGCACCGCACCCCCACCAGCTGAGAGCTGTAGCTGTATCTGGAAGTGTAGCTGTAGCTGTAGCTGTTCGAAGATGGGCGGAGCAGCAGGCGGCGGCCGTAGCCGCACGCGGCCGTAGCCTTGGTTGCGATTGAGGCGGCGGAGGATGCAAGCAGCGACGACACGGCGCGCGGTAGTTTATTGGGCAGGAGGAGAGAGGAGAGCATAGTAATAGGGTGGCGACGAGCTGTATGGGGGGCAGTGTTCCGCAGCGGCCCGTAAGTATTAGCGGGCTTCTGCTGCGCGGAGGTTCTGCTTGTGTGTGTCACGATGAATCTTTGGGGCGCTGGAGGCGACGTTGCTTAAGGTTAGGATTAGTATTTTGTTAGTGCTTTTCCTACTTTTTTGTATTTGTCCTAATTGCACGACGATGTGCGAGAGCTTTTAGGAACGTTGCTCTGAACCTTGTAGCGTCCTTGTATTTTCGTATACGGCGTGCATATGCGTTGGATGTGGTCGGGAAATGGTGTGCGATGGCTTTGCGTTGTGCGGTTTGGGAAGATACATCGTCATTGTTTGGTCAGCTACCCTTGGAAGGACATTGCTTCTACCATTACTACTAGTGGTACCCCCAAGCAAAGCATTTCATTGTTGTTTCATTTATAAGTGCATGTGCGCTTTGGAAAAAAATTGTGAGCGACTACAGCGTTCCGTCCGGGTCTTCGAAATACCGCAATTTTGGAGATACGCAGAGCAGATGAAGAACGCGACCGAACCATCGCAAGAAATTTGTATTTTCACACAAATTTAATCGGGCGAAGCAAAAGTAGATCAGGCTGTTGGGGCGCACTCCAGAGAGAACGCCGATCGTTGTCTGACGCAAGCCGCCCAAAGACACCGGTGCCGTACTCCTGCTGCCGCGGAAAATACTCCTTTTGTTTCTGATACTGTTTCTGGAGCTATCTGCGCGCGATCGCCAAAAAATATACCTTCCTGTGGGTCCCAGGAAACGTTTTGTTAAAACATTTGTAGGAAAGGAAAAAGTTGGAAAGTCAAGCTTGACCGCTTCCAAGCTCTTTCAAGCACAAACACCGAGCTGATCGAAAGACAGAGACCGCATCGCGCAACATGAAGAAATCGGCCCAGCGCCGGCCCCAACACAACCAGCACCAGCCGCACCCTCCACCGCAGTCCCACACGGGCCCGGCCGCAGATCCCCTGCCCGGCGCCAAGCCGAATCGCCCGCCGGCCGCCGCCACCGCCGGCGGCGGCGGCAACATCAGCCCCATCGCCGCCCGCATCCTCAATGAGCAACGGCAGCACCAGAATCAGCATCATCACCGACACGGTTTCAGCTATGACCCCAGCCACCATGCCGTACCACGGGCGCCGGCGCCGTCCCCCTTGGACCGGTCCGCCGCCGCCGGACCGCCATCACCATCGTCATCATCTCCATCGCCATCACCGTCGCCGCCACCGCCGCCGGGGGTGGCCCCAAGTAGCCCCGCGACAAGTGATGTGTCGCCGTATTTGGCGCCGCCGCCGGCCGTATCGTCGCTTCAGGAGCATCAGTACGACGGCGGCGGCGGTGGCGGCGGCGGTGGGCGACGGCTGGAGTCGCAGTTCCTGGTGTCGACTCCGATGTCGCTACACGCGCGTGACGTACACCCCCTGGAGCTGGCGTCGCAAACACCCAAGACCGCGATAAGGCCCGAAAGAGCCGCCGCTGAGGATGCAGCTGCCATTGCCGCTGCCGTAACTGCCGCCGCTGGCGGCGCCAGCGGCGACGACAGCAGCGGCGGAGAGGCCGCTCTCAGCCGTCCAGCGGTGGCGCGGCTGGCGCCGACGCCTCCGACAATTAGCCGACTGTCCCTCGTTCCGGCGCCGGCGCCGGCGTCGCCGAGGGAGGAACAGCTTGTGACCCATGGGTTTGTGACCCATGGGTCATCGGGGCCTGGGTCACCGATCGCCGGCATCGCCTCATCGGCGCCGGCCCGCGGCCTTACCGCTAGGATTTCGGATGTTGGCAGCGGCGGCAGCGGCGGCGCCGCTGCGCCGTCGTGGTCGCCGTCGCCGCTTTACACTGCTTCCGCTGCCGCTGGCGGAAGCGGCGATGCCGGCCACGGCCACGGTGTATCGGCGGCTGGCCTTCACCAGCTCCTGAAGGCTGTGTGGGTGCTCGGAAGGCGGATTTTCGGCCCGTTGATGGCTGTCGTACGGGAGCGTCCGCTGGCCGCAGCAGCCATGGCAGCTTTGGTGCTGCCGGCGGCGGTTCTGCTTGCATCTGGGATGGCCGTGGAGCTGTTGCTGATGCCGTTGATTTCGATGCCGGGGTTGATAGTCAGTTTTGTGATCAGTTTTGTGATGGCAATGGCGGCGTCGCTGTCGTACCGTCGCAACCGCGTGGCGGCAGCGCGCCGCCATGCGGCACTGGGTGAGTACCCGTGATTGTGTACGGCATCTTTGCATTTCGGCCGCTACACCGCTTTCCCTTCATCTGTTTTCTGTCCTCCTTGACAATGCGGTATGATGTGTACAACGCGTGTACGATCTGTACGATGCAGACCAGAGTTCACTGATTCACTGCCAAGGTTTTCCACTGTTCTGCTCTTCCCCCCCGAAACCCTCCGATCAGGCCTCCTCTACACCGCTGGCACACAGCTGCCCGCTACCTCACAACTGTCACAACCACAAGCACAACCACCACAACGGTCGCGGCCGTCGCAATCCTCAAAACCATCCGGTCCTGCACCCGTGCCAGCCGCCGCCGCCGCGGCGGGCGCCGCCGACGCCAGCTCCACTCTGACCCTGGTTGACGACGCCGGTCTGGCGGCGCTTCGTTTTCTGTACGGCGGCGGCGCCCTCCCTGCGCGGTTGGCGGATGCCCGACACGGCGAGAGAGCGGAGTGGGTGAATGCGCTGTTGGCGAGGGTGTGGCCGGCTGTGGAGGGTCCTCTGCGCGGCCTGATCGGGTATGTCTGTCTGTCGGTGTGTCTGTGTAGGAGGGAGGGTTGTAGGGGGGTTTTCTGCTGACCGGGTGTTGGGGTCGATGATGGGGTTACTTAGGACGATATGGTACTTTAGTAGGTAGGGAGGATGGGGGGGGGAGCGGGGGGAGGGGGGGAGGGGGGGGAGGGGGGGAGCGTCCCTAAACAACCCCTCCCTCCCTCCCTGCCTACCCCTACCGATACCCTATCCCACCATTCCGCATGGTGTGTATGCCGTTGGTGGTTGGTGGTTGGCGGCGGCATCGTGTGCAGGCCAGCCATCCATGCGCAGGCAGATCTAGCTAAGCCGCCGTTCATTCGCTCAGTGGGCCTGGCGGACCTGTCGCTAGGAGAGACGCCGCCGCGGGTGGAGGCTGTACGGGTAAGGCCGCTGGCGTCGGCGGCAGCGCAAGCGGAGGCCGTGGCGGCGGTTGCAGCAGCAGTGGCGGCGGCTGACGCCGCCGCAGCCGCCGCCGAACCCCCCGACGACGCCAGCGCTGCCGCCGGCGAATTCACTTTCGACACTCGGCCATTGGACAGTACCACTGCCCCGAGTATCGCTGCAGCCAGCGTATCGCCGGCGGCGGCGACTGTAGCACCTGGCGGTGGCAGCGGCGGGGGCGGCGGCAGCACCGCCGCCGCCCCTACTGCTGGCGTGGTGCTATCGGGAGTGTCTGACGCAACCATGTCAGCAATGGCGGCTGTGGTTGCCGTACAGGAGCACGTCACTGGCAGCGGCACCGCCGCGGCCGCCTCGGCGCCGGCCGCTGAAGCACCGGGTACCGATGGCGGCGGCGGCGGCGGCGTGGAGGCAATTGAGGTGGAGGTGGACTTCCAGTGGCAGGGGGACCCCACCATCGGGCTGTTTGTGGAGGCGTACTTGACGCCCGGGTACGTGTCAAGGGGGGTTGGGGGGGATTTAGGGGGGATTAGTAAGCAGTAGTAGCAGTAGCAGCTCGTGGCCCAAGGGTCATAATCACTTCCATTACTTTCCCTGCTCGCCGTCGCAGGAGTACATGCTAAAGAATGAATCCATTTCCGCACCTTTTGTGTGTTTTCGTTCCCCTCCTCTTCCCCTTCCCTTCCCTCCCCTTCCCTCCCCCTCCACCGCCAACATAAAATATGAAGCGCACAAACAAAACCGCACGGCGTGTGTATGTGTGTATGTGTGTATGTACGCCTCCACGGCAGGGGCGGCACGGTGCGTCTGACACCACGTCTGAAGGAGTTGGCGGTGGCGGGCACGGTACGGCTGGTCTTGACACCGCTAGTGCCGTACCCGCCTGGTTTCGGCGCCATCCAGGTTTCCATGCCACGGGCGCCTCAGGTAAAAACCTGATTTACGTTTTCGCGTGTGCATGGCAATGCGTGTGCAATGCGTCGTACACATGCACGCACGCACGGTCTCTCCACACAATTACATACAGACACACGTAATGTCGTACATCTTCCCTGGGTTCGTACCGTCATGTACGGGTATTAACCTTAAGTGGTGTGGGCTATAGCGGGTTCTATAGTGCTCCATGTCCCCCCCTTCTTTCCCCCAACCCCTTTCCCCGACCCGTTACTTCTTACCCCCTATGGACCTGGACCGCTCCCCCCCGCGCTCCCCCCCTCCCTTTCCCCTCCCTTTCCCCTTTCCAGTTGTCGTTCTCCTTCGACCTGGGGCCCGGGGCTCTGGGGGCTGGGGGCGGCGTGGTGACCGGCCCCGTGGCGGCCTTCCTGCAGCCGCTGTTGCAAGATATCGTGGGGGAAGCGCTGGTGGGTTTTCCTGCTGTGCGGAGGGGGGGGGGAAAATGAGGGGAGTTGTGGAGGGGGAGGTTTTGGGGCGGTTGGGTTGTTAAAATAGATTGTCGATGTACGGCACGGTAGATGGGATTAGATGGGCAGTTGAAGCTTCGAATTCCGCATGCGGGGCACGTGAGTGGGTTTTGAGGTAATGAGCAGTGGCTTTACTCCTACACATACACATACGCATCTACGCATCTACACATCTACGCACATAGGCGCGCACACGCGCACACACGCGTACCCACTTTCCGCCGTCCTTCCTAAACCCTTCCCCCTTCCCCCAACCCCGCAGGTATGGCCGGAGCGGGTGGTGGTTGCCGTACTTCCTGAGCGCCTCACGGGGCCCCTCACTGACTTGCAGCTAAGGACCCGGGGGCTGCTGGCGGTGCGGCTGCTGGAGGTCAGGGGACCGCCACCACCACTAACACCAGTGGCACCGCCTGCGAAGAAGGGGGAGGGGGCGGGGGCGGGGGAGGGGGAGGCTGCGGCGGCAGAGGAGGAGGGCGGCGGCAACATGCTTCGAGATGGGGCTGAGGTGGAGGTGAGTTGCATGCGTGCGTGTGTGTGTGTGTGCGTGTGTGTGTGCGTGTGTGTATGTGTGTGTGTGTGTTTTGGATGTGCGGTCTGACTAGCGGTGGGTCACATCGATTGCTGCCACACGGCGGCCGGGAAGGGCGAGTTTTGTTTGGGACTTCACACGGCCCTCTCGTGCAATAACCAATGCCTGGTGTGAAGTGTAGGACAGGGAACAGGGGCTTGTACGGCAATGTACGGCATGTCGATGTGGTGCATCTGTCCAGTACACCATGACCCGCGACTCACACAACACCGTATATCACCAACGCCACGAAAACCGTGTGAAAGATGTACGGCGTGTTTCTTTCTCTGCCTCCCCTCCCCTCCCTTCCCCTCCCCTCCCTTCGATCTATGACTCGGTCTACATGGTTTTTCCTTCTATGAGTTTTTCTTCGTCAGGCTGTGCTTTGCCGTACCCCTCCCTCCCCTGCCTCTTCCTAAGCCAGCTCCGCTGATAGCCGTACTCGCACAGCTATCAGCCTTGGCACCCGCACCATAGTCCTGAACAATCTTCGCCACCCCTACCACTTCCTACACCCCCACCACCTTAAAACCTCCCGTACACCCGTACACCCGTACACCCGTACACATAACAGATAACCGCCTTCACTCGACCCGACCGGAGGGTTACGACGCCGCTCGCAACCTGCCACTACGCCGCCGCCGCCGCTGACGGCGCCGCCGCCGCCATGCCAGTGTGTACTTGGGGTGACGGCGATGGTAGCGGCGGCGCCCGTACGGCAAAGGCTGCAGCGGCATCGCCGCCGCTGCTGTACCTGCCTGTACAGGAGCCCCGCAGCGACTTACTGCGTTTGCAACTGACCGAACGAGTGGGGCTCAATTTGGGGGTGAGGGTACCAGAGAGGGGAGGGAGAGGAGGGGGGGGAGGGGAGGGGGGGGAGGGGAGGGGGGGGAGGGGAGGGGAGGAAAAGAGGGAGGAGGGGAGATGGGGAGAGAGAGAACGTTTTGAAGGAATGGCCAGACACGAATGCCACTGCCACTGCCACTGCCACTGCCACTGCCACTGCCACTGCCACTGCCACTGCCACTGCCACTGCCACTGCCACTGCCACTGCCACTGCCACTGCCACTGCCACTGCCACTGCCACTGCCACTGCCACTGCCACTGCCACTGCCACTGCCACTGCCACTGCCACTGCCACTGCCACTGCCACTGCCACTGCCACTGCCACTGCCACTGCCACTGCCACTGCCACTGCCACTGCCACTGCCACTGCCACTGCCACTGCCACTGCCACTGCCACTGCTACTGCCACTCCGTGTCAGGAGCTCCTCCAATCCGGCAACCTGCTCAGCGGGCTCCGTCACGTGTGGTCCTCCAAACGACCCGTGGGTCGCACCGCAGTTCCCCTGGCGCCCTTGTGCGCCCAGCCCGGGTCCTCAGTGACAGCCTGGCTGCCCCTCCACCCGCCCGGGGAAGGAGGGGGGGAGGAGGGGCCCGTCGTGAAGAGTACGGCGCGTACGGCAGCTGGAGAAGGAGGGCAAGGAGGGGGAGGCGGTCCTGCAGATCGGGAGATGCACCGTGGTAGGGTAGCGGGCAGGCCGCAGCTGATGACGGTGGGGGAGGAGGGAGCCGCTGGGGGAGGTGGTGGCGGCAGTGGCGATGGAGGAGACGAGGCCTGGGGCGGTTTCGGAGCTGGCGGGCAGCGGGCGACGGTGTGGGCAGGTAGGTGCCTTGTCGGGCCCGTTTCCCAATTGCCAGGAGGGGGGAAAGGGGACCAAAAAAAGGAACCTTCGTGGATTTGCGTTTTAATAAAAATGTGTGTGTGTGCGTGACCCCATACCTGTAAGACTACCCATACGAGCCGAAGGCCCAAAGGCAATACTACAACGCCTAAAAGCCACGGAGGAAAGGAAAACACCGCACATCAGCCCAGACTAGCGTCCAAAGGGGGTAATTGAGTTTCGGTGAGCCCACATACGTTCCAACATCCTCGCCAGACGTGCGGGTTCCCATTTCATGGCCTCCCAACATGCTCTAAAAATGTGGATTGCTTGGCTAGGCTGGAAAGATCTGAAGAGGATTCTAGGGAAGTAGTGGTGTGTGTTGTGTGTTGTGTTTAATCGTACGTACGATGTACGACGATTGGAAAGCGGACAGTCGTCCATTGGCCCTCTTCAGCACGTCAGTCTTCGCGTCTCTTCTTGAGGAGGAAAAGCTCCCGGAATGCGTGTCGTACCTCGCGGTTGTGTACGGCGAGCTGCAGGGAGATGTGTACAGCAGGGGTGACGACCCCTAGGGAGCGACAAACCACGACTGCACGCTGGGAAGTCTCGACTGCTCGCTGTTCGTTGCTCCTCATTCACTCACCCATCGCCAGATTTACTTACTAACGTACATACGCATACGTACATACATACCTCTTTTGTGCAGTGCCGGCCGATGTTGGCCAGGTGCCCACTTCCGCCGCCGCCGCCGCCTTCGACGGCACGTCCCTGGCGGCGACACCCCAGTCGCTGAGCGCGGCGCTGCCGCCGCAGCCGCCTCCGCCGCACCGCGCCCGCGGAGGTGCCGTACTTGCTGTCCTTAGCTACCTCTCCGTCGAAGTGCTGTCGGAGCGGCTGGCAGCAGCGGTGGCGGAGTCGCTCCGTACGACAGGCATGCTGCCGTTCGTACGAGGCCTGCTAGTTGTGGACGTGGTTTCGGCGCGGTGGCTGCTGGGACCGGATGCATACCCGCCGGAGGAGAAGCCAGCGGCCGCCGACGCCGCCGCCAGGCGTATGGCGACGGCGATGTACGGCGGCGGCGGCGGCGACGACGATGAGTCCCTTTCGGACTTCAGTGATGAGGATTCGGACGAGGACGAGGAGGGCGAAACGGAGGCTGGCGCCAGTGTACGACATCAGAAGCAAAAGCAGGCGGAGGTAGCCGCCGCCGTCGACGCCGCTGCCAGGATTATAGAGTCCGATGCGCCGCTCACCTTCGGCTCACAGGAGCCCGGCGGCGCTGGCTCTCTCCACGCCAACCCTGCCGCCGCGCGCGTCGTCGGAGCCGCAGCCCACTTGGGCCCTGCCGGCGCTGCCGGCGGCCTGGCGCTCCGAAACCGCCATGGCCGCATCCGCTGCGATCCGTACGTGCAAATCGAAGTGACACGGCCGGTGGTGGCGCCGCTGGCCGGCGCGGAGCCGGCGGCGGCAACGGCAGCGGAGCCCATTACAGCGGAGGGCGATGCCACTGGCGGCGGCGGCGGCGTCGCGCCGTACATCCTGCGGGGTCCTCCGGTTCCCGCCAGCGTGGATCCATCATTCGGGCTCCATGGGGAGGTTGACGGGGTGGTGCCGGCGGCGGAGGGCGCTGAGCTCCGGGTTCAAGTGAGTCCGGGTGGGGGATCGATGGTAAGAGAGTTGGGGGAGGTGTGGACGAGCCACCAAGGTGGCGTTAAACGGCCCCTAGGGGTCATAGAAAGCTCCTTCTTGACGGGTGGGCTGCCCAGGGGGTAAGGTTTCCCTGGGACTTGACAAACGAATGGCCGAATGAATGCTCGTTTGATTTGATTTCTCGTGTCTGTCTGTCTGTCTGTCAGTATGTCTGTGAACGGCGGCGCGGTCGTTGGAGGAACGCACTTCAGGGCGCTTTGCCATTTTTCGGCCATTAGTTCGTCGCCCTGAAACGCCCCCAACCACGCGCACACATACACACACACAACAAAGTTGTGTGTGTTACATGATCGTGGGGTGCGTTCCCGTACCTGTAAACCGCCCAACGCGAGCCGAGGGCTCAAGGGCTATACTCTCGTTTTACATGTACAGGTATGGCACAGACGATGGTTTCGGAGCCCTACACCGCTGGGCCAGGCTGTCGTACCGCTACGTCGCCTGCTACACCCCGACGGCGCGGTCACGGTGGCGGGGTCCACGGCATCTAACACCGCTACAGGTGGCCTCGCCGGCGGCGGCGGCGGCGGTGGCGGCGGCGGCGGTGGCGGCGGCGGCGGCGGTGGCGGCGGCGGCGGCGCCGTCGACAACGGTTGCGTGTCGCCTTCCGCTGGGCGTCTTGAAGGCTGGATGCGGCTGCAGGGCAAGGGCGCCAGGGGTGGCGAGGTACAAGTACGACTGCAGTTTCTGCCGTACTTGCCGTAGTACAATTTTTTGAAAAGCATATTTTTGGTTATATTGCCAGCGCCGGGTGTGTCCCAGCTACTTCCTTTTGTACAATATCAAATCACCCCCTTTAGATGGCCCTTTTTTGATGTTTTTGTTGATTTTATATCAGTCCGCCGGCATACGAGCTGTGCAGACGTGGATGACGGGGAGAAGGAAGGCCGACTGGCCGACTGGGGACTGAGGGGACTAGACCTTCCCCCCGATGTGTGCCCCTCGGTGTACTGTGCTCACTTACGGTGGTGGCAGTCAGGGCTTTTCAACTGTGCTTTTCAACACTTTACAGCGGATAGCTGCACTCTGAGAACAGAGGTTTCTCCCCCTGTATATACAGAACATGTTCTATTGTATTGTGGTTACAGTATTTCCGCCGCCGACGCGGCGGGTGCCCTCACGAGCCGTGAGGCTCCAGAGCACGCTGTTGACGCTCTTCAAAAACCTCAGTAAGGAAAGTAGCGATTTTCCTCGGATTGGTATTAAGAAATACCTTGCGCATATCAGTATCTTCAACGTTAATCAGAAACCTATTACGCAACTCAGTATACGCCTCACACTCCATAAGCACATGATATTCATCCTCAACCTTACCCGACGTACAGACCTGACACGTACGGCACTCTCTCGGCCTATGGTGCCCTTTGTTGACCTCCAAAGGCCAACAACAAAGACGGAATTTGGCAACCGTACGCAACTGGTTGACCGGCAAATAAACACGCAAATAGCCTGTGGGATCGGAGCCCTCTTTTGCAGGTGAAGGGGAGCCCATCCAGTTATGATACCTGCAGAGCGAAACCCCTTTACCTTGGAACACACGCGGATCACCCCCTTGGCTGAACTGATCCCAGTCACTTAAAAGGAACGCAGATAACCTCTCCAGAACCTCACCCACTCGAATCAACTGAGACGAGTACACATCTACTTTCTGAGAGACGGAGTCACACGCCGGCCACTCATGACCCAACCAACGCAAAATGATGAGCACTTTAGACGACCAGCAATCCACTTTGAGATCAGACAGAAGAGCTAGACGGAGATCATCTACTAACACATCATGATAGACCGACCCACGGGACTTGACTATCCTATTCCAGAAACACAACGCAAGACGTAACCAAAAGTACTGCAAAGGCAACTGAGACAACTCCCTGTACAACAGCTTGTAAGGTACCTGCTTGAGCCCAGCGCAACGTAAACAGAAGTCACGCTGGACCTGAACCATACCATCTTCCAAAGCCAAATCAAAATATGACTTACCAGCGGGTAAAGCACCTCTATCTAACCGCAGAACGGAGACAATCCTATCAGGACCCCAAACCTCAGCACCATAACAGAGAACTGAACGAACCTGGGTGTCGAACGCTTGAAGCCGAACGGCAGGAGCCCACACCCTGTTCTCATCCAACCGATTACTAAGACCGAACATAGCCCGTCGCCCTGCCTCCAAAAGTTCGTTAACACAACTCGCAAACGGGAACGCAGGGCCCCAATAGAGACCCAAGTACCTAACGCGACCACACCAGTTAATAGGACTAGGGACAAGTAAACTACCAGCCATGGGTGGGTGCCAAAGCGACCCATCAGTACGAAGAGGAAGTATGAGCCTCACCCCCTCAAACGCCCTCTTAACGACATCATCCGAAGCAGCCACAACAAGGGCCTCGCACTTCCGAACGTTGCAGCGCATACCAAAAGCAGCACCGAACTCAATAAGCAGCTTAAGCGAGAACTGGAGGCGTGCCAACGAGGTCGCGAACAAAGTAAGGTCGTCTGCGTAGAACAACAGAGGCAACCGACGATCATTAATGACAGGACATTCGTGTGCACGTGTGTTAAACCATTCGTCCATACCATCCCTCGCCTCAAGGTAGTCGGCAATAACCTCAATGAAGAACCCGAACAAATTGGGACTCATGGGACACCCCTGCTTCACGCCCTGCAGAGAGGCAAAGACGGACCCCAGGCGACCGTTAACCTTGACCCGTTGGAGAACACGTTCGTAGCTGGCTTTAAGGGCCGCCAACATGGGTCCATGAACACCCCTCTCCTCAAGACGCTGCCACAGGCTCGCCCGGGGCACTCTATCAAAGGCTTTCTCAAAATCCACCTGACACGCATACAGGGCCTGATTGCTGCCGGGCCGCTCATAACGACTTTTAAGATGACGGACAACGAACAACTGATGAGCTGTACTGCGCTTTTGACGGGACCCAGCCTGAAAACGGCACCGGACACCATCTTTATCCCCGAAAGCCGCCAGCCGCCTGTCGAGAACCGTGGCATAGCATTTGGCAATGGCGCATCCCACAGCTAGACCCCTGTAATTGTCCTTGACCCTGGGGTCGCCTTTCTTAAGTAACGGACTGAGGGACGCCACGCAAAACTGGTCAGGCACATCCCCTGTATCCCAAATGTGCTGGAAAAGGTCTCGAATCGCAGGGGCAATAACGTTGGCAGACACCCTGTCCTCATCACCTTCACGAGGGATTCGCTTGGCATACTTGTAGCACTCGGCCGGAACCATACCCAGACCCGGGGAACGCCCATTAGACAGGGACGACAAAGCCGCCTCGACCTCTTCAAGTGTGAGCGGACCATTCATAGTGTCGGCCATAGACCGCCTAGCGTGCACCGGTTCGGAATCACGCCACGCCGCCCCGACTTGGGAGCCCGCACCGAAATTGATACAGTTGAGAATGGCACAGACACGGGCCTCCTGCACCTCGTCGAAGGAGGCTGAGGCATTATAAAGGCGATCGAAGTAGTCCGTCCACTCCGACACGTCTTCCACATTGCATCTGGATGCTGGCTTACCATTCAGACGTTGCCATAGGGTCTTCGCATCCCGTTTGCATGTAGCTATGAAGGACTCCAAGGCTCGCAGCCGGTGATCCCATCACGCATTACGCTTAGCACGATTAAACTGACGATGTAACTCTTGAAAACTCGTATGCCCCACTCAGGGCGGCACGCCCCCACTTCATCACAGGAGCACATATTTTACAATAGTTTACAATAGTTTACGCCTACCACACCACCCTGGCAACATCACAGCTAAGCCCCTCGCACTGGCTTTGCCAGCGATCCAGAATCTGTAGAACAGCTGGCATCAGCCCACAAAGCCCTTCTAAGCGGGTTCTGAGGTCCGGCAAGGAGTACCCTACGCCTTCGGCCGCTGCCCTTGAGGAGGCGGCAGCAGGCGACTCCATGACGCGATCTTCCCAGAAAGAACCTTCTTTAGATGAGATATACAAGCTGCTCCAGACCCACTCTACGCAGACCAAGGCGTCCTTCGATCCCTTGCATGGCAAGACAGATGCGCTGGCTGCTCATGTTAACTCGCTGGAAAAGAATATCCCTGAAATGATTACCAAAAAGGTGGAGACCGAAATCAAGCAGTTCGAAGTTCGGGCCGCGCAGTTCATCATCGAAACTGTGCAGTCTCAGCTCACTGGGGCCCCTACGTGTGTGACCGACCGCACCGGGTCTAAACATCCGTGTCAACCCTCAACAAAGTGACATCCCGAGCAATCGCGTCCCGGATATAAACAGACACGCCCCCATGCAGCCGGCCCGTCTGGGGCCCGGCTCCGCCTCTACAGGCTTGCTCAGCTACATGCAGTTGAAACCCTGGCAGGGCCATGGCCTTGGCCGGCTTCCCGGCCTGCACAGAACAGTGCGTTTCTGTAAATACTAGCACATCGTGGTCCTGGGCAATGCGGAGGAAAGATGGGTCGGTAAGCTTAGCTACCGACAAACCCCACACGTTCCAAAGCAAGACCCTGATGTCTTAAGCCTCACGACTTGTAGCACTCTAGGTGGCACTCCCTTCGCCAGCACCCTCTGTGGTCACGCGCCATCGCTTGTGCCCGCCACGGCCCCGTTCCCGGCCGGGGGCTGGGGCGGGGGGGGCGGGACATCGGACACATCGTATTTGGAGACCATGTAGTACATGCTGTCAGTGCACTGGTACTCAATGTACGGGCCCAGCCACTTGGGTTTGTGGCCCTCGTCGTGCAGCCGCAGGAACTGCACGTTCCGAGCCTGCTTGAGCTGACGACCTGCCGGGGTGAGGTCATCCCGGAAGACGATGCCGATGGCCTTAAGGGCCTGACTGTGTCGGAAAAGCATGCCGCGGACAGGGGGGTGACGCCGATGGTGATGTTGTACGTTGGGGCCGCCTGGTTGGGTCGTGGCTTCTCAGTGCGTACTTCGACGCTGAGGAAGGATGCCTGGAGGCTTCCTCCACTGGCATCGGAGACGGCTTGGGCGATGGCTTCCGCTGCTTGCTTGGCGGTCGCGAGAGCCGGGACGCCAAACGCGATCAGGGAGCCGGAATCGTAGTAGGCAGTTTTGCCGGTCAAGTTCCTGCGCTGTTTAGACCCGGTGCGGTCGGTCGCACACGTAGGGGGCCCCCCGAGCTGAGACTGCACAGTTTCGATGATGAACTGCGCGGCCCGAACTTCGAACTGCTTGATTTCGGTCTCCACCTTTTTGGTAATCATTTCAGGGATATTCTTTTCCAGCGAGTGAACACGAGCAGCCAGCGCATCTGTCTTGCCATGCAAGGGATCGAAGGACGCCTTGGTCTGCGTAGAGTGGGTCTGGAGCAGCTTGTATATCTCATCTAAAGAAGGTTCTTTCTAGGAAGATCGCGTCATGGAGTCGCCTGCTGCCGCCTCCTCAAGGGCAACGGCCGAAGGCGTAGGGTACTCCTTGCCGGACCTCAGAACCCGCTTAGAAGGGCTTTGTGGGCTGATGCCAGCTGTTCTACAGATTCTGGATCGCTGGCAAAGCCAGTGCGAGGGGCTTAGCTGTGATGTTGCCAGGGTGGTGTGGTAGGCGTAAACTATTGTAAACTATTGTGTGAGTGAGCCCGTTGTATTTATTTTAAATGCTCCCCGGCTCCTGATTAAACAGAATACCGAACAATCCACAGTAACACAACGATAAAGCAACCAACTACCTGACCAGCTAACCAACCAACCAGAGTCACCACACGTATAGCGGGGAGCTCTGAGGCGGCTGATGACATTCATTCCGTGGACAGGGAGCAGGACAGCAGTGGTGTTTTGCAGTGAAGGGAAGTAAGCGGCCGCCCGGATCGTAACAGTGAAGGTTTAATGTGCTTTGCCTTGTTTTAGATGTTTTGCTGTCCCGTTTTTTAGGCTGGTGGTGAGGCAGGACGGGACATCGCAGAGGAGCAGCAGAGGTGCACGGCAAAGGCAGGGCAGGGTAGCGGGAAATGATCGGACTGGGAGGAGTCCTGACGCGAAGTGCCAGTCAAGTGCTCTTTAAATAAAATACATGTATGGATGTTTTTTGAAAAAACTGTTGCCAACCACGTCGGCCTGTGTAGGTGTTGCGTTGCTGTTGGCCAAGATATCTCCGAATCATGCCTTTAATTAAATGCAGCGTAACATGCTGTAACATAACAAGTTTGCCAGGTGTCAAGTTTCAGGCGTCGACAACGCGATGGAATGGAAGCGGCATGACATTATGTTATATATTTGTCATGCAAAACAATTGGACAAGTTCTGTTGCAAGTCATGTCACAAGGCATCTGTTAAACAAGGGAAATACCATGACCGTGATGCAAAGAACCAAAAAACGAGCTCTTATACTATCCTAATAACATAACGTAAGGCAAGAAGAAAGTGAATACGAGACGGAAGCCTGAGTCGACCCGCGGGACGGACCCGTGTCGTAAACGATGTCGCCCGCATGGCACCTGACACACGAATTGCCTCTATGCAGCGGGGAGCGTTGGTATGACCGTCCGAAAAGTCAAAATAACACTTTTGACCCACGTGACAAAGTAGATTCACGCAGCATGTCACCCCCGTTGAAAACACACCTATTTCCAACCTGGATGGAAAGCCCCAGACATTAAAGATTGTTTCATGCGCCCGGGGTTTGGAGTCATTATGGCGACGGCACAGGGTCTGATGCTGCGGGAGCATGGAAGATGCCACCAGATGCCCGGCGGCTGCAGCAAGCCGACATTGATGGCCATGGGGGGGATAAGACGAAACATGAGCGAGTGAAGCTGCTGCCAGAAGGAAAGAATGCTGCGGCAGATGTACAGGAAGCAGAACTGACCAGCCAAGAGGGGAACGGGGCTGGCGGCGTGCGTGCTGCTCACGCCCAGCAGCACCGCCCGCACCGGCCCCATCAACGCGGAAGCCCACCAGGCCCAGCGACTCCAGCAGCTAGTTCAAGCCGTGTTGATGGTCCGGGGGGTGATGGAGTGGGCGGCGTGCGCGCTGCCCGCGCCTGGCTACCCTCCCACGCCGCCCCCATCGTTGTGCACATCCAAGCCCACCAGGCCCGGATGTCGAAATATGTAATCCCCTTTACGTATGTTACTGCCCTTTCTGGTTCTGAGGACTGTTCTCCGAAAGTAAGCAGTGACTTTGTCTAGACCCTCTAGTGCTAAGTAATCTCTCAGGTCTTGTTCTCTAGGTGTAAGGATATATGACGGACAGCCTAAATGACAGAGATCACTCTGGTCAAGCCCACCGAGATACCGAGGGTCGTTTTTCCACTCCATGTTGACTGCAATACATGTTCAAGCATAAACGTGAATAAACCTAAGCACAATGAACTAAATGGAAAGAAAACGGCAAAGATCACAGTGATTTGAGTATCAGGCCTGAGACCGTCCCAGACCCCGATGCTCGTTCCTATCGGGGTCTCAGGGCGCCGTACATCAGGGTCCAAGGGTCTTCACCCCTTTACGTATGTGAATCTGGTGCAGAAGGGCGTTCGATGCCATGACCTACTACCAATGACTACAAATAAAGCACTGAAGCAGAAGGCTAACACTCGGGTTGCAACTGGCGGTCGGTTAGGATACTAAGAGTTTAGACTTCGCAGCTGGATTCCGCAACGGCCATTTCACGTCGCGACTCGCGAGATAGGCGCATCCAAAGTTAATCCGGTAGACGTTTGTGAGGGGTGCGGGCTTCAGGAACTAGTTTTAAAGACGGGTCTCCGGTAACTGAGTTCTTGAGCATGCCCCCGGCAAATAGGTCGGTGTTTGTCACCGTAGGCACGACAAAGTTTGAAGCTCTTGTAGAGTAAGTAGTTTCAGATCAAAGCTCTGAAAATTACTTGAGGAATCAGCCTGACTCTATCGAGCACATCTCTTCCGCGCAGGCGTGTAGACTCACTCGAATTGTTGCGAGCTCTTCGCGACAAAGGTTACACAAAAATAATTATCCAGAAGGGTAACGGAATTTATTGTCCGAACGTCATCGTCCCGAAGGGCCAAACCAAGGCTACTACGGAAGGCGTGGAAGTCGAGTAAGTCTCTTGGCAAAAGAAGTGCGTGCTCTTCCTTTATAGTTATGCCTGTGGTCCAACCGGCCCACTATTGCCGTAAAGGCGAGTTTGCTGCCTGGCCCAGATGAAGGCTCTTAGCCTTCACCCCTATCCGCACCTCCTCCCCCCGCCTCAGCCAAACATGACCGACCCAAGTCCCTTTCGACCGACCCAAGTCCCTTTCCTCCAACGCTTTCCTCTCGGCCGCTGACAGGTACTTCGACTACTCTCCCTCCCTCGCCAGCTACATCGCGTCAGCAGCGCTGGTAATTAGCCATGCAGGTATGGGCCAGGTCGTTGCGCCGTATCTCAAAAAACCTTACCTGCTCCCCACCAAATTTTCCCCACCTTTTGCACGCCCATATTTCTCCCCACGGATCCTTCTTTTGCTTACCACACAGTAACCCCTAGCCACCATATCTCACCACAACATCGTGTGTTCCTTCCCAACTCCAACCAACTCCAACCAACGTCCGCCCCCTATCTGTACAATAACTGTCACACAACCCTTTTGCACCTCCACCCTCCTCCGCTCCCTTCCTCGCCCATTTACCGGTCTGCTTCTCTCCCTCCCTCCCTCCCGCCCTCCCGCCCTCCCCCCCTCCCGCCCTCCGCGGTCCTTCAGGCTCCGGCTCCATCTTCGAGACCCTGACAGCGAGGGTGCCCCTCATTGTGGTTCCCAACCCGCTGCTGATGGACAACCACCAAGTGGAGCTCGGGGAGCAGCTGGCAGATATGGGGCATCTAGTGAGATACATGCATACATACATACATACATACATACATACATACATACATACATACATACATACATACATACATACATACATACATACATACATACATACATACATACGGGCATGGCGGCCAGGGAGAGAGCTACAGGGGTGGCAGGAGGGTGGGAAGAAGGGAGGGGGGAGAGGGGGGGATTGAAAGGGGTTTGGAAGGTCGGAGCTAAAGCTAATGCCAATGCAGAGGGCCCCAAGGAGGGCGGCTAAGGAAGGACAGCCAAGGGGGGGGGTAACCTGGTCCTGATCTGATTGTGGGGGGGTCGAGGAGGGCCCCGAGGGAGAGTTTGGGACGTGTTGGGAGGCACATGCGAGTGTCTCCCCTCCCAGTAACCCGGCGGACATCCAGCCCCCATCGTATCAGACTTACGACGAGGACCCATGTATGTCATGAGAGAGAGGAAGGGGGGAGGAAAACCGCGTCTTCAGCGAGTGGGACAAGGATTTGCAATGAGGAGAATTTCCCCCCGACAGTCTGCGCATCTCCAACCTCCAATCCTGAGTCCTCCACCCCTTCCTTTTCCCCCTCGCCAGGTGAGTGCGGCGCCGTGCGACCTGCTGGCCGCCGTACGGAGCTTTGACGCCAGTCGCCTGGTGCCGTACACCAAGGGCAGCACGGAGGACATGGTTCGCGCCATAGACCGACAATTAGGGTTCGCGCCGTGAGGGACGGCGACGGCGACGGGAGGGGAAGCGGGGCCTTCCAATGACAGATGTATGTATGGATCGGCAGGGGTGCGGATGGAGCCGTTAGAGACCTTGGAGCCAGGACCTGGCAACCAACGTACAAAGTGATGTGGAGGAGAAGCCTACTAATAACACTCCTAACCCGAAACGGCCTGGAGGTTCACTTTTCGACTCAGTGGCTCTTCGGTTCTTACTGGACGACTTCCCGAGCAATGGATAGCAGCAGTCTCGGTTGTGTTTCGGAGCCCCTTGAGTCCCAAAGTGGATCCATGTTGACTTTGGCTTTACCATGCGGGGTACGACTGGATCGAGGACTGCACAGGAGGAGAGAGGGGAGAGAGAGAGAGAGAGAGAGAGAGAGACAGAGGGATGCGGCCGGTTGAGACTGCAGTTCGTATGGGTAGTCACGCAGCTCGCAATGCAGGTGTCAAGGACTATCCGTATGTGCTCTCCGTCTGCCTCTACGACTCCGTTGGTTGAACGCGCTGCAGGGCGCGGAGGAGGGAGGGAAAGACGAACCACGAACGAGTGAGGAGGAAGGGGCGGTAAACCCTAGGTTAACTGAGTATGATTGCGTAGGAATGTTTCCGCCTCCTAAGTTGCTGGAGGGACACCTATGAAGGTCAACTGTCAGTCTTGCCCCGCTTTGGGGGGGACATAGCATCGTCGAGTGATGGCAGCTTCCAGGTTTAGACGCACATCCACCCATCCTTTCCATCCATTGCACAGCCCATGATGCAGAGCGGAGCTCCCTAAAACAACGTTGTGTGGACCCTGACGCACATACATCTGATTTCCCTACCCAAACGCCCACACAGACCACACGGAAACACTGTGTCCTGCCCACACCGGCATGAACATTGCCAGCACGATGACAGCTTTTCATCTCGCGGGGTTGGACGTTGCTTTCCGCTTGCGCTTCGGCCGCACGCACGCGCAGCCAAAAAACATTTTTGCTTCACATCAAGCTTGAGGAGGTCCCACACAAATCAAACGCGTCCAAGCACCACGCAAACAGCCGCAGCTGTCCAAGCTTTGCAGCTGACTCTGTTATGTAGCATACACGTTTATGTACAGCGCTTGAGCACTTGAAGCTCATCCATGCTCTAACTTCTGCCCGCCCCGTGCACCCCCTTTGATATGCTCCATCTTTCGCAAAATGCCCGCACATATATACACACATACATGCACACATACATCCGAACGGGCATTCCCGCACCAAGCCATGCATTCATCTCGCAATACCCGAGATGGGCTCCACAGCCCCTCTGGTTCCTCAGGAACTGGATAACCACTTCATCACTGTCCACGTCCGCAGTGCTTTGGGCCCCTCTTACATTCACTCACCTTCCCCCCCCACCTGGCCGGGTGCCCCGTCGTAACATGTTTCGGCGCGCTCGCTTTAGGAACCATCCATGCAAACCAAATGTTTTTAACCTCTCCCAACCCCTCCGAAGAACCGGGAGGTCAAGGGTCCGATAGGTCTAGGCGATCCGAGGGGTCGGACCTGCCGTCTGGTGTTCTCCGTCCTGGTGTTGAAAAACCCCTCATCCGGCTCCTCTTCACCCTTTCCCATGCCTTTCCTCCCCCCCTTCCCCTTCCTTGGCATCGCCTTCACTCGCTCGTGGTTCGTCTTTCCCCCCTCCCCGCCCCTCTACACACACACTCCCTGGCGGGTCCACAAAACGCACGAAGCACAGAGACTACTAGAGGCGTACATACATATCGGCATTCCCGCACATATACATCAGCATATCCGCCTCCTCCTGCCCCGCTTTTTTCACAAAGTCGCCATTACATTCAGCTACTCGTGTTCTGTGCTGGCAGCCGCACCAGCCCTGAGTAAGTACTCCTCACATCATGCAAGAGCTCAACGACTCTGCACCTGCGCTGCCTTTCGCACTCATGAGTAGCGCCCCCTCGCATCTCGCACCTCTACCTTGTACGGTTCGGCTCAGCTCGGCCCTCGTCCTCCACCACCTGCAGCCTACTTCGTAGCACTTCCAGCTCTCTAAGCTCCCGCAACCGCTAGGTGCCGCAGTCGCCGTGGTGGACACGCGTGGAAACAAGACGCGCTTCCCCCCCTCCCTGGCCACTCGGGCCCAGCAGCGACGTCGACGACGATGATGACGGCGACAGCGGCACCTCACCTCCCCATCGAGATCTCACCCACCGACTCGCCCATCACGCGCCCATCCACGTGCCAGCACCGTCTCTTCTTCCCCCCTCCCGCTCGGCCGCCACCCCCCTTCCCCCCCGCCAGGTCAAGATGGGTACTCCATCCCGGCATCCAGGCAGAAGCCCTAGCAGGCGTCGCCATTGCTATCGGCCTCCGCCCCCCCGAGGCGCCTTCGCTCACTTAGAGTCGCCGTGTCCTCCTGCAACCCGACACCCGACTCCACACCTCTCTCCCTCCGCGTACAGGTCTGCCAGATGAGGATGTTGTCATCATCATCATCATCATCACCATCATCATCATGTCGCCCACCCACACTTACCACCTCGCATCCGCGAGAGCTCTGTCGTGTCCCCCCGGACCTCGAATGCCGCCGCCACCGCAGCAGCAGGAGCAGCAGCAGCAGCAACGTCACCCAGATGACGTGGGCGGCCCCATAGGCAGCTCGCTGAACTGCATTGCGGGGGCCTCTGACGCCAGTCGTACAGCGATCAGCATGTGCTCCTCCGCCTGGGCCCTATGCTCCAGCGCCGCGGCCACGCGGCCAAGCTCGTGCCAGCCGGCGGCGTTGCGAGGGTCGTAGCGCAGCGCCTCCGCTAGGAGGTCCCGAGCCGCCGCCAGGTCGGGACGGCTGCCGTTGCGCACGTGCAGCGCACCTGTACAAGTGTATTACGTGTGTGACGCGTGTGGGTGTATCCGCAACAAAACAATTTACATAGCCGACTGTACAAAGATGAACATAAATTGAAGTGGTGGAACAGACATCACAGGAACGAGGGTTACGAAAAGTCACTCCTGGCGGGCAGGAAATGGGATGAAGAACGGAATCAGACCGGATCCGGATCTGGATCCCCATCGAGACGCAACCGTCATGGCCTCAAGTGCCTCTGCCACTCGCACTGTCCTGGCACCTAAACGGCCACAGACCCACCCACCTTTTCGCAGCAACGTGGGCGCATGCGTCGGATCCAAAGCCAGCGCGTCATCGTACGCCGCTGCAGCCTCGTCGTACTGCCCTAGCGCTTCGTGTACGGCACCCAGCGAGTGGCGTGTGTCGGCAGCCCAGGGCCGCAGCGCCAGTGCCTGGTCAATCGACGCGAGGGCCTCCGCCGCCTCCTGGCCCCCGCCCGCGTGTGCCATGGCTACAGCGAGCTCACCCCATACCTGCCTCCGCGTGGGAGCGGAACCAGGTAACGCAAGAAGGGGACCCGGGAAAAAACAGGGAGGAAAAGTATAACGCGCCAGGGGTAAGGATGAAAAAGACAGCAAGTGCGTGCCCTGCTGAGCAGAGCATAATTTTTGACCCACATGAACGGGAGTTTCTTACTTTTACTACAAGACAAGAAAACAACGTCAGGCAGGAGCTGCGGGAAGCCGCAAGGTCGCGCGTTGACAGATACCTGGCGGCAAAATTGTTGCGCAACAGCACGCGCACACACACGCACACACACACACATGCATGCGCGCAAACACACCAACGACCTTCCCTCCACCTTTTCTAATCCAACAACCCCCCGTACTATGTAACCCCCATCCACGTCCACATATACCCAGCTCCTCCCCCACACGAACCACTCGCGTGTCCCGCACCGAAACCAAAACCCTTGAGGGGGAGTGTTGCATGCTTCTTTGGTTTACGCAGACATCTCCCTTGCGCCGGGATGCACACGGATTTATCGTTGCACCGTATTCCCGCAACGTAACGAGCTGTGCCCAAGGAGAGGAGAGGAGAGGTGCTACCTTGGCCAGTTCTTCCTCCGCCGTGGCCTTGGTGACCCCCGCCGGCAGCGCGCCCCGCTCCAACCAGCCCGCCAGGAGCTTCTTGGCCGTCACAAGCGCAGCTAGCGACGGCCCGGTGTCCTCCAGCGCCGCCAGCAGACGGGAACGCAGGCGCCACACCAACACGTCGCTCCAAAAGGGGGGTTGTGTTGCTCCCAGTGGTGGTGATGATGGTGATGATGGTGTTGCTGGCGAGGATGGTGTTGTAGGCGATGAGGTGCGCACCTGGGCCAGGCATGCAAGCGCCGCCTTGTGCGCCTGGCTGCGGGTTGGAAGGGTTGGAGAGAAAGAGCGAAAGAGAGAGGCCAGGTAAGTTGGGACAGACAGAGAGAGAGAGGCGCACCCGGCGAGGCAAATTGCTGATGTTCATGTCTTAATGTGTGTCATTGTGCCACAGCAGAGAGCAGGAGGGCGGCGACAATTCTGACGACCGACAGACGCCGACGAGCACCTTCAAATCCAGTTCCTGGATCAAACAGGCAACACACGCAACAACCCAATGGGACGGCACAGCCGTCACATACCCGCCTGCGGCCTGCGGCCCAACCGACGCACCCACCCCGCGGACAGGATGTTGGACAGCAGCACCAGGCTGAGGGAGGTTAGCTGCGACTCCCCAGCCGTCTGAGCCGCTTGCCAAGCCGTCACAGCCGAGTCCTTGGCCGCTCTCAATTGGGAGCCGCCGTGCTCCGCCTGCAGCAGCGCGATCGTGTACAGCCCCTGCACCACGTCAGCACTGCTGCTGCTGCTACTGCTGACGGCTGCAGGGGGTGGATTGCTACTGCCGGCCTCTCTGGAGGCGGAGGACAGGGCTTCTAGAGATGATAAGACCCGGATAGCTTCGTCCCTTAGTCGGAGAGGGGAAGTGGGGGGGGGGCCCCGGGGGGAATGGGTAGCGGCACAAATGGGAGCAGGTTTGGGATGGGGTTAGGGGGTTAAAAACTGTGGGCTAGAAAAGCAAAGTGGAAGGGTGTAGGGGGCTCAAAGGGGGGGAATTATATGCAAAATTTAAAGGAAAATAACTGAAAGGCTGAGGGCAGGCGGGTCAAGGGAGGGCGAGGAGCGCGGAATAACGCTGTGTCGGTCGCTTTTGCTAAGCCTGGCATGTTACACCACACCCTGTGACAACCCTCGCCATGCCATGAGGTGCTTGAAGGGAATATTCGGGTTTCCCTGTGGACATATGTCGCTGCCGTACAGGTCAACAGCAGCAGCGGAAGCTCCGTGGTGGCGCTAAAGATCGGCATTGTAAATACGGTTTCACACTGTGCCCCTCTCACCTGTCCTGCTGACGCTCCACTTGTTGCCGTGTCCGAAGCCGGGCGCGGTTACCCAGCGACATGGCCAGCTGCACTGAAGCGCGTAGGACGTCTTCAGCGCCGGATGCAATGCTGACGGCTTTCCTAAGATAAATGGGGGATTGAATGGGGATTCTTCATGTCTCGGTTTTTATGGGACATGACAGATGATGAAACACCGCAGATGTCGCCTTCCCCCTCCTTCCTGCCCCTCCGTCGATGTACTACCCACCTCGCTAACACGACGCTTTCATCCAGTGCATCCTCTGACCCCAAACGTTGGCATGCTTTCGACAAGAGAAGAGTGGCAGCTAGGTTGTCATGGTTGCTTTCCCGGAAGGCCTCGAGAATCCCTTTGCAGTGCTCTGGTTCATCCTTGCTCAAAGCAATCTTTGCAGCCGTAATCCAAGTTTCAGCCGTGTCCGGAGCAGCTTTAGTTTCTGCCAATATACGGAAAATTTCTGGCAGCTTGCCATCCTTGCTACGAAAAGCTTCAGACAGTTGTTGCTGCGAGGATGTCAGGCTCATGGTGATGTTTATCATGTTAGATAATTAAATTCCTCTCCAAGTTGTAGCAATCGCTAACAAATCAGAACCAAAACGGCAACAGGTGAGACGGTAGACACAGCAAGTCCAGTACATAACTCATCAGGCCAGGCGCATTAGATGACGTTGTGCGTCTCTCCGAGTCTGGTATTTCCCATAAGTCAAGGCGACAGGTCAACCTGCCAGTTGGTACGGCAATTAAAGCAGTGAAAGCCAAACCAGCGCGTTTGCCGCTTGCGCCGCATCTGATGTTGATTTGGCCATATGTCCTTTGCACTCCATAACAGCGTCAGCCATTCCGGCTGCGTTGGGCAAAGATGTGATACCCGCACGGCCACCGCCGTTCCCCATGCCGCAACTCCCAAGAAAGCCGACTACGCGAGAGCAGTAAAAATTGGATCTAGGACTTGGGTAAAATGCCCAGGACAGACGAAATACCTTGCACGTGCTAACGTCGTGTATGCGATGGAGGACCAGACAGGGCGACAACCCAGCCTAAACGAAAGCGGCACTTCTCAAACCTTCATCCTTGGACTGACCGGCTCGATTGGTGCGTACCGCCTACCGCTTATGTCCTTCCTTCATCCAAATCTCTGCACCCACTGGCCATCTGGTACTCGCACATCCATGGGCATGCGAAGCTACCCATGGCCGCCGTCCCCCAAAACACCACCACCAAACCTACCCGCTTCCCTTTAACAAAACGTCCGCATTACACATACCTTCCCCGGATCTAGGCAATTGATTCCTTCCTAGCAGAATTCCTACTAATCCGACTCCTCAACAGGTATGGGCAAGAGCACTGTGTCGGCCATGTTCCGACAGGAAGGTGTGCCGGTGTGGGACGCGGACGCGGTGCGTAACGTGGTGGTGTGCTACAGCGAGGGGACCCGGTTCCTGTGTGCCCACACATTTTATAGTATACTACAAACCGGCCATAATGACAATGCCATCAGCAGCTCCTTTCTGAAAGCTGCACACGGAGCTCTATCAGTCCTATGAGAAGACCACCTCACCACCTTCCTGCACACACACACACGGCTGCCTGTCGTCTGTCTGTCTGTCCGTCTGTCTGCTTGTTTGACTGCCTATCTTCTGTCTGTTTGTATGTTTGTATGCCTATGTACGTGTGTATAACTCATCCCATGTGCACCTCGTTCCATCTTACCCCTGCCTAGGGGTGCACTGCTGGCCATTGGACCAGATCAAACATGCATGTGTGTCTGTATGTGTGTATATGTGTGTATGTGTGTATGATCACCTCCCACCCCCTGTCATCTCCCGTGGACCCGACCGTGTAACAGACCGTCCATGAGCTATACGGCCGGGGCGGCGCTGCCGTACCACTTGTGGCCGATGCGTTCCCTGGGGTAGTGGTCGATGGCGGTGCGCATCACAAACGGGCTGGGGATGTATTTCCATAGGGGAGGGCATGCGTGTGTGTTTTGCAGGGGGGAGAGGGGGGTTTGTGTGTGTTTTGTGTGTCAGTGTTCTGTGTTTGGGTTTCGAATTCGGATTCCCCTGAGGGCCTGCCAAGCCTCGGCTTTGTCATGTCCGCGGGACATCGTATTGCCGTACCGTCTGGTGCTACCGTGGTACGGTACGGTGCTACTGTGGTACTGCTACTGTGTACGGACAGACCGCCTTTCGTCCGATACAGGCTTACCGGCCGTCTCACACTCGGTGGCCACACTAGTACACAGTCGTACGGACCCATTCCTCGTCCCCATTCGTACCTGCTCATCCCCCGCTTTCCCGGGTGTTTCAACGTCGTGTTATGTTAAACCTAGAGTTTGGTCACCCCCGGAGGGCCCCCCGTGTGCTGTGCTGTGCTGTGCAGTCATCGACCGAGCGGCCCTCAGCGCCCAGGTTGTCGGAAACGAGGTGGGTTGGGTGTGGTGAGATGTGGTGGGTTGGGTGTGGTGAGATGTGGTGAGATGTGGTGAGGTGATAGAGATGCGTGAGGTCCCCTCCCTGTGGCGGGGACGTTGGGAGGGGGCGGGCTGGGCAGGACTGCGGTAGGAGGGAAGGGGGCTGTTAGGGGTGGTACTGCTACTGCCACTACTGCTGCTAATGATGATGATACCTCCTGCCGCTACTGTTGCTGTCGTTACTTCTCTCCTGCTGGGACTGCTATTACTCCAGGCCGCCATGAAGCAGCTGGAGGCTATCGTACATCCGCTAGTGGCTGAGAGCCGCCGGGAGTTCTTAGAACAGGTGGGCTGCGGGTACCTCTTGGACCTTTCCCTGGGATATGTGTGCCTGCCGGGGAAGGATTGGTCGCCGGGGGAATGAAACACGCCACGCGTATTTAACACGCCTACAGACACACATACATACACGCACTCAGGTGCGACCTCCAACCCGAGCACCCGCTGCGCGGGTCGCCTGCTCTTCTTCATTACCTTCGTTCCGACAATCTGTTGTGGGACTTGCTATTAGGAGATTGTCGTACAGACTCACGTACAGACTGGCGTACTAATTGACGTACTGATTGACGTATATCAACGTATCGGCCGGCTGGTTGTCTGTACGAATCCTGTCGTCAGGTGCGGCGGCAGGGCCTGTTCCTGGCGGTACTGGATATCCCCCTGCTGTTCGAGACAGGCAAGGACCCGGACCCCGAGGGGGGCTCCGGAACCAGCCGTACACGTCCTCACGGTGCGGACGCGGTGGTTGTGGTGAGCGCTCCCCAGGAGGTGCAGCGTGCACGGGTTCTGTCCAGACAGGGTATGAGCGAGGAGAAGCTGGCGGCAATCCTAGGGAGGCAGGTAAGTGTCGGCCTTCGGGGTTGGAGGGGAGAGGGTGTTGTGTTGTTGTCTGTGGTCCTGCGCGGGACGCCGAGGGTTGATGTGGTGTGGTGTGGTGTATCTTCCTCTTCCTCCTCCTGTCCTTAACTCCCTTCACTTCCTTCACTTCCCTCCTCGGTCTTCCCCGGGGGGATTGGTACACCGCAGGTTCCAGATGCCGAGAAGCGGCGCCTTGCAGACTTTGTAATCGACACATCCACCGATCTAGACACCACACGAGCCAGGGTTTCGGAGCTGGTACGGCAGTTGAGTCAACCTCGGGGCCGTCTGGCGGCCGGGGCCGGCGGCGGCGGCGACGGCACCGTTGATTGCTGATGATTCCCGGGTCGTCTGGGGCTTAGCTAGAAGCGGCATGGCTGCATGAGGAATGAGCGGAGGGAAAGGGGGGAGGACGAAGGGGCGGCGGCGGTGCCTAGGGTGGGGGGCATCATGGCAACGTCGTCAGCAGCAGCCACGGCGCCACGGCGAGGCAAGGCAAGGCCCACAGGCATGGCAGGAACCAGGGCATGGTTGGGCCTCTTCGCGACTGGGAGAAGCATCCGTGATGGAAGGGCGTCTTGAGGCTTGTGTATGACCATAGTCGCTGGGCGGCTGCCAGCCCCATCTGCGGCGTGTTTTCTTGGATGACGCCTTCCAACGATATGTTTCTGAAGAAGAATGGTTTTAACATTTCAACAGTCTATTCGTCAATTAAGTCTACTAGTCAATGTTTCCGGCGATCATTCGTAAGCCCGCGTGCAGACATAACGAGCATACACAAAGCCCTATATCATAGGGAGTCTTTCCGGGTTTCGGAGGCTTGTCAAGAATACACATACAGATATGCGCGCGGCGCACGGCAAGGGATGTGCGCCTGCGTGTGCCCTAGCGTCTCCCGGGGTGTGGCGGTTCGGCAATACGGATGGAAGAAGTCCTCCCACGTGCCATTGCGCATGCTGCTGTTTTTCTGAGTGGGGTAGCTAACCGTCACCGATTATAGCTCGTGTGGGCGGTAATGCGCAGCTGCCGATTGACTTCACTAATACTTGCGCCTTGGATTTACCTACTATACCTTATGGCAACATGTTTTTGATTCCAGTGGACAAAGCACCAAGAGAACCAAATACCATGGTCACATTCTATGAATGGTAATCAGCATATTCGTAGCAAGTGGAGAGGTGGGCAAGATTGGGGCGGCAAACTCGTAAAGTGGATCATCACGATAAGTAATGTGTGTGTGTTACATAGTCGTGGGGTGCATTCGCCGTACCTGTAAACTGCCCGACGCGAGCCGAGGGCTCAAGGGCTGCCAGATCGCCTAAAAGCACCGTCCTATCTCGCACTTCAGACAAAGCGTGGTAGTACGGTAGTAACATGAACGGATGGTCGCCTTAAAGGAAACTCAAAAGCTGCATGTACGACGGCCGTAACGCTGGGTTGCAGTGGCATTCCCTCCATAGGACCGCTGCAGCAATGCAATTTACGTCTAGTTTTCACATGGAATCCAGGAAATGTTCTGAACTAGGGAGCCATATGTAAAGGCCGCATACGCACCTAGCCGCACAATGAGATGTAGCTGTACTTGGGACAGACAGACGACGGTAAAGCATAGCTGGTGTAACGCATATAATCACGTGTACAAATGAGCACCGTACAGGAAACATCACCGCATTACCGGTATCACGCAACTCGGAAGTGCGAGTCCGGGCCTTACAGCGTACGGCGAGTAGAACCACTATTGGTAAAAGTCCAATTCCAAGCTCGATTGAAATAGCGTTTATTACCAGTGTGAGAGGAATCGTTGCGGACAGACCAGTTTTCGCAGAGCAACCTATCTGTCAGCTCCGACACTTCTAAACAAGAAAGGATGGGCGTGGACATCGAAGTGATCACGAAAGGCGACGGTGAGGCCTTCACCAGCGTACAACTTTGCTGCTTTCGGACCCGGTTCAGAATATACTGCATATGCCGCAAGGCATTTTGCCGCCCAAACGTTTCTGTCCTGCTGTCTTGCGGTTGCACTTGCTTTGAGCTGTCATTGTTAGTGTCATGGAGCGCGCTAATGGATCGCCGCAGGTGTCACCCGTCCACAACGCGGCCAAAAGGTTATCGTCCACTACACTGGCACCTTGGTCGATGGCAAGAAATTCGATAGCAGCCGTGACCGTGGCGCACCGTTTGACTTTACCCTAGGGAAGGGGGAGGTTATTCCCGGCTGGGATGTTGGTGTCGCCCAGATGACCAAGGGCGAGCGGGTCAAGCTTACAATCAGCCCCGACATGGTGCGTGCTCAGGCTTTTAGTTCCTACTAAGCTTCCGCGGTTGAACGTATTGCGGCTTCTGGGCTTGGCTTACCGACTGGCCACGACCCGCGCATGCTCCGATTTGGCGTTTCACCTGCAATACCTATTGATATTGCAAAAGTAACATCCTTTATATGAGCTAATGTGGGAATTTCGTCGCCCTTGGCATCCCGCAGGCCTACGGGCCCCGTGGCATTCCCGGCGTCATCCCGCCGTCCGCAACCCTCATCTTCGATGTCGAGCTGCTGGACATCAAGTGAATGAGTGCAAATGCGTGTATTTTACGTGTGGGTCATCTGAGCCACTCGTGGCATGCCTTGGCAACCTGACGTCAGTATCGTACATATGCCAATTTTAGTTGCCTTCATGTCCGCGACTTGCTGACTGATGACTGATGTCTACATATCTCTGTGGGCTGACTGCAACAACTTGACATCGGTGCCTTTCCTTTGTAGCTGTTGATTGGCTCGGTGGGGTCTGCAGACCTGTGCAAAAACGATTAGTCGTATGGCGTCAGCCGTTTGCATCTTCCTAACAGGATAGTCTCGACGAGGCATTTTCCCTTATCCTGACCTTTCTCGGACTGTAAGGACTTCCGGACTAGCATGAGAGCTTGGTGTGCCCTTGCAAACGTCTTCACCTGGCAAATATCAAAAATATGACCCAGGACGGCTCCTCAGTACTACATGAAGCCTCAACCGGCGCTTTCCGTCTAAACAGGATTCGCAAACCACTTTTCTGGAACAGGCCAGGAGGAGGAGGAGGAAAGGCCGTCGATCGGTTGGACCCATCACGGCACGCAGACATGCTCGCATTAGATATACTAGATATACTGTGATCTGCTTTAGCGCTGCTAGCTCCCCGGGTCTGCTTCGCACATCCGAAGGGCACACCGGATTCGCATCAGGCCCTCATAAGCCTGTTTCCTGTTAGGCAGGCCGAAAAGCTATATGTCAATACTGGTGTCAAATGGTAACCGGGCTCTTGGGACTACGACCCGAAGGGGCTCACACAAAACATCGCACCAAGTTTAAAGTCATAGCAAGTTGTAGGCCGGACATGTATGACAAGTAGTTGAGGGGGTTGCAGGGCTTCCTTGTTGACTTCAACGGCTAACTGACATAGCCGATTATTAACGGTCGTATTGGATATATAACCCTCTCCCCTGCCATCGACCAAGTTGCTCGAACTGATGGACTCAAATCGCCTGACACCTCCTTTGACAACCCCCACGTGCCGTCGCATGCCATCCCATATCTAATAACAACAATGCACTTGCAGCACTACTATTGTGACAAGGTGGGAGCCGGCGTGAGTGCGGGTTGAAATAGAAGACGCCTACACAGCATACACACAAATCCCTTGGCAGGCCGCACCACAGATGTTCAACACACACACACACACACACACACACACACACACACACACACACACACACACATGGGAGCAGACCTGGGCTGGGACGGTGCGTGAGAGGATGAGGGATTCGGGTTCTGAAGGGAGTTATTCAGCAACATTAACTAAACGATATGCATCATACGCGAGAAGTTGTGAAATGCGTGTGCAATAAATAAGAAGAAACTCACCGTTTGACAGCGATCGAGTTGACTAAGTTCAAAGTTCGTTGTTGGCTGACGGCCGGGGGTATGTTTGTTGGCGGTTCTGGTTCCTTCGCCACGCCATTATTATGGATAGCTGTGGGGGCAGGGTGTGGCGGCTGGCGGTGTTGGAGTGATTTACGAATCTGCTGTATACCCTTGCTGCTAAGGCGCCGATGCATGCAAATCCATGGACGGTGCATTGTGCGCCCTCCATCTCAACAAGAACGGCTGAGCATCTACAGCCTCCTGGTATTGCGCCAACCCAGTTCCCCATGGCCAGTCGAACTGGAGAATAAATAGGACATGTTATGAGATGTGCGTGAGACGGAGAAGAAGGCAAGGAGGGAAGTCTTGCTGGAGCAGTTGGCAGTTGGATGGGCTTCTGGAGTTGCGGAGTGTGGCGGAGCTGAGCCATAAATAGCTATTCCAAGGAAGCCCAAGGAAAGAGCGAGAAACCGCGCTGTCGCACAGCAATCAAAGCAGCATGAGTGATAGAGAACATGAGAGCAGCATGAGCAGAAGCAGCATGCACCGTAGCATGCACACACACTGCAACCCCTGGATCGGTAACCGACCGGTTAGCTATAACCCGACATGTCGCTTCGATAGGGTAACCGACACTTCGAGATAACGTCCCGTACCTTTCCGGGCCCTCGCCTCGCTGGATGATTCGGTGGACCTTTCATGTGCAGCTACAGCACCCCAGGCCGCTCCGCCTTCCGTGACACCCATTCGGGTGCTTCACACGACCAACCTTCTAGCAATGAGGTTGCATCTTCATCAACTCCTGCATTCCACCTCCCGCATTACAAGTTCTCTCCGCTACGCTCCCTGTTCCCGCAGTTGCGGCATTCGCCGGCCTCGCCGGCAGTTCTTTGGGCCTGTTCGTCTTTGCCAGCCAGCGCACAGCCGGATTGCGTTTTTCGCTCTTTCTATTGGACCAAAACTACGGGCCGCCGACCCATCGTTATGGTCCGCGTGCATTTCATCACGGACTTTTCCAGTCCCTCGCATCGCTGTCGATTCGGTGGAGCGTTCATGTGGCCTTACAGAGCCCGTGGCCGTTCATGTGCCCTTACAGAGCCCGTGGCCGTTCATGTGGCCTTACAGAAGCCATGGCCATTCCGCCTTCCCCGACGCCCTTTCGCTTGTTTCACACAACCGGCTTCGGCCACTTTGGCTGCATCTTCATCAACTCCTGCATCGCACCTCTCGCATTTCAAGTCCTTTCAGCTACGTGCACGTTTCCCAGTCTCGTCCGCAGTTCGTTGGGTCTGTTCGTCTTTGCCAGCCAGCGCACAGCCGGTTGGCGTTATTCGCAATTTCGCATGGATCACCTCCTACCGGCCTCCGACCCGTCGCTATGGTCGGAATTCATTACATCCCGTTCCTTTGCGGTCCCTCGCATCGCTGGACGAATCCGTGACCCTTTCATGTGCCCTTACCGAACCCCTGTGCGGTGCTTGCGTCCCGGCTCCTGGCGTTCTTCGCCATATAGAATTTGTGTGCGGTATGGAAGTGCGTCGGAATTGTACGTACTAGCCGACAAGATGCGTAATACACCCGGCTGGAAGTTGACGTGGCTTTTTCCCGAAACATTTCCGCATGACCACCTGCCATATCCATTGCACTTTATCATTTTACGCAAGCAACCTCTCCAAGCACCCCACTGGCTGCCGCTGCTGCCGTCACCCATCCACGCCATGCGAAGACGTACAGGCCGCGCTCCGTCGCCCTTCCGATTCAGCCCGCAAGGTCCACTCCCCTTCAAGCATCCGGATTGTACGGTGCCGCGACTTGTATAAATGCCTGCCTGTGCCGCCTTCTTTTGCATACATTCTCCTTTTTTCGTTTTTTTGCTCATAGACTGAACTCCACTTTACGGCCGGCAGCCAGCCAGACTTTCCTTCACGGACACCTGCCTTTCTGTTGTAACCTCGAACAAAATGCCTCCCAAAATGGCCCGGCAACAACAGCTACCTGTTCCGACAGCGTCGCCAACCAACTTGGGTGCATACGGCACACCTTCACCGAGCCTGCCGACCGGCTCCTCCACCAGCACAGCCGCCAAGCCGCCCGTCAACATTGCTGACCTGTGGGCGCAATTAGCAGCTGTCATGCAGCTGTGGATTGCGGCTGCCGGCAGCCTGCGCGTGGAGACAGCCATAGCCCTCATCTACGATTACGGCATGGACGCCGGCACCGTCCTGAAAGCGGACCAAGAGTTCGCGCACTCGGTGCTGGCCGCCGCTCAGCAGGTGTGAGTGTTGGGCGCCCTCCTGTCCACCACCACACCATCCAAACGTGCGGCAACCAGCCCCACCGAGCCCGATTCCAGTGTCCCCGCCCACACGTGACTGTACACCATCACGTGCACACCAACCGGAAGGGTGTACGTCGGCCAATCCAAGGATCCTCACCGGCGCTTCCAAGCTCATGCCCACAACCCACCCACCCGCATGAAGGAGGATGCCCGCCGCTACCAACCCTTCCGAGACCACTTCACCCTGACATGCCTCATGTCCACCGCCAATCCTGCACTCGCCGACAAGATGGAGGCCCTCTACATCGCGCAGTACAAGTGCCAGGGGCCGGACGGCTACAATGTACTGCACGGGCCGCCTTCCGCCAGCCAGCACCGCGGTGGTCCAAGACGACGTCGCCCGAGCCACGCTTGCCAGGCCGACACAGCAACTGGGCACTTGACGGATGGTGTCCGACGATTTCCGCGCTAGCCTTCTGGACATTGAGCAGTGGCTGCTGTATTTAGGCACCATCACACTTCACGTTGCATACATGTCCGACAATGACTCGTGTGTGAACTGCGGCTGGTGCCCATACGGACACCAGCGTTTGGGGGGGTCCCTTGCCTTAGCGTTGTTGGGGGGTACGCTGCTCGTTTCTAGGTCGGCTCGTCGCGTGCTCGGGTGCATGCTTGGGAGCGTGCGAGTTCACCCATCATGTTGCCTGTTCTGGCATGTCCGTCCAAGCGCGAGGACTTGTATCTATGCCTTATCCTTCGTTACTATAAGAGAGCTGAGGACGGACGCGACGTGTACTGTATACGCGTTGTTCTTGTTGTTGTATACGCCCGCGATGACAAGACCGCATGTACATTCCGCCGTGCGCCAAACGCCCTGTAACTCGATTCGACTCCACTCACATTACAATATACTGCTGCACAGTTCTCTCCATTCCGGCCCCATTCTGTTTCGCGGACGTACTTCGGCACGTTCCACATCACAATACGCGCTTTGGAAACGCGGGCAGCTGCTTCACCAGGACCCCATTGTTTGTCTCTTGAAGCTGCAGTGCTGCAGTGCTCAAGTTCGGCAGCTGCCGAGCTTCAGCTTAACGGTCTGTGGTAGTTGTCTGTTGCACGTTGGTGTGGCATGTCCGTCGGAGGTTCCGACCGGTACTCGACACCGGTACCGTCATACTGCTAAGGGCGCTACGAGACAAAAGGGTCAGCGGGCTCAATAACTAGAATCTTTCTTAAACTCTGATGCGCATATAAGTGGTAAATTCCACGTATTTTACTGGTACATCGCAAAAATGAAGCGAGTTGCAGCTTCCTCGCAAAGGTTTGAGCATGGGCCGAAAGCTGTGAGACCGTCTCAGCAGAAGTCATTACCTGTCCTGGCGTCCACATCTCGAGCTTCTGGCTGCTTGGCTGCTGCCATGCTGCTTCTCACGACTCCTGCGGACGTTCGCGCTGCAAATCTGTTTGCAACCAACGTAACGGATGAAGGCAAGAAGATTGTACCACGCTGTGACGCGTCTTAGTGCTACATCGGTCGGTGACAAACTAGGGCTCCGGTTCACCCAAGTTCCGCGGAAACGGTGGAACAATCAACACCCAGGGACTGAGTGACCTTGTTGTAATTTCAGCATTTTTGCATTGAATATAAAATGGTGTCTTTGCGTTCCCAATTAGCGTAAAGCGTGCTGAGCGCAAGCTGTTCAAGTTAATATGTTGCATCCTCCAAACAACGCCACAGTCTGCCTTCCTTCCAGAGCCTTTCCCTACCTCCAAATCTGGATATATTTTTCAAATTTTCTATCCAGGGCTTTCTTGCGGCACCTTGGCGCCCTCGGAGGTCCGCGGAAGTTCTTCAGGTTCTCGGTTCATGGGGACGCGGGAAGGAACGCCACAGCATTTGGCTTGCCCAGCTGTTGGACCCATATCTGAACAGGCCATATTGCGAAATGTTATAGAGCCAAGCGCGCAGCCATCAAGTTTGGGAATCGCTGAACTGGCCGGCGGGGATCCAGCAGCGGCGACTGCTGCTTCTGCGGCGACAGAGGCAGCTAATGATGCTGCGACTGCGGCTGCTGCTGCACCCAGCTCGTCAAATCCAACGGCTCACCACTGCGACATCGCACGACTGCGAGGGTCCCCGCCGTACATGGCGCATATTTCGTCAAGATTGTCGTACACGATATGTGGCATGCGATCCAGTACCGGGCCAGCCTTTCCGGGCCGAAGCGCCTGAGGGGCCTTGGGCACCCGAGAGGCTGGGAGGAAGAAAAGACAGCAGCAGATATTGATTCGATCCGGCATTATGCAGTACATCCTGCATCATCCTGCGTCTTTGTAGTATACATACATACATATATACCGGCATGCTTCTGACGATGCCTAATGGACGACGGCGTCTAGTAGCACCTATATTCCATGTTTCGTGAGCCATGTGCTTTTCGGATAATACCAGGGTAACACAGTTTTAATTTTTAAACATATACTTCGCACACCCGTTTAGATTTCTGCAAGGTAGTGTTTGCTGATTACTGCTGTGGTTTATTGAATTTCATGAGGAGAGGTGCAACTCTACAAAAATGCACGCGCACGACATGAACGTAAGCTGTACAGTACGGCATTGTACGAGACAGCAACTAGACTACATGCGTCTTTTGTCGTGCTGAGTAGAAGCTTGATATGGAATACGTGTCCTGTAGCATGTTGTATTGGTGTAGAATTTGAGAGCTGTTCCACGTAAAGTTGGAGCTTGCTTAGCAGCGTGATGAAACAGGTAGAAAGATGCCTGATTTCGTTAGTCGCGAGTGCGCTGTATTATACTTCGGAGTGTTTCCGTTCGTTTACGAGTGAAAGAAGGAGCTGTGTCTGTAGACCTGTCTTGGTCATATTCGCAGTGGGTGTGGCTGGGACCTATGTATATCATGTATGTATGTATGTATGTATGTATGTATATCATGTATGTATATCATGTATGTATATCATGTATGTATGTACGTATGTACGCCTGCCTGCCTTCGCTGTTGATCGCCGCGCACACGTGCGTACGGGAAGACTGCGCCGCTGAGCCGCTGCTGAGCCGTGTTGATTGGCCACTTGCTTCATGGTCCCGAGAGCAAGAAGGTCGCCGCTGGAGGGTCAGTACGACACCGGCACGTGTTGTTGTTCTTGTTCTTGTTGTTCTTGTTCTTGTTGTTGTTGTTCTTGTTGTTCGTGTTGGTATGCAAAGTTCTTCCGTGCAGCCGATGATGAGTTTATCGACAACGCGAGGTGTTGTACACTGAGGTGCCGTACTCCACCGTGCCCGCTTGTAAGTGGATGTAAACGAGAAGGAGCAAGTGTATACGTACACTTAACAGAAACTAACACACACTCATTTCAATCCTCAATCGCCCTCAATCTGGCAACGTTATATTTGTTGCAGTATCAGCAATCCACACCACTGTGCAGATCTTTGTCAAATTGCTCATCTACCGCCCTCGCCACCTCTTTTCCCTGGCACAGGTATTGAAAAATACACACACACACTGCCTCTTCCTCTCTCTCCCTCTCTCTCCCTCCCTCTTCCTCCCTCTCTCTCTCTCACACACACACATACACACGCATAGACACACATACACACATATATACACACATATACACATACACACACATATATATACACATATATACACATATACACACATACACACACATATATACACATATATACACACATATACACACATATACACACATATATACACACATATACACACATACACACACATATATACACATACACACATATACACAGATACACACACACCACAAAACACGCAGACACGCACGTGGCCGCACTTCTCCGCCCCCGGCTGCTAGGCAACCCCTGCCAGGACCTCGGCACCACCACCCGAAATCTATCAATCTCTCAATCTCTCACAGTTTTAATGCATCAGGACTGTTATGCGGCTCTTCTCACCGTCATAACTGTTTTGGCAACAACACCGTGCCACGTACCCTGCAGCTCGCGGCTCGCAGGGGCAACCCAACGCGTGTATCTTCTTTTTTGGCTCAGTGAACTCCCGACGAACATACATACATACGCACACGTCCCGTGCACCCACACTCGAAAGGTCATACGTGTGAGCCCAAGAAGGTGCTGCCCCCCCCCTACACACACACACACAACCCCCCCCTAGTGGTGGATGAGCTCTGTTCAGACGGCACCCAATGCTAGGCCCTGTCACCCAGGGCAGGCAATGAGGGGGCGGGGGAGGCGGCGGCCACGGCGGGGGTCGTCGTGGCAGCAGTGCTCCCGCCCTGCTCGTCCCGCAGTACGGATGTACGGATGAAGCGCAGCAGGGCCTCGTTGACCTGCTCCGGAACCTCGTCGTGGGGGCAGTGGCCTGAGGCGGTGGTGGCAGTGGTGGTGGTGGCGGTGGTGGTGGTGGCAGAGGCGACGACGGGAGGTGCGTGTGCGTGTATGTGAATGTGTATGTCTTACCCTTATGTATAATGTGTATATATTGATCTCTGTTCCTCCTCCCTCCCTCCTCTCCACGCGATGCCAATAGATTATCCTTTGCTTTTAGCATCACCGTTATCATCATCACCACCTTCATGATCACCATCACTATCACCAGCGGCGGCAGCAGCCGCGTGAAATTCCCTCCTTCCCTTCCCTTCCCCCCGCCCTCCCCCTCCTCCCCAGCCCTCCCCCCCTTAGCTCACCCGCCTGCAGCAGCTCCACCTCCACATTGGTACACAGCCGGCCCAGCTGCCGGGCTCGGGAAGGGGCGTCGTTCAGGGGGTCGAGTGCGCCCTGGGACTCCAAAAAGGGAAGGCGTCGGCCGGGGGGTTTGGGGAGGGGGAAGTGTGTGTGTATGTATGTGTGTGTTTCGCTGCGTTTATCCGTATCATAGTGAGCTATTGGGGGCCAGTGCCGTGGGTGCAGGAAGGGAGGGGGCGCGAGGCGGAGCACCCTGCCTAATAACAAGTTGCCTACCCCATTACCTTCCGAAATACATATACACATACACACATATACATATACACACACGCACCTGCAGTACCAATGTGGGTCCCCTCCACGCCTCCGCAATCAGCCAGTTGAGCGCTCGCGGAGGCGGCAGATACCACACGGCCTTGAACACGTCAATGGCGCCACTGTCACCCGCAGCCCTGTGACCGGGGGGGACGGCGGGGGGGGGCTGGGGAAGGCCGTAACGGGAGCCATACACAGGAGGTACGGAGGGAGCAAAGGACCAACTGCTGATTGCCGTACAAAGTCCCATGTTGTCAGGCCCCGGGGAAAATCACTTCAACAGACTTATAACGGACCCATAACGGACTCACGAGCAAAAACGATTGCCCATTCCGAGGACTTCCGAATGGTGGTGTGGTGAGAGTGGAGGAGAGGGGTGACCTGCCCGTCAAGGTCAAGGGGCAGGTTCCCCCCAGACGGCCTTTCCCTTCTCTTTTCCTCCCCCTCCCCTTTCTTAAACCCTCCTCTCCCCCCTCCCCTCCTCTCCCCCCTCCTCCCTCCTCTTCCCCCTCCTCCCTCCTCTTCCCCCCCGGGGCGGCGGCCCCCACCTGAGTATTTCCCTCTCCAGCCACTCATCCGCCTTGGCCGGGTTGGTGGGGTACAGCCACTTCAGGGTGGAGGGCACTGTCCGCTCCAGGTACCAGAACAGGGCGGAGGAGATGGCGGAGACGAGGAGGGCGGGGGGGGCGGGGCGACCCGCAGCCACAGCGGCACGCCAGGAGTCAATGTTGAAGGAGGGGTCGATGGGACCTGAGGGGGTTTGAGGGCGGGGGCCGGGAAGGGGGGGGAGACATATGCAAGGAAAACAAAGGTGAACTGCCGATGAAGGGGGAGGGGAAAGAAAGAGGGGCGCCGGAGAGGGGACTTTTCAGGGAGGTGCGTATGCACGGCATGTACGGCACCCCTGGAGGGTAGGAGTAACGGCGGCGGCGTTACCACGGTGACGGTGGAGGTGAAGGTGGTTGGTGTGAGGGCGTTACTGATACATCACTGGATCAGTGTCAAACCACCCTTTGTTCCCTTGTGGTGCCCTTTGTCTTCACACACCACACTC
>NW_003307554.1:1250958-1289209 GCF_000143455.1 Volvox carteri f. nagariensis | reverse complement strand
GTCCCCACCTGCGCTATTCAGCAGCACCAGTCCCCGCACCAGGGGGGGGTAGTCCGCCGCCAGACACGTGGAGATGAAGCCGCCGATGGAGTTGCCCGCAACCACCACCGGGGCACCCACAACCTGCAACACAAAGTCCCTGCAAGTGGGGGGGGCCGTGGGGGGGGGCCGCAGAAGGGGCGTGGGGGAAAATGAGAGGTGTGGGGGAGGGGGGAAAGGGGGAGCGGGGGGAAGGGGGGGAAGACGAGCCACGAGCGAGTGAAGCTGATGCCAAGGAAAGACTGATGCGCCAGAAGTAAGTCGGGAAGGAGGGGGGAAGGGAGGGGTTTGTGTGAAGCCGGGTGGTGAGGCTTGGGAGCCAGCGAGAGAGAGGCAGGCTGGACACGGATCAAGATGTTTACATTCCTCAAATACACACACATACACACGTCCCTATATACACATACATACATACATACACACATACACACATAGCTAACCTGAGAAAGTCCCGCCAAAGGTCCTGACTGTACGGCACCGCCGCTTTCTGGCTGCGGCCGAATCCAGGGAAGGTGGGGGCCAACACGCGGAAACCCGCCGCCGCCAGCGCCGCCATGTTGTCGCGCCACTGGTCGCCAAATGCCCCAAAACCATGGACGAGCAGTACGGCGGGAGCGCCTGGCAGAGGCTGTTCAGGCTCAGCCACGCAGTAATCTTTGGCGGAATGTGTGGGTTTGGGAGGGGAGGAGGGGAGCGTGCGGGTTATTCCGTACATGAGGCGCCAGAGGGGAGTAAAATAAGACGGGGGGGAGGAGGGGAGAAAAGGATTGTGTGTTTAAGCGTGTCTATGTGTGTGCGCATGCGGAACAGCTCGCTGGAGGAGGAAGGAGCCTAGACACACAAAACACACATACTTCCCCCCTCTCACCCCCCCCAAACCGCCTACCGGTCAGTCCGCCCCTCCACCGCCAAAAGTGTACTTCCACTCCGGGGCCCACCACCCTGTCGTCGTCCAGTACGGCAAGGGCCCGATGGAAGTCCGCCGCCTCCGCCGCCACCGCCGCGGCCACCGCCGCCGGAGTGCGCAGCCGCTGAGGATCCACACTGCCGTACGGCCGGCCGTCGGCGATGTAGGCCTGAGTGGCGGCAGTGACAACGGGAGGAGCGCGGAGAGGGAATCGTATGATGATGATGATGATGATGATGACGGCGACGATATCCCCCCTGCCCACCCACCCCAAACCCCAACTCCACAGGAACCATTTTCCTCAATCTGTTTGCAACCCCCCCACCCACACGCCGTACCCTCCCCTCCAGACCCCCCTCCCCCCCGGTCCTCACCTCCTTCAACACCCGCCGTGCAGACAAGGTGCCCAGTGCCTTGGCGCTGCTGAACAGCCCGGTGAAGGGAGCTCCGTCCACCCCGGGCCGTCGGAGAGCCGCGACCTCCTCGTCCAGGGAGACGGAGGAGGCGGTGGCGGTGGCGGAGGGGGGCGGGGCTGGTGCGGTTCTGTACGGCAGCAGCGGCAGCGGCAGCAGCAGCAGCGGCGTGCACAGAGGCATATCGTCACCGTCCCACCACCCACCACCGCACTCTTAACCCCTGTCCACCCCCCCACCTCACCCCTCGCCCGTTCCCACAACCCGGATTGTATTATGGACCCCAGCAGCTTTTCTCTTCTTGACTTGAGAGAGCATGTGTGCGTGTGTATGTGCGTGCGTGCGTGTGCATGTGTGTGTTTTACCCTCCCTCCCACGCGCACCTGAACCCCCTAGCACTGCAAACAACCAACACAAAGAGGGGCAAACCCGCCTACCCGAGGTACATCTTCAGCAGCTGCAGGGGGCTGTCCGGACCGGCACACACGCGTACGGCTCGATCAGCGTCAGGACCGCTCGCGCACTCCGCCGCCACCGCCGCCGCCACCGCCGCCAGCCCGCTGTCCTTGCCGTCGTCGTACACCGCCAGCGCCGCCTCCGTCAGCAGCTTACGCATCTCCGCGGCGCCCGGGATGCGCCCTACCCAGACACCGGGGCATTGTGTGTTTGGGGGTGTGTGTTTTGGGGTTTTAGGGGGGTTTGCAGTACCGTACGGCAGGTTGCGCGGTGGTTGTGGTGGTGGTGTGAAAATAGTCGGCCTTAATTTTTCCTATATCGTACTCTATTTATTGAGACCACTTTAAGGAAGTTAGGATGTCAAGACAATACTTGAAGGCCATCCAGTTAAATTCAAAGCTGCTCCATCCCACCCGCCTAGCGAGCGAGCTAGGTAGCTAGAGACCCAGTCCAATGTCCAGACTGATGTCCATATGGCAACAGTCAGCACTTGCAACAGCAGGTCAGCCAACAACGTCACACTGCAATTCAGCCAACGTCGTCCGGTCGTCCGATAACAAGTTCGAACGAGCTGAACAACTCCCTCCTAGGACTGCAGGAATTCAAAAGAGAGAAGAATCAAAATGGAGAAACAACTCTCCCCCGGCAGCCAAACGGCTGCCAACGAGTCAGCAACCCTCCCCCGTTCCCCCCCATACACCTATGCATGCACACAAACGTCCCATAAACAACCCCCCACACACATACATATATACATACATACATACCCAGGCATTCACCTGGTTCCACGGAGGCGGGGAAGGGCGGCAACGCGGAGGGCGCCGGCAGCGGCTCCGCCGGGGGCCCGCGTTGCGCTCGCCAAGTACGATATCGAATGTCGAAGTGGTCCGCCCGCCAGAGCGCCGCCCGCCAGCCGTACGAGGCGACCCCCAGCGCGTCACGCGCACGATCAAGAGCGGCACCCGCGGGCAGGCGCCACCTGATGCAAAAACAAAGTTCTACACTCCCTTCATACAAATGGTCGATTTCTCAGCTCAACATTCAATATTTTTCAGCTTTAAAATTCGACAAGCGCATGTCAAGCAAAATAGGCTTTTGAGACAGTGACAATAATACTATGTAATATAATATACTAATGAGAAAATAGCATTTCTTTAAATATTTCATCTATCGGCCTTCAAACACGTTCAAACGTTCACGCGATTAGCAGTCCGTCTAAATCCCTTCATCAAAGCAAGCTCCGGGGCCACCATACGAACCCCGAGGGGGAGGGGGGAAACCAGAGGATAAAGGGGAAAGGGGTGCTTTTCCTCGTACCTGAGCTCCACCTCCGCCTCCGAAACCACGGCCCTAGATCCCACCGTCCGCGCTACCGCCGTCAGCTGCTGCTCCCAGGAGCCCACTCGTATCGCCAAGTCGCTGCCGCGGACACGCAGCTCGGCACGGAGACGCTCCAGGGCAGCTGACAGAGCTGTCGTAACACGTGTACGGCGGCAACATGCGCAGGAGGGGAGGGGGGTGTCAAGTAGAGTTGCACGCCCATCCTCCCGCCAATGCCGCCTTTTCCAGAAATGGTGGCGGCGGAGGTGGTGAAGGCGGCGGCGGCTTCCATCCCCGCGCACTCGGGGTTGCCGCGCGCCGTGCGCCCCGGTATGCCCCGGGTTTGCGGGATTGAATGAGCAAAGCCGCAACTGAACCATTCAGCAGACAAGTTGGCACTAGCTCTAGCAGCAGCAGCAGCAGCAGCTGCTGCTCCTGCTGCTGCTACAGCTACAGCTAGTGGGGGAGCGCACTCACTACCGCAAGGAGGGTGAGGACCCCTGCCCCTATCCCTAACCCCCTTTTAAATCCCTAACCCCCTGAACCCCCATACCCACCCTCGGGTCCCCCAGGCGTAAAGGCCAAGTACGACAGCCGTACAGGATCCAACAGAAACACAGGTGCCAGCGGCCGTGGAGACGCGGAGGTGCCGCTCGGTCCCGCGGCTCCAACTGCCACCGCCGCCGCTGTAAGGCCCGGATGGTCATCCACCCTCAGGTCGTTGCGATACCACAGTACGACAGGCTCCGTTGGTCCCAGGTGCTGTGGCAGCTCGGAGACGTCGTACCAAGTGCTGCTGACGGGGCCGCGTGTGCTGCTGCTGCTGCTGCTGCTGCTGGTGTTCGAGGTGACGTCAGCGGAGGAGGAAGAGGAGGAGGGGGGTGGGGAAGTGGGCACCCAGGCGCGGGCGAGGGTTAAGGCGCGGGGAGGGTGCGAGGGAGCCGGGCGTATTGGGGTTGGACGGCTGGAGCGCACGTGTCGCGGTAGTTGTCCGCTAGCGGCGCAGCTGTGTGTAGCAGTTGCTGGGGGACGAGAAGCTGTAGCAGCAGCAATAGCAGCAGCAGCCTGCGGGATCGGTATTGCGGGGAAGGGATTATTACTGAGAGGGGGGCAAACACATCAGGAAAGGAAAACAACTTTTGATGTCCGAAGATGCTGTGAGGGTGGGAGAGGATGGGGTTGGGCGATGGCGTCGAAGCCCGGTAATCAGTGAGCTGTGTGTGTGGGGGGGGGGGTTCCTAGGCCTGGGTTAGGTGACCCGCACAAAGGAGAGCCCAGCCCTCCCGTGCGGGGGAGAGTCTGGGCCTGCCGTAGAGGGGGATGGAATTACAGCGGGCTGGTTTGTGTGTTGGCTGAACGGGACGAGGCGGGGTTTCGGGAGTTTGAGTTTTTGGGGGAAACACATGCGTGAAAGGTTTGGAGGTTGGAGGGCTAGGCGGGCAGTGGGTGAGTGAAAAGGGCAAAACTGGGAAGTTCTGGGTAACGGTAATGAAGGGCTGCGCGCGTTGTATGCGTGGACGCGTTGTATATGGGTGCGCGTGGGGACATGGGGAGGGGAGATACATCGTGATGGGGCTCGCAACAGTGAGCTCCGCCAGCACTGGATAGACGACGGATCAGTACTGCCCCGGACATGGACAACGAATGTGTATTTCACCCCAGCGTGGGTCAACGCCTGGCTGATCCAAACTCTGACCTGCTTCCAAGATGCGCGCCCGGTCCATCCGCGCTTCGCGTGGACTCTCGGACCATGCGAGGAACAAGGCCAGCTACCATGTAAACGCTGAGTTGGTCTTAAAGTTTGCATAACGCGTTATTTCAAGAAAGTCAGCCAATGGAGAGATTTAAACAGAGCGCAGACGGGCAGCCCGAAAGCGTACCGCTTTGCTTAACCCCTTCAGGCCTGGGAAATAATGTATTTTAAGGCAAATAACCGCAAGTTTTGGAAAATCTTTTGTGATTAAGGCGTCCATTTCGTATGTGAAACCGGACGTGCATTGCCGTCCTCTGTGACGCAAGACATCTGCCGTTTCCTTGGAGCTCAAGTTTTCAAGCATATGCATGATTTGTGAGTTGTAAAAAATCTTAGAGCCTGCTGAAGCATAGGTCGACCCGTGGGCCTAGGGAAGGTTGCCATTTCTGGTCATGTAACGCACAGAGTAAGCACAATGTGCAAATTACGTACAAATTATTATGCAAAAGCACTTAAGCATAGGACTGGTAAAAAAAGGTCGAGTTCGTAACGGCGTTCACTCCAGTGCAAAGGTGTGGTTGGCTACTGTATTGCGTGAAAGAACCCTGGCCCATCCTTGCAAGGCGTGTGCATTGCCTGCACCAGTACTCGCTGAACAAAGTTGGCTGGGGCCCTTAGTGCTGTGCGTGATACGCGCCCGAAATCAAATCCGTCGTTGTCGTTCACAACGGTCTCTTTGAAATCACCATGCGTGCCCAACTTTGACTTTCATGCATTACATCCTAGTTGTAAGTACAAATTTGTCGGAAGGCAGGTTAAGGATTACAGATATCTTCTATTTCCTGTCCCCTGTTTAACACAAACCTAGGAGGATGGCCGTTGCGCCAGACAGTGCCGATGTGCTTCCTGTTTTCGACTTGACCGCGGCCGTGGACAAGAACCCAGATGAGGCTGACCCTGAGCTATGCGCGTCCATCGCAAGGTGCCTACATGAGACTGGATGTCTTATTGTAAGTCAATATACTTAGGAACACTCATACTCTGTTGCCACCAAAGGCAAGGAGCGCTCGTGTCTTGGACGCTGCTCATACGCTGCTTGAAGTGTGGAAGCGCTCCTCCATGGCGGACGACGACAATTAGCCGATGTGCGACGCTTGCAACAACGCATTGCCTCACGTCCTCATGTCGCCATCCTCTTGCATGACGACCATGACTGCCGATTGGCCCATCGCCAAACTTCTTCTTTCTGTGACAAACGCTTCCCCAAGGGCCTCTGACCTTCTCTTTCGGTTTGTCCCCTGCCTCTGCTAAATCGGTAAAGTATTTCCCGCTTAACCAACAATTTGCCAGCTAACTCCTGCTATTCTCAGCCTGCCATACCGCGTTTTGATGTGGGTCAGCAATACTTCTACCTGTCCACCTCCACCCAACCCCCGCAGCCCATCGTAACCATTGCCCTCTTCCACCCTTTGATACTATCCTCCGCCGCCGCTTCATCACCGTACCTCTCTTCTCATTTCTCTTCAGTCGGCAGTTGGCCTAACGTTTTCTTGCATCCTATAATTCCCCGTCCTCGCCCGCCCCCTCCCCGTCCTCTTTTCAGGTTCGCGACCCGCGTGTTCCAGCCGCCCACAACGACCGCTTCCTGGACCTCCTGGAGCGCTACTTCGGGCAGCCCGCGGACCGGAAGATGGCGGACTGCCGACCCTCCCTGGACTACCAGGTCGGGGTCACGCCCTGCGGTACGGAAGTACCCCGTTGCCTCGTGGTGAGTTGGATGAGTGGTCATGGATGTCTGTATGTATATGCTATGTGTTATGCATGAACGATCTGTGCCGCGGTTTGGTGTGCTTGTGCGTATGTATGTGTATGTATGTGTGTGTGCGTGTGGAATGAGGCAGTAGATGTCGTACAGGGGCCGCTGCCGGGTGAAGCACGTCGCCCGTGGCGAAGGCACGTACCCACACGTGCGGTCTCTTTTGACTTCCCCCTGCCCTCCCCTTCCTTGCCCCCCCCCTCCTCTCCGCTCTCCAGCTCATGGCCGGCTGATGCCCCCCTGGCTCTTGACTCGGCACCACCACGGGATTTCCTCACTGCACAACACTCTGCACTCGCTCTCCCCCTACACCCCTACATACATACGTACGTACGTACGTATACGCAGGACACACAGCTTCAAGACCAGCTGCGCAAGCTGAAGGGCGCCAATCGAGCCACACTGCCGACCGGGCCAGGTGGGGAAGTATGTATGTATGTACGTATCAACGCATGTACGTGTGGGGACAGAGGGGATTGGAGAGGGTTTAACCCCGATACACTACCAGCAGCCAAGCACCAGCAGCCTAAGAGCTCCCGAGGGAGGGGCTAGCTGCCTGCTGCGGGTGCTGTGCTGTGCTAGGGTTACACAGGCACGCAGAACACCACCTGCTGTGTGGGTTTGGCAATATGAGCTAGGTAAGGAGGGAAGGAGGCAGGGGGCGGATGAAGCGTGACACGATTGACAACGGGAACAATGTATAGTTTTTTACCCTTGAGGCAAAGTGCGCAATGACGATCGACAAAGCTCCGGGCTTTTGGCATACACAATGTCGTACACTGTACCTCGGTCCAGTCTGTTGCGACCGATTCACCCTCCATCCACCTCTCCCTATCTCTCGCGCCCCATCACCCGGGGCCCCCCTACCCCCTGCGCCAAAAATATATCTTCGCCAGACCTCAAGTGGCGGTACATGTGGCGAGTTGGTCAACGGCCGGAGGTGACCCAGTTCCCGGAACTGAATGCGGAGCCTGTCGTACCGCAGGTGGGGTGGGGGAGGCCTGGGTGTTTTGTGTTTGTGTGGTATGTGTGTGGGTTGGGTTTATGAGAATTTATTTCCCCCCCCCCCAGCTACCCGGCAAGCAATGTGTCGCCGTCATACGCGATCGAGGGAGGGGTCCCGTTTCTGAGTTCCTGTCGGTGACTTCTTTGTTGCCTTTGATATAATACATTTGCAGTTGTGGTGTGGTGCGGTGTGTCCCAAGTTATTATGTGTCGTAAAGCTATTAGAGCGGATTTGCTGCCGCTGTTGTTGCCTCTGTTGCTGACTTGCTTCATGTTACTGGTTCTTCTGGATCACTGCTACTGCCGTACCCGACACTGCTACTGGACATGCTACCTACCGCTACTGCCACTACATGGCTGCTACCGCTGCTCCAGGGATTCCCCGAGTGGTCCGTCGTGATGGACGGCTGGGGGGAGGCGCTGGTGGGGGCGGCTACTCTGGTGGCGGGGCTGCTGGCCCGGGGGCTGGGACTGGGGGAGAGCGAATTGCAGGTGGGGGGGAAAGGGAGGGAGCGGGAGAGGGGGTACTGCCTGTTGTCCGATGTGTGCGTGTGTGTGTGCGTATGGACTTGCGACGGTTGTGGTTGTTGGTGGACGGTTGCCTTCTTGGGGGCGGAATGTAGAACGATCCATTCATCAACTGCTGGTCATACAACCCCGAACCCCGTCCACGTCAACACGCCTTCCCTCTCTGCTTCATTATGCACTCGTACGTACATACACACACATCTCATTACCCCGTCGCCCCGCCACAGGACCTGATGTCCGTGGGGCCCCACCTGCTCGCCCCGACCGGTTCCGATCTGTACTGCAATGGCCGCCTGGGGGCTGTGCTGGCGGGGTGAGGGGGGGCGAGGGTGCGCGCTTTCGGGGGGGCGGATGTGGCCTTAACGGCACGGCGCGTCCTTGGATGTGGTTGTGGCCATACTTCTGCTGCTGCTGCTGTTTTGTAGTAGGTAGGAAGGGGGAAAGTAGCAATGAAGAAAGGTGGAAAGCACGGGGGGCCGCATCGCACAGGGCCTGTTGTTGTTCTAACAAGAGGCGGAAGGGTAGAGAGCTACTCCCCCGGGAGAAAGAGAGGAATGTTAAAACACAAATTGAATCCAAATCCAAACCGGAACACCGCGAGGCTTCACCCCTACAGACTCTCTCCCCCCCATACACACACGCACACTGAGCACACACTCCACTCCCTACACCCCCTCCCAACCCCCAACCCCCGCACACACTCACACTCTTTGCGCACACGCCACCCAGTCCTCCCCTCGTGCATTCGTCATCCTCTTCCCCTTCATCTTTCCCCCCGCCCAACTGCCGCCCCTTCCCTCCCTTCCCGCTCTTTCTTCATCCGTACCACCCGCAGCTACCACTACGACCTCAATCTGATCACGGTTCACGGCCGCAGTCGCTTCCCTGGACTGCACGTCTGGTTGCGGGACGGGCGGCGGGTGGCGGTTCGTATTCCCGCGGGCTGTCTGCTGATGCAAGCCGGGAAGCAGCTAGAGTGGTTGACGGGGGGATATATTGCGGCGGGGATGCATGAGGTGGGTTGGGAATGGGGTTGGGTTGGGTTGGGGGGCTCCCGGGGGCCGGGGCAGGCGGGCGGGCAGGCAGGGGTCTTGATTGGGCTAGGAAAGGGTGAGAAGATCTAGATTAGGTGCCGTACAATTGTGTTTGCAGTCTCGTTTTATATATTGGTTTCCGGCTTTTCACATGTATACATATATACATACATTCTTGCGTATATTTCTCAGTTGCGAAATCGCGCATCGCACATCAATTTCCGGTCGCGTCTTCAGCATATCCTCCTCGTCGTCGTCGTAATAGTCGTAGTCGTTTGTTATCTCTATCGCACTGTGCTCGGGGCTCCACACACCCCCTCTCCGGCGGTTCAGGTGGTGGTGACGGAGGCGACGCTGGCGGCGGTGGAGGCCGCTCGAGCCGCGGGTCGCAGCACCTGGCGCATCTCCTCCACCGTCTTCATCCATTGCGCCAGTGACGCAGTTTTGAGGCCGCTGGGGCGGTTCGGGAAACTGCAACAGCAGCAGCGGAACCAGACAGATAATCATGATGCGGCAACATCAGCAGCCGCGGCGGCGGGGGAGGAGGGGATGAAGGCGGGGGCGGAGGACGGTGCCTATCCAGCGATCAAGGCCGGGGAACAGGTGAGCAGCGGGTGCCGGGCAGGGCGGCGGTGGGGACGAGTACCGATGAGCTCTGCTTTCTAGTTGGTTTCGGAGCTGTCTCCTGACTCGCACAAAGAGTCAAGAGCAAGAGCACCGTCCACGCCAGCCGTAGCTGGCAACTACCAACTGCCAGTTGCTCCTGCAACTGCCACAGTGTACGCCCGAATGTTCTCACCACTGACCGACGTGTATTTACACGGCCCCCCGGATTTCCCCCCGGGTCTGTTGCAAGTGTGCCCAGCTTCCTAATCTCCATTCCTAACCTCCCCGCGCTGACCCTCGGTACGGCAGGTTCAAAGGGAGCTTGAGGCAATTTGCTTGCGTAAGACCGCCACAGCGGCGGCGGTATCTGACGCAGCGGTGGTGCCGTCGCTGGCTCCCGCGCCTTCAACCGTTGCCGGGAAGGGAAATGTGGTCGTCGGGTCGGTGGCTTCGCCGGCGGCGCTGGGTGGAAGCGCCAACAACGGCCCCGTGGGTGGCGGCGGGAGTGCCGCCGCTGGCGCCGCCGGCAGCGGCAGCAGCTGCGCCACTGGGGTAGCGGTGGCGGCGGCGGCGAGTAGGTAACTCGGCCGCAACGATGGTGGTCTTGGAGGCACCTGGCGAAGTTGGGCGGAGCTTCAACTTTTTGTCAGTTAATATTAAATTCTTTTGGGATTGCGGTAATTGCGGTGGCATAGCAGTCGGTGGGGGGCCTTGGGGAGGACCTGGGTGGTTGGGTTGGTTGGTTTCATCGGCGCTGGTTGCATGTGTATTTTTGAAAACAGGGACCTTGAATAAAATTTACAGTGTCCCTTTTATCCAGAAGCAAATTGGCAAATAGCTTTGAGGACAGGTGGTTCGGGGTGCTTCGGGATCCTTGTTGCCGAGGTTTCTGGAAGTTCCTCTCGGTGTTGGTGTGTGTGTGTGTTGGTTTGTGAGACGGGGTCTGTGTCTGCCTTGCGAGCTGGGGATGCGGTGAGCAGTGAAGCGAAAGGCGAGAAGCGAGCAGGGGGGAGAGAGGGGCGAAGCAGCAGCGAAGCCGCATAGCACACACAAAAACAAGCAGCAGGTGGCGAGAAGGAAAGCATAAGGATGGGGAGAGGGGTACGTTCTGTTCAGGTTATCTTGAGAACTGAGATGTTATATATATGTATATATCTCCGTTCACGACTCCATCCACATCTGAGCTGCATGCCGTACCCTTCTGCGTCGATCGTACTTGGCACGATGATAATGATGATGAAAGTTATGTCTGCGTTATCTCTTACCTTATGTCTACTTGTTATGCGTACTGGTGTTGAAGAGACGTGCGATATGGCTTGTCTGTGTGTGTGTTAAATGGTTACGTGTGTGGGTTACGAGTCGAGGGCTCAAAAATGTTTTTTAAAACTGGACAGCTTTGCTTTGCTGTTTCCTCCTCTTTCTCATTCTTTGCTGCTTTTACTCGTGTGTGTGTCTTGAGGCTAGTCCAAAACTATTAATACGATTTGAGAGGGAGTAATTGCATGCACTGGCAACGCAAGTATTTAGTTATCCGAACATGTGTGGGTCAGGAGTGGTTGACACCGACCGCAGAACCGGAGTAGATTAAAAAATTGAAAGGAATATACACAGATATACGGAGATGGAGCATTTTACACCCTACCTGTGAGAACTGTCATTTGCCAAACAGTCCTGCAAATGGTCTGCCCCCTTTCAAATCGCCGCATCCTCTTTCGTCTAGTGCGCTGCATCCCCTCGCTCACCTCGCTCCCTCTGCCCCCTGCCGTCCCGATGGTGAACTGTACTGCACTGAACTACTTTCTACGCCTGCATCGTCCTGTTCTGTCTTTCCTCTGCTTGCACGCGGCCAGTTCAAGAATAGCACAGGGTCCACGTCACACACACACACAGGTACACCCCTGCAATTTTCCCGCGCTTCGGATCCGTTCGCTCGTAATAGTAGAAGTCGCTCAAAAGTCTGACAATCGACAACAAGAATAACAAGAACATAAATATCCGATACAAAACCGACCAGTGTCCTCATCCTCAGCCAGATGATCATGACCATCACCGCTTGCAGATGATCTCGAACACGTACATGAATATCAGCCAACAGCCAGCGGACTCTAGAGCACTCTACGGCAGCTTTCCCAGCAACCGCAGGCAACCACGACAAAGCACTCTTGGACACATCATCATATGCCTGAGATGCAATGCGCTTCTAACGAATATGCAAATATTATTGCAACCTACATGCGGCCAATTTACAGCCGACCTGCGCTAACCCGCTCCTTTTCCGACTTACGGCCCCCTTGCAAAGGGCGAGCAAAACCACGGATGGTCAGCAGCAGCGGCAGCAAGACGCAACGTGCCGTACTGCACGATGCAACGTTAATGCTACAGCGCCGGCAGGCCCGTACGCGGATCGAGCTGCAGGGCCGACGCCAGGTTCTTGGCGCGCGTGGAGCTGGCGGAGGCGCCCAGAATGTAAATCCAGGAGCCAGCGTCCAGCTTGGCGACGCGGTCGGAGGCGCCGCCACGGCTGCCGCCGTTGGGCCGCCCGATGCCGCCAACAGATCTAGAACGGATCTTGCCGCCGGAGCCGCCGCCGCCGCCGCTGCGCGGCGGCGATCGGCCGCGATACGAGTGGAGCCCGTACGCTCCGCCGCCGCCGCCACCGTCATCACCATCCGCCATGAGATCAGCAATGAGGGCGCGGCGCCCGCCGACGGAGGGTTGGCGGAACCTTGCCGCGTCGGCAGAGGAGGGCGGCTGGGCCGGTTGCGACGGTGGCGGCGGCGGCGCGGGCGGTGGTGGCGTCAGCGGCGCGGCCGCCGCTGCCAGGATTGACCTGCGACCCCAGCCCCCCCCGGCTGCAGCCGCCGGTGGCGCCGCCGCCGCCATCGCCGTCGACAGCGATGGCGACAGTGGCGCAGGGACGGTGGAGGCCACTATCAAGCTACTACGACCAAAACCACCTCCGCCAGCGGCAGCGACGGCGGCGTTAGGATGCCCGCCGTCCCCATCTGTGAACTTGTTAAGCAGGGCGTTGCGACCCCAACCGGTACCGGAAATAACCACCGCACCGCCGCCGCCAGCCGCCGCCGGCGCGCTGGACGGCTGCTGTAGCGCCGATCGACCGCCGGCAACACCAGCCAGCGCCGGCGCCGGCGGCGCTGCCTGGCGAGCTCCCACCGCAGGCTCCTTCGCAGCAGCTTCGCCTGTCTTTCCCGCCTTCGCCGCCGCCAGGGCCTCCCGGGCCTCCCGCATGATTTCCTCGTACTCTTCTGGATCCAGCTGCGACAGCCCGCCGTCGCTGGCGGAGGCATTGCCGCTGTCACTGCCGCCGCCGCGACGGGCCACCGCTGCCGAAGTGCCCCTCTCAGCACCAGCGCGACGGCCGCGGTGTCTGCCGTCCTCCTCCTCCTCGGATTCGACATCCTCCTCTACCATCTCCTCCTCATCATCATCCCCGTCGTCCTCCTCCTCTTCTTCTTCATCACTGGCCTTGTCTGGGCCCGCGTCTTTCCGTTTCCCCCCGACCACCTTCACCTCCTCCTCCTCCTCCTCCATCACCTCGGACGACCCCTCCTTATCCTCGGGCTCAGCATCGTCAAAGTCATCCTCGTAATCCGCCGCCACGAGCTCCCCCCGCCCCGGACTACGTATGGGACTACGCCGCCGCGGCGGACTGCCGTCACCTCTACTCCGGGAGGCGGCGGCAGCCGTTGTCGCTGCCGTACCGCGCGTCTGGCTGGGACTAACCGATGAGGACTTCGCACCGGCGGCAGCAGCGGTGATGGCGGCGGCGCCGTCTTCGCGGGTGGAGAGCCCTAGGGGGTGTGGGTGTGAGTGCGCCTCAGGTAGCTGCACCGAACGTGCCGGGCTGATGGATTGTTGTTGCTTGTGTTGATGTTGATGTTGTTGTTGATGTTGATGTTGGTGCTGTTGGAGGTAGTAGCGGAGCTGTGACGACGCGTCGTTGGCCACCGATCCCGGGGAGGGTCGGTCGCTGCCTGTAGGGCTGTCCGTCATTTCGATACTGTGCACCGGCGCCAAGTTGCCGCCGCCGCCCAGCGACGCCGACCCGACAACTCCCGGCGCTAAAGTCAGCCCCGGCGGCGGCGGCCGCCGCTGCGCCGCCGCCGGTGGCACCGCCGCGCCGCCGCCACTGCTGCCGTAAATTCCGATGGCGGCGCGCGTTCGGACCGTTAGGGCTGGCGGCACGGTCGAAGTTGATGTACTCGACGCCAGTGGCGGCGGCGGCGGCTGTGCGCCAGGACCCGGCGGCGGCGGCAGGCCGCCCCAGTTGCCGCGCTGTGGCGGCGGCTGTCGTGCCCTGAACCGGGCCCGCTCCTGCGATGTGAGGCTCAAAATCTGAGACTTAATGGACATGATGGCCTCGTCGAAACTCAGACGCCGCATTTCCGCGCGCCGCCGCGGCGGTGACGGCCCGCCGCCTCCGCCGCCTCCGCTGCTGCCGGGTGCTCCGTGGCTGCTGAGCAGATTGCTACGGGAGCGGCTCAGCGTCGCCGGGCCGCCGCCGCCGATGCGTGTGGGTGTTAGTACGGCGGAGGACGGCGACGACGTCGCACGGCCGCGGGAGCCTGGCCCACCACTGGAAAGATGGACGGGCACGGAATTCAGAGGGGTGGAGGGTGTGGAGAGGCGGAAGAAGTCCGCGGTGCTGCCGCCGCCAGGGCCGCCAGCGCCGCGGGCCCCGCTACCACCTCCCCCTCCAGCGGCGCTGCCGCCACTGCCGGCGCTGCTGCGCAGGCTGCTGCCAGGGCGGTGTGGCGGCGGCGGCGTGCCCGCAGTGTCAAAAGCAGTCGGCGGTGTGCCGAGCGACAGCACCGTCGTGGCGTCGAGTACGACTCCGCCGCCGCTGCCGTCAACGCCGCCGCTGCCGTCAACGCCGATCCCGCCGGCGCTGGCGGAGCTTGCGTGATGAAGACGCTGCTGCAGCTCTGCCCGCAGCGCCCGTTCCATTTCTAGAGCCCTCCGCGTCTGCTCGAGCTCCTCCGCCAATTTCGCCGCATCCACCTGGCCGTACATACATGCAAACACACATAAACTAACTAATTTCCCACCACCTCTGACCACTACCACGTGAGGGCACGTCTTCATACATACTCAATTTGCACACATACAGACATACAGACACACCGTCCTGTGTTCTCCCAGGCCCTTCTGTGACCCACTTGCGCTCTGACATGCTGTGAGCGTTACTCTGGGGTGCCATCAACATGAGCCTCACACCGGGGTCCTAACCGTCTTTCGTTGCTCCCCCCCCTTCCCCTCCCCATCCCCCTTGGCATCACCTTCACTCACTCGTGGTTCGTCTTCCCCCTCCCCCTCCTCGTAACCTCCAACTTCCAACTGACAGCCGGTTGGCACTAACCTTTCCCCCCTCCCCCCCTCCCGGAGACTTTCCCACCTCCCCACGTGCACCCCCTAAACTCCACAACCGACACTCACCCCATCCACACCCGGCGGTGCCGTACCGCCCTCTGCAGCAGGGTCGCCCCCACCCGTGAACTTGCTGAGCATATTCCGCAGCCGCTGAATCTCACGCTCCTTCAGCGCCAGGACGGAGCCGACATCGCGCGACGTGTTGACGACGGGATTGTTGGCAATGGCGCGCGCGCGGTCCGCAAACCGCAACGTCGAGCAACTCTCCTCGAACGCGTCCATGGACGGCGACAGCGTCGCCAACACCGTCGTACGGCAATTGCCACCCAAGGAATCTTGCAGCAGGTGCGTCAACCGGGAGTCGCGGTACGGGACATGTGTACGGCGTTCCGTCAGCGCCGCCACGACGCTGCCCAGCGCCGACAACGACCCGTTGATTGCCGTCATCTCATTGACTCGCTCGTCGCCGTACAGCTCCGTTCCGCCGTCCCAGCCGCCGGCGGTGGCGGTGTTCCAGCGCTCACTTCCCGCCAAATCCACAAAATTAAGTTTTGAGCGGATGACGGTTCCGTCAGCTCCCCCGTTGGGCCACTGCTCGATCACAAGTTGAAGTATGGCATGACTCCGAGAAGAGGCCTGGTTCATCTCCGTGTGCCGTACGGCACGGTTTCGGTTGCCTGTGCGCAGTCATTGCGGCATTTTCACACAGCAACGAGCATGCGCGTGTGTGTATGTGCGGGTATGTGTCCGCGTGTGTGTTTCCCTCCCTCCCCCCCTTCCCCCCGCTGGGATTGTCAACCCCGCTTCATATCCACATCCACGTTTACAGACACATTGCATGACGTCACATTACGATGTATCTGGTCACTTGCCCTTCGCAATCAGTTGGTAAACGGACTTGTACGACTTGACCTTGACGCACAGCAGGTTGGGTACGAAGGTGTTGCCCTTGGCATCCTCCCGAACCTCCAACAGCGCGCGTCTCATATTCACATCAGCCGGGTCCCTGGGGGAGGGGGGAAGGGGGGAGGGGGAAAGGGGGGAGGGGTCGGGCACCCACATGTGGAGGTGGGGGGTAATGCACGTGGAGGTGTTTGTTGCCTGGTTGGGGACGGATTGGCTGTTTGTGGAGCGGGCGGCAGCTGGATCCTGGATCTGGTGCCGTGCGGCGCCTTCAGTCCCCCCCACCCTCCCACGCCGGCTGCCACCACAGCCGCCTCTAAACCCTCCTCTCCCTCCCCCCCGACCTATCAGTCATCCTTGGCATCAGGTTCACTCGTTCGTGGTTCGTCCCTCCCCGCCCCTCCCCTCCCCTCTCCCCCCCTCCCCTCTCCCCCCCTTCCCTCCCGGGTTTTTTCCGCGCTGGCAGACACACACACACACATGCACACATACATACATACACACATGCATACACACACCTTGCGGCGGGGTACCGCTTTTCCAAACCTTCCACATCACATACGACATCGCATCAGCCCTACTACCACACCTCCGCCCCCTCCGCATATCCCCCTCCCACAACCACCTGGCGTTCTGTGGCTTGTACGGCTGCAGCAAGTCGTGGAGGCGGTCGTTGTAAATTTCCATGTAGCTCACAATCACCTGGCGCGTGAGAGCGGCAGTGGGGGCAACACCACAAGAGCCACCATCGGGGTGGGTGGTGGTGGTGGGGGGATATTGCGGACAGGGGGTATTACAGAATGCGGGAGACACGGGCATATAAACGATATAAACGATGATACGGATTGCGTGTGCGTGTATGTATGTCTGTATGTGTGTAAGCGCCATTAAGAGGGCGCCAGCAACGAAACGCGGGAAGAGGGGAGTCAGGTCGTGGGAAAGGGTTAATGAGGTTCGTCGTTGGTTCGCCGCCTCCTGCTCCCCCTCCGCCTCCTGCTCCCCTTCCCCTCCCTATTGATCCCCCGGCCGGGTACAGCTGAGCGAATCTCCCCCCCTCCCTCTCCCCCGCTTTTTCCTCTCTCTTTTCCCCCCTTCTCTCTCCAGTGCACATGGACATACATACATAATACATACATGCATACATACGTACAGCGGCTCAGGTGGTCACGGAGGACTCAGCACAAAGGGGAACGTGGCAACCCAGCAGCTCGCTGATGGACGTACCTGGATTGCCGTACCCTCCGCGTCCTGCTTTCCCTTCGCCTCCCGGAATAGCTCTTTGACGGCCCGGGGTATCACACCCGGACCGCCTCCGCCGGGGCCCCCGGGCGCTGCAGCAGCCGCACCGCCCTCCGCGGTGGGGTCGTCGCCCATCATGGTGAAGGTCTTGCCCGTACCCGTCTGGCCACTGAGGGGGGGTCAAGAGGGCGGGAAGCGAACCATTGGCGCGGATGAGCCCGGGGGTGTGAGGAGCGGGAAAACACAGGAGAGGGGGGAAGCGGCGGGGGGAGGGGCCAGGGGTTGCGACACGTGCGGAGGAGGAGGGTGAATGCACATTTGTACGGCAGTTGTACGGCAGTTTGGCAGTGGTAGCTGGTGCACGTCAGGGTATCCAAGGCAGTTGGCCCCCATTGCGACCCGGGCGGTTGTGGATGTGGAGGGGTGGGGTGCGGCTGGAGAGGATCAGGGAGGAGGGGGGGGAGAGGGAGGATAACCGTGAGGCGGTTGCGGCGTGTGTGACGGAGTAGCGGCCTACTGCCAGGTAGCATGGGACATCCCCGTTCCCCGTTCCCGTCAGCAGCAACAGTCTTTCCTCCTGGCATCAGCTTCACTCGCTCGTGGTTCGTCTTTCCCCCTGTAACCCCCTCCCCCCCTCTCTCTCCCCTCTTCCTTCCCGTCTCTCTCTGGCCCCCTTCCCTCTGCTCTCCTCCTCTCCCGCATTTGTTTGCCCGATCTGCGAAAAAGAACCGTCGTTCACTGCAGGGTTCGAACCCCGGGCCGCGCGACACCACGTGACAGCGTCCGCCCATACTCCCAACGCCTTGGGGATGACTCGATGACTCACTAGGCAAAGATGGTGCTGTTGTAGCCGTCGAGCGCCAACGGCACGCAGTCGCGGACCTTCTCGTACACGTCCAGCTGTGCCGTGTCCTCACCAAACACGTGGTGATAGCGGCCGCTGAATTCCTGCGTGTCGTTGAAGACCTTGATGTCGTACGGCGGCCGTACCTCCACGCCGCTGTCGTACATGAGTTCGCGTGGCAGAGGCGGCCGTACACGCACCAGCACCTGCACGCCGGAGGCGGACTGTGCCTGCTGCTGCTGATGGTGTTGGTGGTGTTGGGCCGCTGCGCTGTGCTGATGCTGGTATTGCTGCTGTGCGAGCTGGGAGTACAAACCGTATTGGCCGTACTGTGCGCTGCCGCCGACTCCGCCGTTGCGCATGGGACTGCTGGCGCGCAGGGAGCTGCTGAAAAGGGGAGGCATTTTGAAAACCTTGCCTCTGGGCGGCCCTCGAGGAAGGTTGGGCAGATATTTGAAGATGCGCCAGATGCCGTTATCAGGGTCAGATGGTGTTGTGGCAGCGTGCGACGAAGGCGTCGTTGATGCCACCAACGGCGATCGCTGGCGTTGCCTCCGGTCCAAATGGCTGGCGAAGAACTGCCGCCCGTTTCAACAATCCGTTCCGGGCATCGTTCTTGATTTATATACCTAGCCGTCCCAGAGCCACATTGTATCCAATAGGCAGGTCTCTGGTGTTTACTCAAAGCTGTTAACGGATGAGCATTCGAGAAATGGCTCCTTAAGGAGTGAAGCAGTGCAGTGCAATTTGCATAAACATATGGTGATTTAGTATTGATATTGTAACAATAACTGGACGTCCTTGCTAAACCTGTCCTTTGCGTCTACCCTTCGAGGGTAATAGACTTCTACTCTGTGCAGCCATGTGGTGTGCTAACCAAATAAATCTAAAGTACTTTCCTGCTTAGTGACATGCGCTCGGTGATTGCACAGTGGAGGAAATCAAGGACAGCTTGTCGTACGTCCTGTGGAGGTTAAGGCTGACCAGTGCGTTTGATCGGCCCCAGCAGCATGGCATAAGATAAGGCAACATCGAAATGCAGCATGGCATGGCATAAGACAGCATCGAAATGGCCCTCTTCTATTGTTAATATCTATTGACTTCTTGAAGGGGCCCGGACAGAACCGTGGGGTTGCTGCCCGTCCCGCCGCAGTGTCAAAGAGAAGGGGTTGCGACAACTTGCTGGTTGCACAGTACCGCACGCTGTAACCATAACCATTTGACAAACTTTCATTTAAAACGTAATGTAATGGCGGGGAGGCATAGGCCTAATTGAACGACCTGGAGCCCCGCTTTTTCTTAACCTCCTGCAGAGGTCGCTGGTGCCGCTTTACAGCACTTGAGGATCCACCGGGATGCAAACTTTCCACCCTCCTGAATTCACGTCTCTGAAACATATTTTGTACGTTGATCGTAGTTATGTACGAACTGGCACGAGCACAGGTCTGGCTTAGGTGCCGTGCACCGTACAAAATGCACACTCACAGTAATCCAGAATCTTCAAGTGTAGTGGGCGAGACAAAAACAGGTAAGCCATGTGTGGCTATTGCTTCACACAAGAGCACCTTTAGTCGAGCCGGAGCGGAACATCTATCTCCTCCCAATTCCGTTGATCATTTGCGTCAGCCCCGGAGCTCTTGTGCATCCCGCGGAGTTGTCGTCACGACCTCCGCCGGCAGGTCCTAGTTCGCGTTGCATTCGAGCGGTGTCGGAAACTGCGGACCGTAACCCCTATTATTGGTTGTGGGCGGACATGTGCCTTCCCTGGACCACCGGCCGGTTTCGAACTCTACACCTTCTGCGGACAAGGAAGTCCCGAATCACTTTCACGTTTTATTTACCCAGGTCGTTGCTTGGCTCGGCTTAACGAGTGCAGCTCCAAGCTGCCTCCAACCGGTTTCATTCGGTCTGCAGTCCATTTTGTTAAACCAGCCAATTAATGGCGTTATTGTGGCGGTGTGTGGGTATTCAGTCCAGGGTTCCCCGGGCATGTAAGTCAGGACCGGATTACGGACCATCAGGGATTGCCGTGCTTGCCCCGCACCCCAGCCAGCCAGCCAGCCAGCCAGCTATAACTAGCGAACGAAAGCTTTGCTTGCCGCTGCTGGCGAGCTGTTTATACCTCCGTGTTATCGGCTGGTTAAGATGCTTTTTAAGCCCTTGTTATGCAAGGCGGCCAGGCAACGGCCTGCCTAGCTACCTGATCAGCAGCATGTGTCGCTTGTTGAGTGAGCTCAACTATCGCACGTAACTCACTCCAGGACAGAGGCCTTCTTTAGTCGCATTGCACCAGTATCTGCGGACTTGAGGAGCTACAGGGCGGCTCGGAGGTCTAACTATGGATCGACCCGAGAGTTGTGAATTGTTGATGAATTTGCCGGCCTCTTGCATTCCCATGAGAGCCGCCGTATCCGTGTTGATTTGTGTGGCAGAAAAACTTCGTCGCACAAATCAAGCAGGCCCCCAAAGCCACCGACGAAGGCGTAGGGTCTGTGTCAAAGGAATGGAGTGGAGCCTAACCGACTTACGACACCTTCAATGGCCTACCTTGCAATCCTCCTCGCAATCCCCCGCGGCCATCGACTCTAGCCCATATGGCAACTACCCCCCAGGAATTCCCAAAGCTGTCGCTATAGTATGCATGGTACTTTAGTTTTTTCACATAAAGCACATAGAAAATGGAACCTGGCATCAAGGGTAAAGGGGCCGTCCGTTCGCCATAATTTGCCGACCCATGGGCCCATACGAAAGCTTTCTTAGGCGTCCGGAGAGCCAATCCTCAACAGTACGTATCATCCTAGCCCCACTATGTATTTCCAGCTCAACTTGCCGAAGGGACGAGGTGCGAGAGTTTGCCGTAAAAAAGGAAGCTTCTCATATCAGAAGCTACCACTGCGGTCCGTTTAACGAATAGCGGGACCTGCTTCTTGCCGGACGGTGAACCGCACGTTAAACCAGACGCTGGATCGTGCCCAGGATGTGCTCCAATGTGCTTGGACTTGTATGATGTAACACCCCTTCACCGCTGCCAGACCACCCTGTTTCACTCTTAGACATATTCCCAGGTTCTGATAATGACATGTCATCAGAATCAAACCAAATGCCACGTTGATCCATGATTTATGTCTAACAGGTGGGGTCCCCCTAGTCGCAATTGTTCCAGCAATTACGAGGCAAATCTGAGAAATAGAAACATAGCTGTTATGCATTACAGAGACCAAGAAACTACCTTGTATGCGCACCAACCGCTGGCACCGTAAATTAGGATTAAATCCTTTGGAAAGGTTTCATGTTACAGATAAGGCCGAACGCAGGAAACTCGCATGCGATAAAACTTGGGTTAGCAAGGTGTTTCCTACCAGGGAAACCGTACATTTACGAAAAGCGTTTGCTACTTCATAACAACCGTAAGAGGATCATGATGGCTTAGCTACATTGTATCTTGCGCTACAGCATTTCAGCATCATTCGGTGCTGATTTATGCATAAGTAGTTACGCTTGACCACCGGCACGAGCGGCCGGCTGCCTTGCAGGTTTTGCGCGATGCAGAGAATAAAAGTTGTCGTCGCGCATAGGCCTCCGTTTGTTTTCGTGGCCAATACGTCCACAGGGCAGCTCTTTTCGGGCCTTCTGATTGACCTGCTTAATAGAATCTTGATTACGGGCAATGGATCTTTTCAGTATGACATGTATGTGTCTGAAATAAATGCCGGCGGAACAAAGAGCAACGGAACGTGGAATGGTATGCTTGCAAGCCGCATTAACGGTGACTTGCTTCCAAGACGTCTGAAGGTCTTTAGGACTCCCTTCTCTTCCTGTTTTGGGTTGACACACAGGTGTCGTCGGCGAGCTCGTGGCCAAGCGTGCAGACGTCGCTCTGTTTCCCTTGACTCGGACTGCTTCCCGCCTCGAAGCCATCGACTGCACTTACTCCTACTACGACGCAGGTCTCGCGTTGCTTGTGGGGTAGGTATAAACTCGTGCTATGAGTAGCAACAATATCAACCTGCAAGCGTAAGCGCCGGCTCCTTCGCTGCATGCCCTGACACGTCACCTCGCAGCCAGCACAAAACCCGACCCTAAGCAGAATGCGATTGTTACAGTGGACTCTGAACGGATCGAGACCCCTAAGCAGCCTAAAACCTGGACCTAGCAGCTCATGTAAGGTCGACCGTGTGCTGCAGATGTATGTCCGAGACAGCAGATCGGTTTGCTGGTAGCTTCACCGCCATCGGCCCCGAGGGGTGTTCTTGGGGGGAAGATATTTTCTCACCCTTCCCGTCCTGTCCCGTGTCCCGTCTTTCGCAAAACTCGATAACAAGCACAACTCAATAACAAGCTCCACATCGCTAGCACCGTGAACCAGCAACTGTATCGTCCATGACCCAACTGTACTGAAACTCTGAAGCTCTGTGCGATCACTACTGCCTGCTGCTGCTGCTGCCGATGCCGCTGCTGCTGCTGACGCCACTATAAAAACTGACTGACTGCAATGATGACGTCATGGCCGGCATTAGGCACCCTCGACGGTCCGATGGTCGCGGTGGCCCTAAGACCACCGGGCTTATAACCCATCCCCCAGAACGATGCCACCTGTCCTGCCCTCCGAACAAGCTCCCCCCTCTGTTATGGCCCCCACGGCCCCCCATCTCGCTGCATTGCCCACTGGCCACTGCAGGGATGGTCAGACCGCCCCCGGCCCGCTGTCCGTCGTGGCGCCCTTTGAAGTAACGTTGTGGATCACACTGCTGTTCACTATCATTGGCGTTGCGCTGCTATTCTGGGGCCTGGATGCGTACGGCAAGTGGATCCGGAACAAACAGTTTAATGCGCTGCATGCTTCGGGGGTGATGTCAGCTGAGCAGGTGGCACATGCGAAACATGGTGAGGCCGGGCGGTGGGGGTGTATGTAAGTACTAATGACTGAGCCCGGTGTGTGTACATGTGTGTGTGTATACGTGTGTGTACGTGTGTGTGTACGTGTGTGTATGTGTGTGAAGGTTACAAGTATCTGACCGGGCCTGACACTGGCCTGGGGTTGCTGTCCAGCCCCAACGGAAAGCCTAAGCTCATTCCCCCGGACGGGGAGGGGCCTCTGTCCCCTCCTAAGCAGCCGAGAGCCGCAGGTCCGCTAGCTCCGCTCTCCCTCTCCCGGGGGAGGGGGAAGGTGTCGCACGCGCGCACGCTCTCACGAGCCGTCACGCGAGTTTCGTGCACATAGCCTGGCACACGCAACACGACTCCCCTCTCCGTCCCCGGCCTGATCCGGCTCTCGGGGTGGGGGGGGGGGTTCACTAAGAAAGAGGAAATCCGGAAACCCCACACAGACCCTACCTATCCTTACTACGGTAGGAGGCCATGCTGCAAAGCTAGGTTTTCCGTCGGGGGAGCAGGTGGGGCTCAAGAAACCCGTGCTAACCACCTCTCGAGCGCATACGGTGGGGGAGGTCATGGACTCGGCTAGCAGCTACCGACCAGCTCACCGACGGGGTCAGGGATACCTCGAGGCAACAGTACCACACCGGCACAACTACACACACAGCGTCACCCGGTCTGCCTGTCAGCCACCCCCTTCACCTGCGACCCCTCCCAAGCCCCCTACAGCAGCGACCTCTCAAAACCCTCCCAATGCCGCGGCCTTGGCTCAACCTGTGGTGAGGCGAGCTCCCTCCCCCTTGAAAAGCCCTCCACCCAGACCAAAAAAGGAGAAACCCTCCGGGGCCTATCCCCTCCCCCACCAGCGGGATAGCCCATCTACCGGGGTCCTCCCAGCACTCCTCCTATTCCCCCTCCCCTTCCTCTTCCAGCCCATCCTCTTGTATGCAACACAGGCGCTCGTCCACCACCGACGAGATGGGGTGGCCGGGACCCGCGCTGCTCCAGCCGCGCCGTGGCTCACGCTGAGCTCTGCAAAGCCCTGAACCTACTGCCAGAAGTCGAGCACTGTGCAGGCTCTCATGGCCTCCAGCGGGGCTGCTGGGGCTGCCCGCAGTCCCGCCCGTGCACGTTCCATGGCTGACAGCACCTTGTGACTGATCACATCCCCCACACACAGTGCTGCTGCACCCCTGCCGGTGCTTCCGTGAGCTGCATATTCGCCCCCGGGATATGGGTCTGGGCACGCAGGCTGCGATCTGCCCTACCACCGCTACTGGGCACTCCCAGAAGCGGTATGCGTGTGGGAAGCACTGCGGCACTTGCCGCTGTCCTGCCACTCCTCCGAATCCTCCGCAGCCACACGGCTCCACTGGGGGCCCGTGTAGATGCCCCGTGTTGCCGGGCAGGGTCACACTGTTGACAGCCAGGCGCCAGAGAGTCTCCTTGCGCTGCACTACCACTACCACTTTACCGCCCACAGCCGTTGCAGTGTTCCCGGCATGCGGCAATCCCGCTGTGCGTCGGCTGCTGCCATTTTTAGTGACATGAGGGATGTAGGTTATGTGTGTATGTGGGTGTTACAGAGTGGGTGGCTTTTGGGCCGTTTGTAAACATTTGGATACTGGCCTAGGATTGGACAGCATAGAGCATACCATTACCGCATTGTACTACGCCATACGAACTGAAAGTCCAAAGCTATTTAGAATTCCTCCTCATCCAGTCACCCGAACATCCGTAGAGACAGAGGGTCCCTAGCGATCGCCACCAGTCTAGCTTGTTGTTGAATCCACCATGTGTGTCCCCGTTCGAAGTCACCTCCGCATCTCATCCACTAGCCAGAAGCTTAAGCTCCCGAGAAATGTCGGGGGGCTAGCCAGGAATTGAACCGAGGACCTTGACTGGCTACATCACCAAACCAGACCAGATCATGCTTGTATAAAAGATCTGAGCGACACATACATCAGTAAATGATTTGCTGTGGCTCCTCCCCCTCCTCCCCCTCCTCCTCTACCTCCACTTCCTCCCCCACCTGGAGGTTCTGATGGCCATGGTACCTCAACCCTTCCGTCATTCCTCACCCACCAACCTCAGAGGACTACAATCCCGTGATGATGAGCTTCATGGCGGCTGCGGGTGCCCCAGAGCGACCCGGCCGCAATAGCTGGGGCGTACAGGTGCTGTACGTGGTGTATTGCTTCTTTTGCATGATCATACTGTCATCCTACACCGCCAACCTGACGTCGTACTTGGCTGTACGGCGGGCCTACGTGGGAATTTCGGGGCTGCAGGTAAATCTGCCATCTGCCATCCAGAGGGCGTATTGAAGGGAAGACCTGGAAAAGTTGGGACAAAGAAATGTCTGAAGGGATTTGACGACAGTGCCGCAGCTTTGTTTAGGCGCTTGTTTTGGGGATCGCTCAGGGGACTGGAAGCCATTGCTCCGCCTTGCGGGGCTAACGGGCTCCCTCCCTATGGCCCTCCACCACAAACCCACCTGCGCGCTTCTAATCCCCCGCTGTCCTCACCATCGCCATCACCCAGCCTGCTGGTTCGCTAGTACTAATAGGCCTTATGTTCTAACCGGTTGTTGTGTCTAAAAAACTCTCTTTTCGTACCCTCGCTTTTCAGCGGTCTGCATTCCCCCGTGTTGCCTGCATACATGCACACATGCTTCTGTCTCTCTTCCCCTTGTCGCCCGTGTTCGCAATGCCCGTGTCCGTCCTCCTGCCCCAGGACCTGGTCAAGGATAACGCACTGGTGGGCGTCAACCCCAGCGGCTCCACTGCTGCCTACTTCACCGCCAGCAAGGACTCCCTGGCCACACAGCTCCAGCCCAACGTGCGGTACTGCGACACAGCCACCTGCGTGGCTTGGGTGCGACAGGGAGTAGTGCGGGCCTTCGTAACCGATCAGCCGGTGTTGCTCTACCTATCGCAGCGGCAGCCTTGCGACATGGCGGTGGCGGGCGAACCTTTTGGACCAGGTGCCTGGGGTAGGGGTAAGGGGGGCACCAGGAGGGCCATCGGTGCGGATTTTGTGGTGGGCGGCGACATGGGATTTAGATAAATTTCAATTAGGGACCAGGGACTGGTCATCATTCGGTGAACGGCTATGACTGGAGAACCGCTGTACGCCGTGCACCTGCCTTGCACGGTCATCTGATCGTCCTGTTCCGGTTTGTTGCCGGCTGCTCTCACCTAGTCATGCCAGTAGTTTGCCCTGGCATGTCTGCACTGTAACGCTGGTGACACCGTTGGAACATGCCCCGCATATCCGCAACGATGTAACCCCGTGCGCACTCCCCCTGTGCCACAATGCTATCCCCCACCCACGCACTTGCATGGCTTGGCAGGTAACCGGGTGACCTGACCGGGTGATGAGAACGTTGGGTTGGGGATGATCTCCTTGTGCTGCTGATGCGCCCCACGGCTCCACACGCACCCTTGCAACCCCCCAACTGCACACTCAATACCCCCATGTTCGTAATACCTCCTTCACGCCTCCATCACTTACCCCCTCGCAGGTAACTTGGTGATTGGGCTGCAAAAGAACTCCTCTCTGCTGCCGTTTTTTAACTCAGCTCTGCAGGTAGGTAGATGTAAGGGGCCTTGTTCGGGGGCAAATGAAAAGGAGGATACATATGAAGACGAGGCAACCTATCCGTGCACTGCCCAGCTACCGCTACTTTGCTTCCCCCCCCGCCGGTGTGTCTGTGTGATGGTGTCTACCATGATGGGTCTGTATCTACATATGCCCTCTAGAGGGTGGATCTACCCCGTCTGTCCTGTATCATGAATACACCCACTGCGTGTCTTGTTGTTGTCAGTGCTGCTCCTCCATCCTCCCTGCGTGGCGCCTCCGTCCGCGCCCCTCCTCTGTAACCCCCTGCATTCATCCTCACCCTATCATCACACGTCATTGTAGTTAGTCGTGGTGCGCTGTACAGCCACATGTGGCAACGCGCAGCACCCGCCCGCAATTTCCCGCCTCACCTGCTTGTCCCGCTACTGAACCTAGTCGCCAACTGATGGTGTCTCTATCCCCGGGGTCTCTCCGTTTGTATTACTGTTTGTTCTCCTGCGTGGTCCTGAGTGGCAGCCGCACCGTCTCACCCACACCCAACCGCCACATATATCTGTCCTCCTCCTTCCGTCGCTGCTGCTGCTGCTGCTGCCCCACCGTTCCCTGTTGATATGGCGACAAAAGACGTTCTCGGAGGACGGCACACTGAGTTTGCTGCGACGCATCTGGTTTGATGGACTGAGCCAGTGCGATGGCAGCGATGCTGAGCTGGACAGCAGCCGTCTCACCATCAGCCAGATGTTGGGAGCCTTTGTGTTTTTGGCTATTGGTATCCTCATTGCCTTTACCACCGGCACTGTGGAGAACCTGAAATGGTGCGTGTGAAGGACAGGTTGGGGGTTGTGGACGGCCATGTACGCCACCATGCGCTCCGCGCTGATGTGGGCGCTATGTCTTATTGGGGTGTGCGGTGTAGAGCCGGTGCCGCCAGCCAGCTGGTGCTGGTGGAGTCCGTGTGCTTTGCTTGCCGTGAGGATAAGCGGCTCCTAGAAAGGCGAGCACACGGGCTGCAATCTGGCATGGTGGTACCGTATGACATATAGGGTTTCGCATTTGGTTATCGGGCCTCTACACAAGTCCTGGCCTAGGCTTGCCTGGAAGTGTACTTAGGACTCGCAGGAAGGACTCGCAACATGTCAGCGCTGCAGGACTGCAGCAGACACCGCAGATCCAAACTGCATTCTTGACTTAGGACAGATTCAAAACAGGCATCGAGTAGACTTCCTGAAGATCACTAATGATTTCTGTGGCTAAGGTTGTGCCGTCATAACTTGCCCTACCCTACCGGCAAGGCCCTTCCTGAACCCAACCGAATACACCCCTCCACTCCACTCCACTCCACGTAGGTGTCTTGCACGGGCCTACGCCAAGTCCTACTCAGAGCAAAGTGTGCGGGTAGGTTTGGTGGGGGGCTGCGGGATCTGTGCGCCGTTCAGATGATATGCAAAACAGGTGGATGGTGTGCTGTATGGTGTGATAAATCGTAGAAATGACAAGATGTGTTCAGGTGGCCCAGAAGCCTCCCACTCTGTAACAATTCAATTCAAAGATGATATGCGCACACAGATAGGAGCCATGAGACGCAGATGTAGAGGGGAGTGTTCCCTGGGCTTCCAGGAGCAGCTTCCCTACCGAGGTTGTGGTTGGTTCTGTCTCTTTGTCCCGTGCAGCCATTGCGTGCCCGTATGAAGGCCCTGATCCGTATTAGGCCCCTGGCCCAACCTGTGTGCATCCGGTGGTCATCGCCTTCCTCATGCCCTCCATGTCCATTCCCCGCTGCTTGCTCGAGACCTCCCGTTCCTTTTGGACCTCAGCCGCTTCTGTTGCCATGGAGCCCTTCGACCCCTGTTTGATATAGCAGACTTATATAATTTCAAGCTACACAACCAGCAGCTCCTTCCCCCTGTGTCCCTCTTGACAGTACACCTATCCTCACTACTCCTGTTCCTCCACATTCCAACTTACTACTATTATTTTCATAAATTTGAAATGTGGTATGTTGTCACACACCACCTACCTGTCTTTCTCAGGCGGCGCAGAACCTCTCCTCGAATGGCCAGCTTACTCGCAGCTCCACCTTCCTCCGGCAAGCCGAGCGCCTGCGGACCTCTACCTGGCACCGTCTCTCCATTGCGGTGCTGGGCATCAGCAAGCCGGCGCAGCCAATGCCTGAGCCGTCCATGGAAGGCCGCCCCTCGAACACAGGACCGCATCAAGGCCGTACAGAAGCGTCTGCATTGATGGCCTCGATAGTAAAGCGGAGGCGTGTGGAAGCGTCTAATGGTGGTGGCCAGGGTGATCATGCTGTTAGCATTACCACAAATACCGTCACCGGTGTCACTGCGGATGGCACACAGCCCCGTGATCTTGTACTCCTCGTAGACTATGGCGGCGTGGTCGCTACTGCAGGCAACGGTGACGTCAATGAGTGCCGTGGCGTGGGAGATGACGGTGTGCGTGCGGCTGTTGCAGCCGGCAAAGAGTCGCCCAATGAGGTGACGAACTGTGTTGCCGCGATGGAGGCACCCGCGCTGGAGCCGATGGTATCGTCTGTCTGCTCCCAGGCCTTTCCTCATGTCGATCAGCGGAGTGGGCGTGGCCGTGCACTGTCTGGACGGCTCTCCAGGTGCCAGAGCAGCGCTGGTCCCCCACCGCCACCGCCACCGCCGCAGCTTCTGCTGCTGCAAGGAGGAGCTCCATCAGCAGGAGGGCGCCTTTCACCCCGAGCATGGTCTCCAAGGGTTGCACCCGCTGGCTCTGACAGCGTCTACTACAGCTGTTATGGCACTGCCGGGCCAGCAGGTGTGGATGGCAGCGCATGTTGTGAGGGAGGAAAGGGGGATGGTGGCAGTGGTGTTGGCGGCCTGCAGCAGCAATAGCCCCAAAGCCACTAGCACCTCAGCCTCAGCCACTATATATTGGTGACGCAGCCGTCTTAGGCCGCCTCTGAATCCGCTGCTGGCATTGTTGTTGCCGCAGCGGCAGGGCGACGGCTGAGCGCTGACGGAGTTTAGTCTAGAGGACAGCAGCAACAGCACCAGCAGCAACGGCACCACTCATAACAGCAGCACGCAGTAGCAAGGCTATGAGGGGGTGCGGCCGCTGGAATGAGGAACAGCAGACGTTTTGTCAGTGTCTCCCACAGTAATGGCAGCAGCAGCAGCATTGGTAATGGCATCAGCAGCAGCATGGGCAGCTGCATCTCGGCCGCTGAGTGAGAAGGGTAATGATGATAGTAGCAGCAGTAGTGGTGCATCTGCCATCTGCAACAGCCTCGGAGGCGGAGCCCAGCAGGATCTGGTAGGTAGGTGATGATGAGGGGCACTACACGGTTTGTGTATTGCCGTGGGTAGGTCGGACGTCCACAGGCATCCATGTTCCTACTAGTACGAGCGAGCAGTGATAGCATGTTCCTGCTGCGACAAAGTAAGAAGAAGGTTTAAGGGAAGGTGGAATCACATCGCTTGCAATGAGGCGATGATGAGAAGCTCGTGGTCACACCGGTTGTTAATGATGTGGATGTCCAATCATGGCGATTGTTGTGACTGTTGTTGGTATTATATCGCCGGACGTTTAGTAGCGAGGTAGTGCTGGCAGCCGCTATAGTCACGTGTTTTAAAGCAGCGACAGCTATCGCCGCCAGGGTGGTGGTGACTGCACTGGTACTTGTGCGTTTTGCTGTGTGATGACTAGCAGCAGCAGCAGCAGCAGGCTTGATGTTGCAGTAATGCAAGGTTGAAACTGGAGAGGGGCGGAGATATATATATGCCTAGGAGGGAGGTATGGCTGAGGGAGCTAGTGTGTACGTCGTCGTTGCCTGATAAGGGATTGACTACTTGGTACATTGAGTTGGTTTCCTAAGGTCTATGGGTGAGCATGGCAAGTTATAGATGAGCATATAATATATACGCGACCTCAGGTTTGTTGAAGCAAGGATAGTCAGGCGTTTGGCAGTTGCACCGATTACGTAGTCGCTGCTGCTGAGAGCTCGCGCTGGCGATTACGTAGCTCTGTGATTTGGTTGACCTTCGTCTGCTGCGCTGTATGTGCTTGTGCGTTGTTTAACGATATTGTGTTGTATAATTTTGGTTCGCATCCGTCATGATGATTAAGGCAATCCTCTGAAATGCCTTGCCAGTTTTCTTACCTGTTACAGCATATTACAGCGGATGCGGTGGCCCTCGGTAGTAGCTGGCCGCTGAAAAGGCCTCTCGAGATGCTGGTGGACGCGCTTAGCGCGTATTTGTAGAGGTTACGTGTGCCGTACTGTGCCGTACCAGCTACTACACCGTCTACCTGGCGGAATGGGACCGCGAGCTTCTCTGCTGTAATCGTACTTTCGCAACCCCCGCAACGCCGGATGATGACGCTATCAACGTCATCTCGGACATCTCATTTGGTGCAGCTCAGGTTGGCTTGACTTGACTTGGCTTGACTTGACTTGACTTGACTTGACTTGACTTGGCTTTCCTGTTTCGTAGTTACGGTGTTATAAAACAATATTACTGAAGTGGTCGTGCTTTGCTTGTTGTTGAATGAATCTTGGCAGTGAAGCAAACGGGTAGTGGTTGCGGTGTGAGACAGTGTGCGAGCACCTGCATGATTTAGGTTATCCACAAATGTACTGTGGGTGCTCCAGCATGCATGCAACGGCGGCCGACGATGGGGTCGCTGTACTCGTGATGTGTGGTGCCGTACTTATTACCGTACATTTGTGGTGTGCACGCGATCTAGACCTCAAATGCGTTATTTACCGTAGCAGTTGGCGGACTTGTTTGCAACAAGTCCCTCTGACGGTATTGGCGGTTAATGTTGCATGTTGCACCCCATCACATTACGTGCACACTTCGGGATAGAAGATGATGATACATACAGAAAGATAGTTTTGGCTGGGGTGCTAATGGCTGATTGCCTCGAACCAGCCCTAAATGAATTCAGCACTCGAATGCTGTCGTCTTATTTTCCCGCATCTCTTGTTTTGTTATTTTTGCTGCTCGGAATGCCGCTGGTCCGACACCTTTGCTTTGCTTTGCTCTTCCTTTCGTCGATTAAGAACACTGTCCTTTTAGATAGATGCCACTGTCTCTGAAGTATGAGCAGTGAGGGCAGGATCGTCTTGCAATGAGCTTTTTTCTTTTTGTGATACCGCTTTCCTTTTTATTAACCTTGGGCGTTGCTGTGTCACCTCTGCATGCCCGCTATCCACGGCGGCCTGTCTTGCTGTGTATTATTATTATCATGCCGCGTGTGTTGTGGTTTCCTGTTGGATGGTTCGTTACCAGGGTAGTGGTGCTGTGGAAATAGCCTTGCGTGGTAATTGGGTTGTGAAGTACGAAGGATGCGGACACAAAAGTTCGATTTCCCGTAGCGTGTGACGTGTATGCACATTCGGAGGCTATCATGTCTACGGGCTCCGGGGCTGGTACCAGCCGGTACCAACGGTGGTACATTTATTACATTATCTCGGTGACCCTTGAATCGAAGGCGGATTCCTAAAGTCAACTTATTACAGGAAATAAGATACACACATGCCGGGGATATATCTTTATCAGAGCCCTGTATGTGGCTTATTACATAAACAGTGAATTCGATTGTTGGAATGGTTCGTGGGGGCTTTGCTTGTGCCCGACCCTTGAGCGCGTAACCTTCGATCGCCTGTGGTAACAAAAACATTTAATGCACAAGGAATTAGTGCGCAAGGATGGGGGTGCCCCGAAACGTCGAGTAAGGTAGGGACTGCCAGGCCGGTGGCCAGGGGTAAAGCTCTTCACCCTAGTAACCCCTGCTTCACGCAATCACGAGCAACATGTATTGATACGCAAGCATGACCATAAATATGCTCAGCTAGAGGTACGTGTACGGCTTAAGATGATAATAATCATTCTAGCTAGATGTACATGCCGTAATCCGGTGATAGATGCCTACACGCTTGCAGCAGACGGTTGGGTAGTGCAACCATACGCGCCGTACAACAGCGCCATCAACGAGCGACATGCATTCCTAACGGATGTATATATACATCGCAACAGAAATGCCAATTTGATAGATAATGATTAGTTGAGTACTTGCCTTATCACTTAGGGGTCGTCTGGACGGAGAGGCACCTGTAGGCAGGAAAGTGTGCTTGACTTCATCTGGCGAGCCTCCTGGTCACCGAAGCGAATTTGCTGCTGAACGCTGTAGATTAGGACAGAAGCCGCAGCGGAAACCTGTCAGTACTCTCTGACACTGTGAACTCGCACTCCTGTTACTTACACTAGCCCTGTGCGGTCCAGCCGTACGCACCAACGACATTCAACAGAGTACGATCTCGGCACTCAGATACTCAGAAAACCTTGGGTTTCTTTCGCTTTCACTCAGAAAACCTAAGGGTAATTACAGATGATTGATGATCTCGTGCGGTGCTTCCTCACCATGATATGGTGACGTTATCATGAATACAGTATACTGGGTCGCAAGTGCGTGTTGCTGCTCACCAAGTGCTACCTACCTGCGGGTCAGTCAGGTAGGGTTGCCTTGCATAACAGGGCTTAAGGCGAACTTGTGGCCCCTTGTGGCCAGCTTAAGGCCAGCGTCGATTGCATAAGGTATGCATGGCTCGTTGGCTGCTGGCTGCTAGGTGTAGGGTGAGCCTAGATTCCGCTCGAGAGGCTCACAGGAGACACGGCGCCACAGCTAACGGCGGACAGGCCGGCGGCACAGCGGGTTTCTCGGCAAGCAAAGCTTTCGTTCGCTAGTTATAGCTGGCTGGCTGGCTGGGCTGCTGCTGCAAGCACGGCAATCTGTGATGGTTCATAATCCGGTCCTGACTTACATGCCCGGCGAACCCTGGACTGAATACCCACACACCGCCACAATAACGCCATTAATCGGCTGGTTTAACAAAATGGACTGCAGACCGAATGAAACCGGTTGGAGGCAGGCTCCACAGCGCAATTCGAATACCTCCGGCGAGCCTGCCAGAACATTTCAAGACCCCGACAGACCGATTTTTTGTCAGGAATAAAATCCAGGCTAATTCTGCGACAGAGCTCTTCCCCAATTCCAGCCCGGATCCTACCCTATAGGCCAGACCATCAATTCACGTAATCGGCCTGTGGCCTGTGGCCGATAAAGGGGTACCCTTACTACATGCTGCGCATGCAAAGGACGTTGGTCAGAAAGCCGTAGGCTGTACTTGTGGTTTGCATGTTGATTAAGTGCTCGTCCTGTAGTGCGGTACGGCAAGTGCGGTGCAGGAATTCGCAGCCCAGAGCTGGGCAGAGGACAGGGACGGATACCCTAGTTCGTTACAAAGGTTAGCTGGGAACAAGGCGCTAACTTCAGACAACGCAAGATCGCCCGATAACTGTGCAAGCAAGCACAAGTCAGAACCCCGCCCACCCGCCCGTCGATGTGGTGGAGAGGGGAGGGGGACGAGCCACGAAGTGAGCGCCAGGGCTAAGAGGAGCGGCACCAGCAGGAGGCGGAGGCTAGGATTGGGGACCGGAGCCGCGAGGGACACGAGTGGGCCGAGAGGTGTCGGTGTAGCGCTCCAGGACTTGGGGGCTGCGGATCTGGGAGAAGGTGTGGAGCTCCTCGCGGGAGGCGCCAGCAGCCTGCGTCGCCTGGATAGCACCACGACGAAACCCATGAGGGGTTTGCCTGACGTAAACACCAGCCTCCTCCAGGTGTTTGCCCACTCGCATGGCCAAAGCGCTGCTGGAAAACGGGCGCTCCACGAAGCGTTGGTGACCCCAGTCAGTGGGACGGAAGAGGTAGTCGGAGATGGCGGACCCTGGGGGAGCATCGGGGGCATGGCACAGCTGCCAATAGAGGGCGAGGGTGCGGATGAAGCAATGTCGTGGAGAAGGGTCGGGGCGCAGTTCCAAAGGGGGAGCTCGGCGCCCTTTGGATGTTTTGGTCCCAAGTTGCTCAATCCGTAAGGAGAGGGAGGGGTAGGCACCGAACGTGTCCGATAGAGGCAAGGGAAACCCGCGGAAGGGACCACCACCCCGCGGGTCACGGAAGTCACGTAGCCGCAGTTTGCCTGTGTCATGGCCGCGGTAGCTGGTGTGCCACATAAATTGGCAGCACAACATATCGCGTAGCAACAGCAGGCAGGCTAGGGAGGTGGTGGAAGCCTGGAATCCGGACCAGAGGTGATCCATGAGGGTGGTAAAATCGCGAGGGCTAAGGGGCACGGCGGCTTGCTCCTCGTAGCCACGGTCGGCGGCGAGGCGACTATAGCCAGTCTTGTAGGAGGACAAGGCGCTGGAGCAGCAGGGGTTGCCCATGCCGGTTCCACGGTCATAAGTGCTGCCACGGCCCAAGCGGTTAAACAGTCCGGAGAGCAGACCCAGATGATTGTTGACAGTGTTGGGACCCGGATCATCCACCCGACGGTTGGGAAGCCAGTGGGCCTCCAAGTAGACGAGCAGGTCGTCATCAGTGCAGGACAGCAGGGTACAGCCATGGGGCAGGGTGGCCAGCCATGCAGAGAGGTCACGACCGGCAGCCTCCTGACGGGCAATGGTTTCGCGAGCCAACGAGTTGTCGCAGACGGTGGCAGCCTTCGCGAGGGCGACGGTATAGATCTGGCGGCTGGAAGGTGGATCCAGTACAGCAGAGGGTACGGAAGTGGGGTGGACGTGCGCAGCCAAGATCTGGGGCAGAGTAGGCTCCGGCAGTGCCTGGATGGCAGAAAAAGATAGGTGAGGTAGGCGTGATGGGGAGAGGAGACAGGACCCAGGCGCGGGGGCAAGCCTACCGGGTGGGCAGCATCAGAGAGGCCGGGAGCTTGAGACAAGTCCAGAGTGGGGATCGGGCCCACGGAGGGGGCGAGGGGGTAGGGCCCCCGAGGGACAGGAAAGGACGGAAGTAAGGAAGATGCCGAGCCAAGGAGACGCGCCCCAGGTAGGGCCGGGGGAGGCAAGGAAAGCCTACCCGGCACCGGACAGGCAAGGTGTGGGTCCTGCAGTCAGGTAGGCAACCGTAAGAGAGGGCCGGGGGAAGCAATGCGCAGGGAGATGGGGACGTGCACCGGGTAGGCAGAGGACCCGGTCGAATGAGGAGGAGTCACATAGAGGAGGCGTAACAGCGGCGAAGGAGAACGCCGCTTCTGTGAAGAAGCAGAGGCGGGGTGGAGGTGAATGGGAATGGTAGCGGCAAGCGCAGTTACCTGAGGGACGAGCCGAACTAGAGGCAATGCGGCGGAGACCTGTTAACGAGGTAGGAAATATGAGTGGTAGGTAGAAGGCGGTCGGCGTGAGGCTGGAGGCTTACGTTTTCTGTTGGCGATGACTGCATTAGGTTATTTCGTACTCTCTACTCGATTGCCGTGCGAGCGGCCCACCCGCCCTCCCACTAACAGCCAAATGGCTGGTCGGAGTTATCTTTGAAGGGTTTGGGTACCGCGGGAGTGTGGTCGCAGACGCAAAAAAAAAACGGCCTTCCCCACAGAAAGTTAGTAGCGAGTACGGATCACGCGCTGACATTTAAGCAATAGCCTCGGACTCGGCAGGGGCCTGATCCTGGTCAGCAAGGGGCGCTTCGCGATGCCTTTCATAAGATTGTTGAAATTTAAGAAAAAGTCTAGCCAAACGCCTTCGCTCGGCAAGAGTGAAGCGCATCGCGTCAAGGAGGATCGAACTTGACCCTCGATACCAATAGCAGTCGCTCACCTGGCGGGTCGACTGGCAAAGCGGAAGCGTAGAGTTGGTAGTCCTCACCGAGGCAGGAAGAAGTCCAACCCAGCGGCAAGCACTAGCGTACATAGACGCGTACGAAACAATTAGAGACGGCGGCAGCGGAGTCTTGAACTCCGAACACCTAGTAATGTGATACGTCAGTGTCTGGCCAGAGCACCCCCCCGGGTAGCTTATATCTCGGCCTACCTGCCGGAGATTCCCTACCCCGAAGCGACAAATAGGCCCGCAGACCAGCCGCTTCAGGGCAGCACCCTAACGTAGCTACGTAGCTACGTATACGCAAAACCGAAGTAACCAGCACAGTCACTCGCGGCGACACATATCCACGCCAGTCCGTACATCGTACAGTGGCACTCCAAATTCACAGAAACCTTAGTTTTCTGTATGCTTCACGTCGCTTAGAAAACTATCAGATGGTTATGCAAGTTACGCATTCGATTCGCATGACGTCCTCAACTGCATGTTCCCTTCCTAAGAATCACGGCATCGTACGGACGGAAATATAGCGCGAGAAACGTTACTATGACCTCGACCTCGGTCCATGGAGCCTGGTAAACTTGTTTCTGCTCATACGATGTTTGTCAGCTACAAGCGAAATGCCATACAGTATCGAGTGTTAACGGCTTTCGATATTGCGCGTTAGCGGGGCGAGATAATATGTTTGGTCGTTACAGCCACATGGCCATAAGGCGTGGGGGCAATCCTACAGGGCGGGCGGCCCCTGACGCACTTCACGCTCTAGCGGGTATATGTACTGATGGTGTGTGCCGTACTGTACGACAGTTACGACACTGCGCCTTCTCAAGGGGATAAACCGTCTGGGGCCCTCTCAGGTCCCAGCCGCGCACCAGCAGCCTGCGCCCACCTTCTCCTACCCTTGGGCAGTGGGTCGCAAATCCACATCACGCATGCACTCATCCATTACTGTCCATTCAGGGATCCAGAACGCAGCTGCAGGCAGCATACCATGTGAAGTACCAGTAGAAACACCAGCACGGCAACAAATTAAGCTAGCACTGCCGCCTTGCTTCCACTCCTTCCTGCCTGCCGCTGTATTCACGATTATCATATGCCACTTGTGTATGTGCAGATGGTGGCGGACTTGAGCGGTCTGCCTGTGGTCTCCTCAGTCACTGTTTCGCAGACTGGTCAGGTGCTGCCGCAAAATAGTGGAAACATCAACGTCTACGTGGGGACACCTGTCACGGTGCGATGCATGCATGTTTAGACATGTTGCCCGTTTGAATAATCGCTTTTTGTCCTGTGTTTGCGGGTAGAGACACTTAAATACACATAAACGTGCCATGCAGTGACTCATACAGAAAGCACTGTGTAGTAGCCGGCACACCGTACGGCACCGTGAACAACTACAAATACGCGCTAAGCGCGTCCACCAGCATCTAGAGAGGCCTTTTCAGCGGCCAGTTACTACACACTGTTGTTAGGGTGTATTCGCGTGGCTGTGATGCGTGTGCCATATCGGCATACACTGACGGTGCAGCCAACCCTCACTGCTGTCCCTCACTGGTGGTCAGGTCGGGGAGTGAAGCCACCCCTCGCTGTGGTGATAGGGGAATTGAGAGTTTGTTGAACACAGGGGTGTGTGTGTGTTGGTCTGTGAATCTGGTTGTGAGGGCATGTGGGGGTTGCAAGAGGATGCTTATGTGGTGATGGCACATTGAGGTACCTAACGTTTCGGTACTCCTTACACGCATTGCTTAACACGTGTGTATATGCAGGTGGTGTTTACTGTGACGGACCCCAATGCTGGTGATGTAATTACAGCCTCCAGCAGCACCTTGCCGTCTGGAGCCACCCTCACAACCACACCCAGCAGCGGTGTCGCACCCGTAACAGTGACCTTCAGCTGGACCCCTAGTGCCACCTCCCCTGCCTCGGGTGTCGTAA
>NW_003307554.1:1214127-1250323 GCF_000143455.1 Volvox carteri f. nagariensis | reverse complement strand
ACCACCACCGACGCTACCACCACCCTCTCCTATCAGTCAGCAGCCGCCCCCAAAGTCTTCCCTGGGTTTCCCCCTCCACCTCCACTACTGTCCCCTGCTCCACATACCCCGACTTCACCCACACTCCAGCCGCCTCCACCAAAATCTCCAAGGAATCTCCAACCATCAAACCTCACGTCCATCCTCTTCCCCGCCGCCACATGCGCTGCCTCCACCACGGCCAACCCTACTTCCCAGCCTGCCCCTTCCTCCTTCCCCTTCTCCTCCTTCTTCTCCTCCTTCTCCTCCTCCATCTCCCACACCGTCACCTCTCGCGCCCAAGCGTCTGCGTTCGCCTCCTCCTCCTCCTCCTCCTAGCCCCGCACCAAGTCCCGCACCAAGTCCCGCAACAAACAACACAATGCTTGTGAGCTCCTTCCCCTTCGGCAGCGGCTGCATTCTGGGACGCGACGCCACGCAGTCCCCGGTGCGCTTGTCTGCACCCCTGGGGCCTATGAATGTCACCTCCAGCACCGCCACCTACTGCCTCCTCATCAGCAGCAACGCCTCACTAGTGAGCCCTTCTGCTGAGTGCGCGGACATGGATACCGTACGCAGAGTCGACATGATTGTGGGTAAGTGATAACGAATTAATTAGTTAGCCCGACGTCCTTATGTGATGTCCATCCGTAAAATTGAGGAGTGTCCATAGACCAAGAATATGACTCTAATTTCTCCACTAACACCACGCCCAGCATACACTTTAAATTGCTGTACAGAATAGGATAGATTTAGCTCACCCTCTGTGGCTTTAGCAATAGCTTGCGATACTGGGTGCGAGGCTGTTGGCTATCGTGTAAGCGTCGGGTATAGGGGGGTCAGCATAATCTGATCGGTTTCCCAGGGTAATCGTCCCGAGCCAACTACAGACACGGCTTGTTAATAATCCAGAGGCAATGCAACTCATGGGGAATTTAAATCATGCTTATGTAGCACTTTGTCGCAGGGCAAGGAGTGGCGGGTCAGCTGACTGACATGATTAAAACGATGTGGGGTGTGGGTACCAAGAAAAACACTAATTTTATGTAAGGCCTATTTATTACAGCATAACATGACCTATATGCCCTTCTATACCATACATCGGCGGTCCTATCTGTGTAGACACCCTTGTCGAGAGACCGACGTCTGGGTGTGTGTTACTGTCCCTGAGCTGTTAGTACATGTACGTGGTGGCCTTTTCACTGCTAATAAACTATGATACGAAAGGATCTACCAAGATCGAGTTGTGTGTTTGCAGATGACTGTCTGATGTGTGATGTGTGGGACAGGGGAGCATACCTTCACCCTGCGGCCGCTACCCGGCGATACCCTGCCTTCCCCGGTTACTACACCGGATTTAGTTGGCCGCTGAAAAGGCCTATCGAGATGCTGGTGAAGCGCTTCGCGCGTCTTTGTTGTTGTTCTGTGTGCCGTACTGTTTACCAGCTACTACACCCGGTATTTCGAGCCACCCACATCCAGTCACCCTAGCCGACTTCTCAATGAATCGCTCAGGTTCAGCACCCACCACCAGCATCCAACGGAATCCGCCGGATCAACGGCGGCTCAACTCCATTCCTGGTCAGCTCGCAGGACTGTATGCATAATAATGCAAGATGCCGATGATGTGCCTATTCACCTCGTTGTTCACCATTTGCATTGCCGCACGTTTCTCTATTTGTATCTCCCTGCAATTCCTCAATTGCTTCCTGGTACTGGTCCGGCCAAACAGTTATTTCGGCCTCATCCCCTCCATTGACTGTCATACACTTAAGATGCTGTTCGCTCGCTCACAGCGCAATAAGCACATGTCCACAGACCGTGTCTAAGAGTTTGCTCCTCCCGTGTCCCCCCGGATGCACAATTATTGCCTTTTGTAGATGCAAGGTGTGTGCAACAGACGCCCAGGCCCATCACGGCATTAACCCTCAATGGCATTGTGTCACAGTATTCCTTCCAGACAGTCTCGTTTGATGGTAATGTGTACGGCGTGCTAACGATCAAACGCATTGACTCGTTGTTCCAAAGCATACCGGACAATGGGCTGTCCATGTGCCTGACTTTCAATAAGGCGGCTAGCGGGTGCAGTAGGCCTCGGGCTCTGTTCTTTGGTCCCACCATCCTGTACCAGATCACCAGCATTGACTTCGTGTGCTGCCCCACGTCGGAGGCGCCAAATTCCTGATATGCTGGCAGGTGGCTGGCAGAAGTTAAGGCCTGACTTCTGCTCCAGGATGTTCCGGGTTTAAATCCGCCTGCCGACCCCCTCGGTGTGTGACTTGGGAGGTGGCCCCCCATCTTGTGGACGGTGTAGGACGTGATTATAGCAATTTGTGAGCTGACCAGGAACTAAGTTGATCCGCTATATTTGGTTGGATGCTGGTGGTAAGTTGCTGAACCCAACGAATACATTCTGAAGTCGGATGGGGTGGTTGTATTAGGGTGCCCCTCTGTTGTATAGTTCAGATGACACCACCACATAATGGGGGCATCGAAAGATACCGATTGAGACAAGTGTAATTAATAAATAGTCATCAGTGACTCCACTTGGGCCTCGCGCCGATAAGTCCCCAGTACAACAGGGCGGCGTGGTATCCAGAAGCCATAGCTTGCAGGAACTACTCTCGCTCGGTGCTTGGTCAGACGAAACAGGGACGAGCTTTACACAGGTAAAAACCCCGCCCATACACAGGTATGGACTTCCACAGCAGTGCGGCGTTCGAATGGCGGACGACTATCAGTAGTCGCTTTAGCCGCCGCAGCTAACAGTAGCCGCAAGTAAACTAATATCAGTATTAGTTAGACCTGTAATCACCGACAGCGGGATTGACGGGTATTAGTTAGTAACAACGAAGTTCAGTAAATCGGACCGGACGAGCTAACCACCGGCAGTTAGGGTTCAGAGCCCAAACTGTGCAGAAAGCTTTACAGGATGCAACACCCTCTAGCAGGGGAGAACAGGGCATTGCCTCGGGAAAGGGGGCCCCTGGGAAACAGAGGCTCGCTGGCACCCGAAACGAACAATGCACAGACGGCTGGTGGCAGACCTGGTGCCAGGCTTACAGGCAGTTGTGCAGTTCCTTGGCACATGTTCTCACGGTTGCTCTGCTGCTGAGCACCATTCACGCTTGCGCCCCAAGACCCATGCCCCTCCCCTGCGGCCAACCTGCTGAGACCGTGCACGCCTTCACCTTTCCACCAGACTGGAGGCGTGCTGCCTGCCCGTGCCTCCAGCACCATCAGCACAGCAGATGATGCTGGAGGCACGGGCGGTAGCTACCGCTGACTGACCGTGACATCCACTGGGCCATTGGCATTGGGCCCTCGTGGATAGCATCACATATTGCACATACCTTTAATGGACCCAACTCCGATGTGCTGTCTGTGGCATCAAGGTTCACGTCCCTCATAACGAATTCGGCATTCTGGGCAGCACTTGTTGCTATCACACCCTTGGATCTCCAGACATGCTACAGGTACTGCAACAGCCACACGTCAGAACACTTCAAAGCAGCCCTGCCCGCTCCATCCCCAGCCCCGCCCCCAGCCCCAGCCCATCGGCTACACGGGCGCATCCTCGATTTAAAGGCTAGCTATGCTGACGTGAAATTTCGGGTCAAGTTAGGAAATAAGTTGGGACCTGAATTCACGGTGGGGCGTGGTGTTAAGCAAGGGTGCCCTCCTTAGCGTAACCCTTTTTGGACTCTTCATAGAAGTATTCGCTCATTATATTGATGCTCACGATGCTAATTGCCGTGTATGCCTCCCTAGACGATGGAGCACCCTTCGTGAGCAGAGTGTTAGCCTGGCGGGCGGTGAACTCACTAACCTACTTTTCGTTGACGATGTGTCACTGGTAGCGACAGGGCACGATAGAGCTGAATGCCTTCTGGGGCTACTCGAAGCCTACTGCAAAGCGATGGGTATGGCCGCGAATGCCGCCAAGTGCGAGGTCCTCATTTTTGGGGGTGCTACGCGTGAGCGGAAGCGGCTTATTGAAGCTGAGTACCGTTTAGGTGGGGCGGGGTTGCGGGTGCTGACCGGCAACGAGACGGCACGGTATCTCGGGTTGCACTATGGCCCAGGAGTGCAGTTCTCAGCATGTACCAAGCAACTACTCACAGCAGGGAGGCGGGCCACGTTTGGGCTCAGCACCCTGTGTCGTGATAAGAAAATTACCACCCCCAAGCTATGTATGTCTCTCTACGATACACTAATTGTACCGGTGTTTTCTTATGGAGCGCAAGTTTGGGGACCTGACCTCATTAATGTGAGTTTTGAAGGTGCTATGGCTAATCCCATGGTCCAGGAACAGCGTGCTTACATGCGAACCGTAGTTGGGGCGAGGAGCCCGACTATGGTTTCCCTATATCGCGAGCTGTCACAGAGGCCACTCCAGTTCCATTGGACCAATCTTGTACATAGGTTTTGTAACTCTGTGGTTAAGAGGCCGGGAACGCTGTGTCACCGGGCATTTGTCGCTGACCTGGAATTGGCACGTGGGGGCGTCACTGAGTGTTGGGCAAGCAAGGTACTAGCCTTTGTTACTAGCTTAGGAGTGGAACCCCCCACTAATACGCGCGGTAATGATCTTATAGCGTACTACACCACCCTTAAATTGCCAGTTGAGAGCACTCTTAAGGTATTTGCCAAGCGGCTTGATGCACGGTGGGAGTGCCCGAATACCTTGGGTGACCCCCGCGTCTTCCCCATAGGAATTACCGGAGCCAAGGCGTGTCGCTATATGAACTGGATGGGAGCTGCCCCGTCTAGGGGTGCGCGTCTCGATTGGTTGGAGCACACTAAAGGGACCATGCCCCAGCGACTTCATCATGTGCTCATGCGTTTTCGGTTAGGCTGTTGGGAGTTAGAGGTTAATAGGCCTAATGGGCGTGAGCGCACCGCGCGTACCTGCAGGCTTTGTGACTGTGGAGCGGTTGAAGATGAGTTGCATGTTTTCGAAGAATGTCCCGCTTACAAGAGCATACGGGCTAAGTATGATGGTGACCTAGTCCTTACGGGGCGCAGCATGCGCACCATTATGACTCAGGCGCCACCCCTGGCATTGGCCAGGTACCTCTCGGAAATTTGGGAGGCCAGGCACGTCGCGCTGAGGCGCTTCGCCCTGAAGTGGACGAGGGAGAATGAAGATGACCTCCCGCGTACCCGCATCAATACCAATACAACGTCCATGGCCCCCCCGGCTTTTACGGACACACCCGCACTTGTGTGCGGAACTTGTAACTTGTAACTTTACCATTTGCCCGCACGGGCATTCCGACACGCCACCAGCAGGCCGACAAATTTGCTTTCATTCCTCTATGAAGTACGCAAGCTGCTCGTTTGTACAATTGGGCCAATGCTCGGGGCCGCCGAAGAGTTGCAGTGTGCCGCCATGAAGCTCGCGGCTGTGTGGCGGAAGCATAGCTCCCACAGCATCAGTACTGCTGCAACAAGCACAGTTCCCACCACGTTGACACATCAATTGTCACACGTGCCGCCATAGCTAACGGCCTGCATGGATGCAGGGGAACCCCGCCCTTTTCCAGGCTTCGAGGAAGCCAACACCCGACTGGTTCAAGTCCCAACAACACGAGCATATCTTCACCATGACCTGACATGCCAAGGCAGCCCTTAAGATGTGTGTATGTGTGTTACATGGTCGTGGGTGCGTTCCCGTACCTGCAAACCGCCCAAAAACGGGCCGAGGCTCAAGGGCTGCCAGATCGCCTATAAGCACCATCCTACCTCACACTTCGCCCTTAAGATGTGCATGCAGCTCTCAGCATCCAAACCTATTCACCTAGGCAAGCCTGCAATAACACAAACTACCTAGCCCCTAGCAATATTACAGCCACATAGCTAGCCAGCAGCCAGCCCACAACCCCCCGCACTCATTCTCCCATGCTTTCTCCCAACCCCCCCTCCTACAGTCTCCATGCGCTCTCCCACACTTGCTCTCCCAGTCCCAACACGGGCCCCACGCGCTCTCCCGGCCCCCAGGCGCTCCCCCAGCCCCCACACGCTTACCCTCAAAATCCCACGCTCTCCCCCAATTCCCCCTCTTCGTCCCAACCTCCAACCCCCACGTGCCCTTCCCCCCCCCACCGAGGCCCATATCCCCCCAGCCAGGGCCTCCCGCACAGGATACGGTTGTTCTCAATGTTACAGACAACGTTATTGTATGGTCCGGCTCTCCATTCACGCAAGACTGCAAGGCCCGCGAACGTAGACCATGGTTGCATCGACCTATGGATGGGAAGAGATTGCATGGCATCCAAGTGTGGAAAAGGTTGTCCTAAGCTATGAGTGACTGAAATATGTTTGGTGGATGAAATATTTTGTTCGTATCGTTGGGTATCACCCAGGGTTCGTCATCTGTCATCTGGGGGTGGGGTCCTGGCCGGCATCTGCCTTCCGCGCTCATTTAAGTATGAGGAAACAATATCTAACTAAGTTCAATCTAAGGAATCTAGATATCGCGGGGACCCCCCCTTGTCTCATCTAGCTGAGCCCCGAGCCTCATCTTGACCGCCTGACAACCCTCATCAGCCTCATCTAGCTGTCCCGACGCCTCATCTAGCTGCCAGGAGAGGGCCCCCGCGCGCGCATCTGACTGAAAAGAAACATGTATTTAAATACCGTTTCATGTCCCCTATATTCATTTGGTTGTAAGTTGACTGGCATCCAGATACATTTTGTGAACATGAGTATGAGACTCTGTAAGCGTTTTTTGCGAGAAGCCCCGCGCGCATCTCAGTACATAAGGAAGCGTAACTAGATAAATGTAGAGCACCCAAATTGGATATCGGGATATGCTATACATTCATCCAGGTGAAATTTCGGACCCCGCGAACCCTCATCTGGCGGCCACCGATCCTCATCTAGCTGTCCCGAAGGCGGCCGGGCGCCTCATCTAGCTGCCGTCTTTCCTCATCCAGGTTGGCCAGAGAAACCCCCTTAAACTTCACTTAGATACTGAGGGACTGACACTTAGATATAAAAACAAGGACCCCCTTGTCGCGATATTTAAATGCCGTTGCGCTGGTAGCTTGCGCCAGGACCCCAGCCTCATCTTCCCGCTGTTCATACCCTCCTTTCGTATCTGCCGGTCCTATCAACCAGGCCCCATTAACCCAAATCCGTGTTCACATGCATGTAATGGCCTTGGCATCGACGTTGTAATCGTTTGCGCAGAATAAAGCCTTCCGTAGGGGCCGCTAACTCCAGGGCTCGGTACCGGGCGGACGTACGGCATGAGAATCTTGGCTATGACAAGCCCGCCAAGCTCTAATTGTTTCGACTTTGCTGTGCTGTAACTTTTCGAACGCAAGTACGCGCTCGCTTGCAAAAGGCTACGACCAGTGCAAGCCTCGTCGCCTTCTCGTTGTGTACGCAGCTTGAAGTCCACAATCCGGTGGCCATTATTATTGCAAACGAAAAATCCCTATTACAGATATAGTTACATAGTGTTTACACGGCCTCAATCCACCCGTCCGACGCCGACGGTGGCGCAAGCGCCGAGTTGGATGCAGAAGCGCTTTCAAACTTCGCTATAATAGGAATGACAACAACACCTATAGTTTGTGGCAGGCTATCTGGCGCTGCAGGCAGTCATGAGCAAGAGCTGCTGTCGAAGCGGTTGGAACGGGGGAGCAAATGCACGCCGGAACTGTAAGTCTGCCTATGCTGGGACACTCTGGTTGAATTAAGGAACAATATACAACACGTGAATCTTAAGGTAACGTATGTTTCTTCCAACAGCTCGCGAAGCGACGACTCTTCCAGCCCGTTTTTGGCCACGCCCTCGGCGCCTCAACGATTTTCACGGACAACAATTTCATCTGGGGTTCATATTCATTGCGTTGCTGACAGCTCTGCCACGGGGCTTCGCCGCGACGATGGCGAGACAGTCAGAGCACATTTTGGTGACAGAAATGGCGATTCCATAAACAAAGATCTGCTCGTTGTCGCACTCGAGGAAGAAAATGACCGGCTACGGTGCGCTCTTGGCGCAGAACGGCGAGCAAGACAGCTGGCCGAGGCAGAGACCAATCTGCAGTCTGCTCGGGCTCGTAAGTACGAAAACAAGGCAAGTGCACTTGCATCGCAATTGGCAGATGCACAGCAGAAGCTGGCGGATTTTGAGCAGTCGGCGTTGAGCCGGGCTTTGGTACAAAGTTGGCTTGAGACTACGCTTCCGCAACGGCGCGGAAGCGCTGGCTTGAGCCAGGAAGATTATGTCGAGCCCTATTCTGCTGTGTTTACGGAGCCAGAGCTTTGCCCACAACGGCAATCCAAGTCACTTTTTGGCGCGGGGGGACCTATGGAAGCCTCGAAAGATGCTCCGGCGCCCACCAACTCAGGAGGTGGTCATGAATTTGGAGTCTGTGTGGATGAAAATACATCCGGAAATTTGTTCCAGGCGAGGCAACAATCTAGCGATATTGATTGGAGTTTCGGCTCCGCTGCAGACAAGGAGCTGCTGGACAGCTGTGGGGGCGGTTGCAATGGCAGAACTTCTGCGTGCGGCAGTGGAAATCATTCCGTCTTGACTCCATACGGCACCGCTGGGGCGTTGCTGTCCCCGCCCACCTCCTGCCACGCCGGTTATCCCGCTGACACTACCAAAGCACAAGCTTCGGGAAGCTTCTCAATGGGCTGTACGCTTCCAACATGGAGTCCCGCGGTGCAGCACGCCTACACTCCGTGTGGTAGCAGTGGAAGCAGCACACGCCTGACGCCAGCCTGGAGTTTGCCCCTGCAGGGCAAGAAGTGTCTGCCGCTGTTGCCGATGCTACCGCACGGAGACCTGTCTCGGGCATCAGTTGCACAGACGCCATCGCCTGTTTCTGAAGGTCACAGACTGCTGCGGCTCATGTCAGATAGCAGTCCGCTTGGGATGAGTGTGGTGTCCCGGGTGCACACGATATCGACCGCCACCAACATTTGGCTGCCTGCCAGAGCAGCAGAATGCCATAGCTGGGTGCGTACAAGCAAGTGGGCTGACGGAAACAAATAGTAGTTAACCATGGAGGAGGAACACCGGGCCTGGACACAACCACAGTTTATGTGGATGGTTGGAAGGTCGGTTAGCGGAGCTGAAGCCAGATGTGCCGCCTGTGGCTCTTCTTTGCTATTTCCTCCGATGTGGTTCATGTGCATGCAGCAGCATCCTCGGATTTGCTGGGATCTCACCATTACCACCATGTTGTCATCATCACCCGAGTTGAAGATGCCACCACAGCTGGTAGCGCTGTGAATGCTTACAACCGGCCCCCTAACTGCCAACTGCGAACCGCAGGGCTTGGAGTCCCCACAGCGTGGTGTCGAGCTGGTGTCGCTGCTGCAGCAACCGGCCATGAGTTCCCCTGTGAAAGCGCCATCAACCTCCACATCTGGCGATCCACAGCAGCACATCTCGATTTGCAGCGCGTCTCGGGGCCCGGCTACTTCTGAACAACAACACCCTCACAATCCCCCTCCTGCTGCTCACCTTCACCATTCCCATTACTTGCAACCGCACCAGGTGCTTAGTTCAACCCTACTTCGCCCCTGCTTCGCGCCGGAAAGGACCGCCCCTGCCAGAAGGCTGCTAGCTGGGGATAGCGCCCTATCGCTGACCGGCTTTGACGCCTTTGACATCTGTGCGGGCGATGCCGCGGGGAGCAGTATCCAATCGTATCCATCGGTCCCCGTCGTCGGCGATGTGCAGGATGGAAGCGAGTGGTGCAACATCCCGTTGGGCAGTCCGGAATGTACGCCGCGGAAGGACGCTGCACGAGGGACCAGCTAGCTCTTGGCTGCCTGTACCTATATTGAGCGTCTCGCTTTAAATCTCTCTAATCTGCGTACAGGCGTTTGTTTTCTTTTCCTGATTTTTCAGCGCATCTTGTCGCTTTGTAGATGCGGCTTGTTCCCTGCATCTGAGCTACATTTTGTATGTTAGTTAATAGCGCGTCCTTGGCGAGAGCAAGAAACGACTGAAAATACAAAGCCTGCGTGCGTCTGAAGGCAAGGATTTCCATCGGAAGCGGTATCCGTACATAGTTATCTACGAGCAAATAGCATGTCTGCCCTGGCTGGCGACGAAGAGGACGGATGAAAACCCTTGAATTGTCGGCTATCTGGCCCGGGGCGGTTACTCTTACATAAACATCCATACTGTTGGACGTTTCGCGTGTAAAAGGGCGTTGGATAGACCGGCATAGTGGCATCGCAAGGTATTGGTATTGATATACTGAAGCATCTGAACAATTGACAAGAATAGGAAGACAGGTGAGGGATGCTAACAAACGATGAATTATACTGTTGTTTATACCCATTTGGCTTAGGATTCTTGTGTTTGTGTTACTTGCGGAGTCTAGGTTGTTGTGGCAACGGGTCTGCAGCGAATCCAAAGCACACATGCTGTATTTCAGGAGGGCGGCAACCACCTGGGCAGTTACTTCATGGTATTTGGTTGATACGCCACAATCGGTCTCAGGGCCATGCTATGTCCACAACAGACAGTAGCATGTGTGACTGTCAAGGTTATACGTTTCCGTTGTGGAGCCTGCTGATGGTATGCGGGGTTAGGTTGACTACTTTTTGCTCAACGGCACAGCATATGTAATGTTAGGCCTTTGTAGGTCGACTATTTTGTCCTGGAGTAGGTCGTGATTTTGTACCAGTGCCTTAGAGGCTCACCTACGATGTAACCAATCGTGTTGATGCGATTGACCATGGGATGCTTTGGAATTAGCCACATCAGGTGTGGGGTGGTGACTTTGGAGGCTTATTCAAGTTGCTGCCGGGTACTGGCTGCGGTAAGGCGCGCGATGCGTGGCGTGAATGGTGGATGCGTCGAGCAAACTCTGTCAGAGCAAGAGCGCGCTTGTCGCCAAGCTTTCCCCAATACGATCATGCAATTCGGTGTTCTCGATAGTATTCATAGATCTTTTAACTTCTCTAAATCGCTGAAGGAGCAAGGGCTTTGGAAAAGTGGTATCATGTACTGTGTCGTTTCTTGTGGCATCCGGTGATACTTTTCGGGCTCATTTGTAACGGGATTATCGATGCTCACAGCTAGCTGTCGTTCAGCTTGGGTGATTCCCACAATCCTTCACCATGAATTGACCTTGTGTGATACTTAGGGTTTTAGGCTTTAGGGGGTTTTGTGTCACACGGGTTGGAAGGGACGAGGATTTTATTGTTGGATCTATGGTCTCAGGGCCGGGTGGGCTTAAGAAAAGGCAGCAGGACCATCGAGGCCACATGGAACCAAGAACTGCGGCTTGATTGTGTGTGTGTATTACATGGTCGTGGAGGTGTGTACCCCGTACCTGCAAACCGCCCAACGCGAGCTGAGGGCGCAAGGGCTGACAGATTGCCTACAAGCACCATCCTACCTCGCGCTTCAGACAAAGCAAGTGATAAAGGATATTGACTAACTAAGGGAACGATAAAGATGCGGTGGGACCACATACGTTCCAGCACTTCACCAGGCATTCTGGTTCCCACTTCATAAGGTATCTTCATGTGCTCAAAGCGTGGGAAATCCATACCAGATCTGATTTCATCGTACACCGGACAGTCCAGCAAAGACTGCTTCTCATCGTCAATATGTCTCTCTGTGCTGCAGCAGGGGCATACCTGCTCCTCCCTAGGTACATAATGGCATCCCTTGCATGCTCTGTTCGCCGCCAACACCCAACAGCATAGCCTAAACTGCATAAGCTTACAATACGCTGAACGCGGGATAAATGTTGTGATATGCTGGTGCACCTCCTCCCTGCCCCCTTGCCCAGCTGCCAGACCCATCCAATGCTTACACTTCGCCATGTGGATTCCCGGTTGCTTACCGTCTGATGGGTACACGTCTGCCTGGACCTCTAGACCCGTATTGGTTCCAACCGCTCATCAACCGATCCTTGAACTCCGACACCACATCTTCCGGCAATGGCCTATTCGTTAGCCATTCCACTCGTTCGTCTACCTCATGTAGCCCTTGCGGGGCCTCTTTCCATTCTTCGTGCCCCAGAAAACTCAGAAAACGGAGGATTAATGAACCCCATCCGGAGGCGGTGTGCTGATCTGGCAGCTCCCATAATTTGCCGCATGAACGATACATGGAGCTGCACCGCTCCATCCTTCAAACATGCGTCGAAGGGCCCCTCCGCAGGGTTACTCTCATCACGCCGCCTCCTGAGCCTGTCCAAGACATAAACGGGCCCCACCTTGACGACCTTACAACACTATGGCTCGTACCTGCGTATCAAAACACCTCATCCTCACATCTAGGGGCGAACAACTTTAGCTTATCCAATTTTATATTCAGCGCGTACATAGCTGCGCTAGCTGTGTCGTACAACTGCTGGCGGCAGACACGAAACGGCCGTTCTGGCCCATACAGTAAACCAGATATCGCGCACTCTCCTTAGCCTCACCAGCCAGCCTGACGATGCTTGAACAGCATTCCGTGTGTGCCGCTCGCAAAAACGGCTTGATTGGACATGCGGCTCAAGATCCACCCCAAGGTTCTCGGTCTAATCATTAAGAGTAAAGCAGCTGTTACCCAAGACTCTAAGGCTGGGACGACTCAGCTAGCCTCACATCAACATTGGTTCCGTACGAAACCACAGCGCAGTACAAGAAAACTCCCGTCTTCACTCTTGCGGTCAACAAGCATAACTTTATACCGTAGTTGCGCTAGCCGTTGTAAAGATTTTAGACGATGTCATATCGTGATCGCGGTGGCGGCGGTGGTTCACGGGCACCGCGCGTCTCGCTGGTTGTCCGCAACTTACCACTAGACATTCGTGCTGAGGTAAATGGGTAAATAAGGAAGGGAATTTGAAACATATGTGGTCTGAACCGTTCGCTGTCTCTCTCAGGACCTTCGCTCCAAGTTTGAGAAGTATGGCGAGTTGAAGGTACGTGGTTAAAGCACGTACTTTATAATGCTGATGGAGTTGACCTATCGAGTCTAGCTGTTCTACTACTTAGCCCGTGGTTCGCTGAAACCTTGTCCTTGTGCAAATAATATTGCAGGATGTTTACATTCCACGCGATTACTACACGCAGTGAGTCCGGGCATTGAAGCCCAAGGGGCGATCGGCAGCAGTTGCTGGCATGTGGAACACCCTGTAGAAGTGCGGCGTGAAGCTATTATTGTGTACCGTAATGATTCCTTTTGACGAGGACTTGCTTGTATGCCCGCTGTGGCATAGCTTCTCAGGCTTGACCCCCCGTAGAGCTGTCTGGGTAATGCATGGGCTCACGTATGGGAAATACAGTTTTCGTGCACAATGCTGCCTTCACGAAAGGTGACCGGAAGGCATCGTGAACAAGAGGCAAAGATACGTGGAGTCAGGCCAAGCTCTTCGCATATGCAAGGAGGCAGACGGAGGCAGGCCGACAGCAGATTTACATAGGCCTTATGATGCACTTAATGAAGGTCGCACTTCCAAGCTTGCGGTCAAAGTGTTGCTGGTCCAGTTTAGCATGGGGGATTAGCTTGTAGGGAGGAGCAGCATCCTGGGTTTCGGGTGTGGACAAAGGCCAAAAGGCCCCAACGTCCCCATTCGCCCCGTCTGAACGGATGAAAGCGGCGTCAAGGCATCTCTCCTCAGCATCCGAGTGCCCAGAAACCGAGTGCCCACGCATGCGAGTTTTCGAGTTGCGAGATGTTTGACGGTCGGAACGAGGCTGTTACGGACAAGCCCCAAGTGTTGTTGGCCAAGGGCTGCTGAGGGCTGAGCAGTCAAGCGAAGAATTTTTGCCTTCTTCGGGTATGCTCCCGACACTTGGGTCGCGTAGTTTACCTCCCTGAACAGCTGGCGCCTCTGTGCCTATTAATTAGCAAAGCATCCCACCTTCTCTGGCGTCATCTGGCCGGTTCTCGTCCACATGTGTTGCCCAGATTGTACCTTAAACGAGCGGGTTTCTCAGTTTTTCTGGGAGGAAGGTCGGGGTTGGGTTTGTCGAAGTGGCATGTTGATTGCCTAGCCTTATTACAAGTACCTGCTTCTGAACCGGAATTCACGTCAAGAGTTCCGGCGTTCATGCTATTTTCCAAGCCCTAAGTCTTTCGGGCATTTACCCCAGTTAACCCTTCCCTTGGCCTGGCAGGCGGCCCCGTGGATTTGGATTCGTTGAGTTTAAGGTCAGTGAGTACTAGTCAAAAGATCTGTAGCATGTCAATACCGTGGCTTGGAACTTGTAGCATCAGGGATGTCACGTTCTAATATGTCTCCAGCAACCCCATGGCCCACGTCGGCATTAGCATGAGCGCTGCCCCCGTCGGTGCTCGTAACGCAGGACACCCGTGACGCCGAGGATGCGATGTATTCGCTAGACCGGTCGACTATCAACGGACGCGAGATTTCGGTAAGTTGCGCGTTGCCCTTCGTTTTATGATGGTAATCATAGGTATCGTCGTTTGGTGCTCCAAATCCAGTATATTAGGTGCTTGCCTACCTCGCGTACAAGAGCAACAAACTGCAGCAGCGAGCTGGGCTTCGCCACAAAAATGCACACAGCCGTTGTCCCGGAGAGGATCTCATGGCGACAGACTTAAAGCAGATACCGGTTCGCACAGGCGTTGAATAGGAGTTAGATAAGCCGCAGTACATCAGGCTCTCTCGCCACGCATGTAATCCATGGTTTAGCTTAAACTTTACGGAGACTGCCTGCTTTCATCTTCGGAGCAGCGCAACTTGCGTGCGACGGGATGTGTGCCGCGACCTTGTGGGGTCGCAGCCGAACTTCTTTTTTGACTTAAGTCGCACGTTTATGCAGGTTACGTTTTCCAGGGAGGGCCGCAAGACGCCACGCGACATGATGAAGATTGAAGCACGACAGAAGGGTAAATACGGGCTGAAGGGCCGCAAGCCTGAGGCAATGTGCCGTGACCTTGTTGCAGTTGTGCGCTGGCTAAGGAAGACAAGTGCTGGAGGGATGCAGGTTGCTCACACACAGGGTGTTCCTTAACAGGTCTGCTGTTCTCCTGACCTGTAGCCGAAATACAGATTTGCACCTTTTACACAGGCTATGACGACCGGTATGATGACCGGCGGCATGACGATCGGCGGCATGACGACCGCCGGCACGACGACCGCCGGCATGATGACCGCCGCCGCAGCAGGAGCCGGTCGCCGCGGCGTCGGTACAGCCGATCACCCCGACGCAGTCGCAGCCGGTCGCCACGCCGCAGCCGAGAGCGGGAGCGGGACCGTAGTCCCCGCGAGGCCAGCCCTCGTGACCGTAGCCCGCGCGACCGTAGCCCTCGTGAGCGCAGCCCACACGAGTTAAGTCCCCGGGACCGGGATAATGGCCGGGAGCCAAGTCGGGACCGCAGCCCCCGGGAACGGGACTACGAACGTAGCCCCCGAGAACGGGATTACGAGCGTAGCCCGCGGGAGCGAAGCCTCAGTCGAGGCCGGAGCCCCTCCCCACGGAGGTAGGCATGGTGTTGGGATGGCACCTTTGGGGAGAGCCTTGGCCAGGCTCGAGGGGCAGCTGTAATTAATTTTTTCTGTTGTGTTTTACTGCAATGTGCTGTTGGATTAGCGCATGCCGCCAGAGGGAGCTGAGTAGCTGCATTTTATTACTAGTGGCGTGACGGTTGCCAGGCCTGTCAGGGGGTATTACACAAGCTTGAGCTGCGGCTTGTCAAATGCTCACGAAGACCGATGACTAGAGTCTTGTACGCGGGTAAATTCTAACATAGGTTAATTTTGTCAACACACCATTTCTACTCATGCAGGGAGTCACCGCCCAGGCCTGAAGCTGCTATGGAGGAGATGTGATGCATCTTCTGGTGGAATGACGTTGTTAGGTTTGGGCGTTGATTGTGTATATCACCTTGTGTAACTAAGCGAAAAGTCATGCACAGTGCTGTGAACGTGAGATTGTTGTAACCGTGTGTAGGACGATGTTCTGTTACATTTAGTAAGTCCTGGAGCCAGGGGCTGAAGGATCAGACTGTGTGAAACGAAATACTGACGAGTGTCACGACGTTTTGATATGTAATTTAGGGCCCTGATGTAGTAAAATGCCGGCATGATACCCAAGTTATTCCCCGGATCCCCCGGGCCTGTAAGACGCGATTGGTATGAGGTATGAGGATTTCACGCACGAGCTGGCAACTTCCCAGCCGCTCGATCCTGTTCTTCTTGCCGTTTGATTTCCTGCGTAAAACAAGTTTCAATTCAATACCCACACAGGACGAGCCAATGAACGAATTCCGTGTGTATAACATCCCCACAGCGTATGTCAGTATGCATTCCCAGAGTCAGCGCAGCTGCATGCCCAAGGCCACCACCGCAAACTTGACCGCAATAGAAACAGTTTCCGGATAACATCGTGCCCTCATCACGAATGCGACGCAAGGCGCACCTCTTGAATCTGCTCATATATGTTAGGTCGAGCGTATAGCACATAGCCATACGTAGCTGCCGGGATAGTGGCGAAAATCACCGTCACTGCCCACCTTGGCAACGGCATCCTGCCTAGAATCCTGACACAAAACAGTGTCCGAATCGATTTCCAACAGCAAGCACGTGTAGCTAATCACGCAGAAGTTGATTATAAGGTTATGTCGTCTTTTGCTTGACCTCTTTCGGAAAGATGTGGGATGGGCACCTTCAGACACAGAACATGCAACAGTTTTATGCTCTAATGGAATAGCAGGGTTATATTCTATTGTATTTTTCACATCCTTCCAAAATCGCCAGGATAATGTCGTACGGGCACTGTTCCCGGGCATACATGCATGGGCGGCCAGCTTGCAGTATGGCGCCACACGACTTCGGGACTCACTACAACGAAACCTTTTACGTTCATGCCTAGCTTTCCTGGTTTGGAATTTGTGTCTACCGTTCTATGGCCGGGGTTGAACATGCGTGTGAAAGTTTGTGTCGACCAGCGTCGGTCCCTCCTTGCCTCACGGCAGACCCGGAGCTCTTTTTTCAAACCACAGGCATTACATAAGTTTGATTACAGCTTTTGCCGCCACGGATTGCAACAACCTATGCAACCTATGAAAGAGCCACAGAGAGCCACACACCCAGCTTCACTCGAATCCTCTGGCTCATTTTCTTCCACCCCATTTCCGCCTCTCGGCCACACGCATAGCCCAGCCAACACCATCGTCCCTGCATTGCGCTAAAAGCCATACGTGCCAATGCGTGAAGTCTAAGGTTGCCTGCCTACGGGCTGAATACAAGTAACAAATGCATCCCGGTCGCCTCTACGGCTTGGAAAGCTGAAAGCTGACAAAAGCCAATCAGCCAGTGTTCACATGGTATCGGTCCTCACACACCCAGCTTGCGCATGTATGCCAGAACCTCCCACATCAACTCCAACAAACTGAATTACGACGGGGCATCATGCATGTGAAGGCAATCCACAAGTTCTGGATCCTCACCGCTAGCCTACAGCTACAATACCGACTAAAACCTAACCAAGCTAAATACTTGCAGTCTCAAATGGCTGCCCCCCCCATCATCTCTCTACCCTAAGTCATAACGTTGCTGAGATTCCTTTGCTATTGTTCTCTCCACTCTGCAGCAGCCGCAGTCCGCAGGCCCGTTATCCGCGCACCAGCTGGCAGCATAACGACAAGGATAACGAACAGCAGCCGAAACAGAACAGAGCAACAGGCACAGAATATCAACTACAGCAAAACACCAACACCTCCACCAACAGAAGCAACAACTTAAAACAAAAGCACATCAAGCAATCTCGGTTATAACAACCACCTGTCACACCAACAACAACATACTGCCCCGCAGATTGCCCGCTCATTCATCGCTCCTAGAGTCTCGCCCCCCCCGGGAGAGACACAAACCAACAAGAGACAAACTCGGAAGCAGAAACTCCCCAGGCACGGAGATAAAACTTCCCAACCCGCCACTCCTCCGTGATTGCTAAAGCTCTCCACCACCACCACCGAATACCAACCGACAGAAAGCCAACCAGTACTACTAGACCACCATCCAACACTTCACTCCACGTCAATGGCGGGAAACTTCCTCCCTCTTCTCGCCCACATCATACATATGTATGTCCTACTGTGTCACCACGCAGGACGCGCCGCGCCAAGGGGCGGACGTTCCCCCTTGCTTTCTCCCCTGCTGTCCATCGGCCGTTCCTTTTCTTGCAACACAAGTCCCCGGGGAACGCATGTCGGTTCATTACCCTGCCCTGCACTTCCGTACTCAAAAAATCTGTACACGGTTGGAATAAAATGTAACCACAACTAATATATCCATGTGCGTCCAGATTTCGTACTGTCTGCAATACGGCATATACGACAACACTATCACCGTGACTGCATTATGATATAATGAAATACGTGAAGTGCGCCGATGGAACCGCAAAATGTACTCTCTGATGTACTCTCTCCTGTGCTCGTCTCAGCCTGAGGCGTTTGAGGCTCTTCAGGGTGGGTTGCGATGATGTCGCACCATGCAGCATTGATCGGCAACCTCGCACCACTGAGGCCTGTGGCAACAGAACAAGTAAAAGAACGTACATGCTATACATACATACATACATGCCTACATACATACAGGAGCGCTGAATGGCGTGGGGCACAAAACCCACGTGCTTTGGGCACTTGTGCTTCTGCCTGCTGCTGCAGCGGAAATGCACGTACAGCACACGCAGTTGGCTAGCCAGCCAGCCAGCACCCAAGCCACCCACGAAACCGAATGCGAACCAAAGGTAAGGTGTGGACCAATCAAACCATAAAATAGTAAACGCAAAGCACTTTGACAACGATTCCTGCTAGGGTATGGGAACGCGAATCAAATACGGAAAATCATCAAACGCGGATTCTCATCGTTCCATAACGCTCCGCAGCAGAGCTCTTCGAGTAGATAAGCTACATGCCTAGCTCAATTACATACAAGTGTACGGAAATAAACATCCATCCCATCCTTGCTTGATTACTTGTCCTTACATCAACAGAAGTACTTCGTACGGCATTCCTCAGGAGACGAATGCGATATATCCAACTGATTGCCGGCACGTCTTTCCCACCCCGCTCACCCCGCTCCTTTACTCCTCCTCCCCTCCTCCTCCTCCTCCTCCTCCTCCTGTAACCGCGTACCACGTACCCTAGGCCTGACGGTGAGCTTCGTTCCTTCTCCACTCCTCTAAAACGCCCCACCCGGTCCCCACTCCAACCAGCCGTCCTTCCAAGCCCTTCTCCCCTTTCATGCCTTCGCACCAACATCCGCCGGCTGGCGTCCTCTCCCGATCGACCCTCAACCCACACCACCCTCCGCATCACCACTTCAGCACCAAACCTCAGCATCACAGGTACCTCTTCACCGCATAGTCGCCCCAGTACACGGCGTACTGGTCCCGCTGGAAGACCGCGCAGCTGATGTCGCCGCCCGCCCACAACCCCACGTACCAGCTCCTGAAAGGTCGGGGTTGCGCCGGGGGGGGGGGGGGCGGAGGGCGTTGTTGTGTTTGGAGCGGTGTTTGTGTGTGGAGGTCGCACGGGGAAGAAAGAGAGTTGGGTTGTTGGATTCGGGGCGCGTTTCGGTAGTTGGTTGGTTCCGGAGCACTTCGGAGCATTTGCTTCTGCTCCAGGGGGTTTGGATCAGCCCACGGCCGCCACACACCGCTTCATACACCGCACTGTTGCATTCGTACTCTAGTACGACGACGTGGCGGTGGGTCAGTGCCATCCGAAGATGCAGATGTTGCACACAGAGCTTGCAGGAGGACAGACAGACAGACAGACAGACAGGCAAACAGACAGACAGACAGACAGACAGACAGGCAGACAGACAGGCAGGCAGACAGCAGATGCTTGGGTGGGGCCTGCGACCCGAAACGCCTCAAGAGTGAGTGCCACACACACAGGAGCCCATCCCGTTCCTCCCACCCATTAATTCGATCAACCTACAACCTCTCAACTGTTTACAACTATCTACAACTGTCCCGACCGTGCCAACCAGGCGTTTCCGAACCCACCAATGTCGGAATGATGGAAGGCGGTTGATCACATCGACGGCTTGTCCTTTAACCTTAAGCAACAGCTGGTTGGTATGCGGCTGACCTTGCCGCAAAATGAGCTCCACAGAGTCACCTGAGCGACCCGTGGGTCGGCCGTTAACAAGGGCGTGGGGGAACGGGGAGGTAAAGAACGATGAAAGGGCGGGAAAGGTGAACGAAGAGAGCGGCCAAGGGCGGACTAGGAACTTGGAAATGTATGCACTCTTGGAGTGTGAAGTGCACTGCAGACAGACAGACAGACAGACAGAGATAATGTTACACCACAAGAGCTGCGGGCATCCAAGGCCCCTCCCCGACCTCTCCCGGAACGCAAATACGTCAACAGGTACCTTGAGAGGCAACTGGCCAGTGTCCCCCGGACACCCCGCTCTCCGCCTCCCCTGCATCTCTCTCTCCATCTCTGTACGCACATGCGCGCGCGTGTGTGTGTATGTATGTGTACGTATGTATGTCAGTTGACGTAGCGTGGTCCGACATCGGTCCGTGGGGGACGTTCTTACCCTTTCTCCAGAGCGGTTGCAGCTCTCCCACCAGCTCCCCTCCTGTCCCCTGAGGCCCCAAGTGGGAGTGGGGTGGCTGTAGCTGCTGCTGCCACTGCGGTTGTGGGTTGTGGGGTGGGCTGGGCTGGGAGGAGCCGCCCGCGACAACCGAGGAGGGGGGGGTCGTGGGGGGGCCGGAGGAGGCGGGTGAGGAGTGGGAGGGGGAGGAGGGGGATGGTGTTGCACTCATCGGCGGCTTCATGCACGGCTCCGTGGCACCTCGGGCGGCCTCTGATGGTGCTAGCGACGACGACGACGATGATGATGGAGATGATGATGGAGATGATGATGGAGATGTTAAGGATGGGAGGTCCTGCAGGCCGCGTCTTGGTCCGCTACCGCCGCTACTGCTGCTGCTGCTGCTGCCCAGCCTACCGCCCCCCGTGTGGTCGTTGTAGGTGCAGCCGTTACTCTGACATACGACACGATATAACACAGGACCGGGGAGGTAGGAGCATAGGACAGAATGAATGGAACGGGGTGGCGGGATGGTGTGGTAAGAATGTTGTCGGTATGTACTTTATGTCATCATACATAAACGCAGAAATGCCATTTTGAGGGTGTCTATTACTGTGGGCGCGGAAGAAGTGTAGATATGTGAAGCGAGGGGCACCTTTTGCGGGGGACGCATCAGCGCCTCCTACGCCGACTGCTAGCAGGCCAGGCCGGTCAGATAGCACACTAGCAGTTGGCGACGTAGATCAAGCCTGTTGCGGTTGCCTGGTTCGTTGTAGCGTAACCAGGCATCTCGCACCTTCACAACCTCCTCAAGCTCAGGGCCCACCTGCACCCCTTTCCCCCCCTTCCCCCCACACAGACACACAGACACACAGACACCCCTCTCTACCTTCCAGCCGTAGCAGGGAATCTGAGCGCCCTTCCTGTCCAGCTGGGCACGTGACGTAAGGCCCAGGAAAACACCCCCGGGCAGCAGATCCCGCCGCGATACGAACGTCATTGAGATCTGTCCCTCGTCGTACGTCGTATCGATGAAAATGTCGAAGGGTTCGGCCGCCGAGGCGGCGGCGGAGCCGCCGCTGGCACCCGTCGGCGCGGGAGCCGCCGCCGCCGCCGCCCGTACGTCATCTTCTGTGTGCACGCTCACCCTCAGGCCGCGCGCTTCGGTGTAGTCTGTAGATATGTAAAACAGCTGGGATATACTCGGGAATGTACGGACCGGCAGCGGCGACAGCTTGGTAATGGTACGGTCGGCGGCGCCGCTGCCGCGACCGCCGCCGCCGGCGTCACGGCTACCGTAGCGCCGCGGCGGCGTGAGCCGCGACGCGTCATTTGCAGCGGCGCCGCCACCAGCCGCACTGCCAATCTGCCGGCTGCTGCTAGCGGTCCGCGGCGGCGGCGGCGAGGCCTGGCGCGCTGGTCTTCCGTCGCCGCCGCCGCCACCCTGCTGCTGCTGCTGCCGCTGCTGCGCCGTGTGATTTCGGTCATTTTGACTGTTACTGTTGCTGTCCCTTGTTATGAGGGAAGAGTTCGGTTCGGAGCGCCCATGGGCGCCATCATCACTGCTACTGCCTCCGCCCCTGCTACTGCCGCCACTACGGAGGCTGCCGAGGATGCTGCGTGTCACCGTGTCAGGAATGAAGTCCTCACTGTCTATTTTGGGCTCCGGCGGGTGGTGGTTATGATTATGGTGGTTGTGGTGGTTATGATTATGCCGCTGGCGCTGCTGCGATGTATTATACCCCAGGGTGGGGCGGGTGCGGTGGCAGCGCTGCTGATTTGGGTTTTGGCCTTTGCGGATTCCATAGCTTCCATGGCGCTGGTGGGCATTGGTGCTCCCGGAGTCAGAGTCCGGAAGCTGTTCATGTTTCTGTTGCTGCCCCCGCTGATGTTGATGCTCGACCCAACCTGGAACTGGATCTGGATCGCGAAGAGATCTCCCTGCGGCCGCAGCAGCCGCCGCCGCCTCGTCACCTGCGGCGGCACCCCCTTCATCTGCCGCCGCGGCAGAGAAAGAGACAGAGGCAGTGTGCTCGCTGGCGCCACCACGCCGCACAGCACCGGGACCGGCAGCTGCGGTGCCGCCGCCACCACCACCGCCGCCGCCTCGCCCGCCTCCCCCATCACCCTCCTGCCAGTTCCTTTTCCTACTCTGCTGCCGCTGCTGGCGGTGGTGCCGCAGGTGGTGCCGCAGGTGGTGGCCATCAGCAAGGTCAGGCCGCCGCCGTCGATCACCCAGATAAGGCACCCCCGCCCCCGCCCCCGCCCCCGCCCCCGCTGCCGGAGTCGTCGTCGTCGTAATAGTAGTAGAGGTGATGGCCTGAGGAGGCAATGATGACCCACGGGACGTTTCCGTGGTCTGCTGCGGCTGATGAAGTGGCTGGTGAGGGAGAGCTGAAGGAGGAGCCGGCGGCCGCCGGGATAAGTCGTCGGCCAGCGGGTCATGGCCGTGCGCGATCGGAATGGCCGCTCCGGGGTACGGCAGCACCTCCAAGTACGACAGGAGGCGACGGAAGGGCGCTTCGTCGGCGGGTTGTACGGCTGGCAGACAACCGACAAGGCTTCCTGCGGGCGGTTGTTAATTCGTGCGGGTGGATGGCAGTGAAGGAGATGAGGGAGATGAGGCGATACGCACAAACGCCTTTCTCACCACATTTTTTAGGCCCCCACCCCCCACCCCACCCCCCACCCGACCTTCCCCGCTCACCTCCGGTCACAGTAGCCTCCCTCAGGTATCGGAGCACCAGTTGAAAGAGATTTGGATCGCAGTCCAGGCAAACACGACCACAGCTGTCGTACCTGAGCTCCCCCTCCGCCCCCTGCCGGAACATGGCGGCCAGGCGGCTGCCGGGAACCACCTGAAGGGTGGAGCTGGGGGCCGGGGGCCCAGGGGGGGAGGGGGTGGGTAATGGGCGCGGGTAAGCAGGTCACGTGGGATGGCGGTGCACCAGCAGGAGCTCCCACTAGTTGTTATTTGGGGTCAAATTCTTTAACTATAGCCCCAGCCCCAATCCCAGCACTAGTCGTGCCCTCAGTCAAAGGCCCTGATCACGCACCATCTGATCCGCGCTAGCTGGTCCTGTATAGCCGTATGCGCGGGTTTCCATCGCCGCATAAGGCCCCAAAGTCAGCCCTCCTATCAACCCCCACGAGGGCACTAGGCCTCTCCCGCCTTCCCGCTTGGCCCGCGGACTCATGACCGGTCAAACTAAAGCCCGTCCAAGGTAAGGCCCTTCAACCATAAGACCCTTATAAAGGCCCACATAAGGCCCTTCTCCCCCGCCGGTTCTCACCGTGTGGTTTGCATCAGCTTTCCCCCGACGTTGAGTTCCAGCAGGTCATCTTCACCGGAGCCGGGCAGGGGCTCGCGGGACAACATGCGCTGCCGCCGGGCCCAGCGGATGCTGGAGAGCCGGGCAGGGCGACAGCTGTCGTTGCCGCCGTTGCCGCCGCCTGGGGCTCCCCCTCGGGGTTCCTCTACGACAGCTCGCACGCGCAGCGCCGCGGCACCTGTAGGTGTGTGGGTGTTTTGGAGGTTTGTGCGGGTTTGTGCGGGCGGGCGTGTTGCTAGATGCTGGTGAGAATGGGGTTGCGGGATTGTTTGGTGGAATTTGAAGGTGGTTTATGAAGACGGTTCCGATCGGGACCTTCTGCAGGATATGCCTAGCATCCTGCGGCCCCACTTATCTGTTAAGACAAACGTCTACAACATTAAAGTGAAGAAATAATTGTTACGAAGAGAAGATTTGCTAGACGGTATATTGGTGCTGTACGGGCATGTCATGGTTTGCGGATGAAGTGGGCGGGCAGCTTGCCGGTGGTGACGAGCTTAAATTGATGATTCGCTGGCGTTAAAAGCCAATCGCATTGTGGAATCATTGCGTCCCAAGAAGGCTTTAATAAACGCACCTGGGTGCAGGCGCAGGCGCGCCGAGCCCAATGGCGCGGCGATAACCACTGGACCACCTGTGACGACAACCCCACCAGACCAGGCTTTGCACTGCTGAAATCGCCGCATTTAGCAAAGTTGATTTACAGGTGATGGTAGCTCCTGAAACAAGGAACATCGGGGTTTCGCGCGCATGGGGCACATCACACATCGACAACTGTCCAAGCTGCAAAATGATGAACGATGATTACAGCGAGCCAGAATCAACAAATGCAGCCGCTCTGCACAAGCTGAGGCCACGGCGAAGGAGAAGCGCGCTTAACGACGCCCTGGTTCACAGTGTCCAAAGCCCTTTTGCCAAGAAAACACCAGTAGAGGTCGACAAGAGCATGTCCAATATCGTGCTTACATTCACCTGCTTCATCCTGCATAGATACCATGTCGCTGGCGAGTTGATACGCTCTAGATACTAGTAAGCAATGCAGCGCTTTGCAAGCAAACAAGCGCATATTACAGCCGATACTGACATATGTACATCAGCCATGATTGTCGAACTCACCTCCTGTGGAGGAAAAAGTTCCGAAACGCGCGACAGTTGCTCCTTGCGACGACCGCAGAAAGACGCGCTAGCCGTGTATACAGAAAGCATAAGAACACGTTTTCCTCTCCATTTACTAACCTGTTCATTTTCAGCGATCAATGTTTAGAAACGTCCCGGAAACAGTCAACTTTCCGTACGTGCGTTCCTCTTTCAGCTGCCACAAACAGATAGATGTATCACTGTAACTTTTCCATAACTTCAAGCTGGCAACTCTTATGACAGGGTAACTCGTTATTACATGCTGAAGTGGACGTATGAAGTTGCCATCCATTGGAGCAATAGATTAACCCGAGGCCTGAAAAATTGTTCTGCACAGTTCTTAAAAGCCGTGCCTCGTCGGCATAGTCGTCCCATGGCTGAACAGCCCGGACTTGACGACGCACAATCGCCATCAGGAGGAAGCGCAGACTCCAGTAGCGATGACGATGATGGAGTGACGCACGTGGGCATTGAGCTGGTTCCCAGTTTTGACCTTGATGCTGCAGGTATGCCCACACCTAACCTGGCTGGCGAGCGCATGCTGCTATCGTCTCGCAACAAACTCCCCCCCATGAATTGGGCTAAACTTATTCCGAACCTGCTATCCACAATCCGACCAGGACAATTACGTACGTTGATCGCACCACTAGCATATCGGAGTTTATGGTCCAGTCGTGTATTCTCCGCCGACTTATTGACCCGCCACGTGCTGTCGTACTCGTGCACATACACACACAGGTACGGGGCCTGCGGCATGGGGCGGCGTGCGCCACTTCGACCCCAACACGGCGGCGCAACACCGCTACCTAGGGGGTACGTTCCACACGAATCCATACGACAGGTTGATGGACAGATAGACAGACTAGCAGACACTTAACAGTGGACCGACAGACAGACGAACTTAACGAGCAGACGGACCCCAACACAAACGGACAACGAACACACGTAACCCGCTGGGGGTTATACACCGTGCCATATGCCGGGAGGGGCTTTGGAAGCATTGGCTGTGCTGCCGTACATTCTTTCCACGTGCCAGATGCATGTTTTTGCTTTCTAATCCTTTTGCCGTACTTCGCGTCTGTCCACGTCCTTCCTTGCCCGTACATGGTTCACGTGGTCACTCTCGTTCCTCAATTCCGCAGATGTGGACGAGCTGGGTGGAGGTTCGAGGTTGCTGGAGGAGGGCGCCACATACACCCTGCCGCTGTTCCCGCTAGAGGGTGGGTCGCGGGGCGAAGGGGGGAGGAGAGGGGAGGAGAGGGGAGGTCACGCAAAGGGGGCTTAGGGGGCCAGGGGGAAATCATTACACAGTACGACACAGCAAGGTATATCTTGGAAAGGTATGCAGCCAGGGTTAGCTGTCGTGGCCGTCCCTGAGACTCCCAGTCGCTGTTTTCCCCACCCCCCCCCACCCCAAACCCCTCCCATGCCTTCCCATGCCTTGCCTTGCTTCGTGCGGATGATATCCCCCGTGACCGTATCCGTGACCCTATCCGTGGATTATCCGTGCATCTCTGGTATCTGGTTTCCATTCGCCAGTGGTTCGTCTTGTCCCCTTCCCCCCCAACCTACCTAGCGTGCCCTACACACACACACACACCCCTTGTATCCCCCCTCATCTCCCCAACCCCTGAAACCCCGCCGAACCCAATCCGGACTTTGGATTTTGGCGGTCCGATTCCGACTTGCTTCCATGTGTGATCTCCCCCCTGCCCCCCTGCCCCCACCCTGCAGGTGTAGTGCTGCTCCCCGGCGAGAACCTCCCCCTCTTCCTGCACTCACCCCAAGATGTGCTCAAACTGGAGAGGGCCCTCAGACTGCCGCCCGGGGCACCCACCGCGAGGCTGATTGCGGTGGTAGGGCCGGGGGTGCGTGTAGATGTGTGTGTATGTATGTATGTATGTGTGTGTATGTATGTATGTGTGTGTTTTGGAAGGGAGTATCGGGATGTGCGATTGTGTGCAGAAAGGGAAAGAGTCTCCAAGGCAATCTGAGCTTAATACTCGACAAGTACTGGTCCAGGAATGAAGTAGTGGTAGAAATATTTGAAATGTTTGAAGATTTAGATATCTTTCGAAGATGTAGGAAAGCGCCAGAGCGAGCAGGAATAGCCGTCTCTGTAGTAGTGGAGCGGCAGCGGTGGACTACCGGCTGGGGGTGGGCGGCTAGAGTCGACTGTGCTAGCTAACAATGGACGCCGCCTCCTTGATGGCTGTGCAGTAAAAAACATTTTGTGAAAGTGTTTAGAAATTTGAAAGCCGTACGGCGCTGTCTTGCACCCAACTACAAATCCTATATCTTCTGACCAATCACCTTCCCCCCTTTCACCTCCCCAGACGCACACCTCCTGGCGTTCGCACATGTCCCTGGTGGGATGTACGGCAGAAATACGGCGACTGCGCCGGCACACGGCGGAAGACGAGCAGGCAGCGGGGGCGATGGGGGCGGCAGCCGCTGTGGGAGGAACCGTCTTGGGTCCGGAGAGGGTCGCTGCCGCCGCCGCTGACGGCAACCGCGGCGGCGGCGCCGCTGCCGCTGCCGCCGCCGGCCGAGCTCTCCCCTCTATGGTTGCCGTTGTAGCTCGTGGTCGTCAGCGGCTGCTGATTGATTTGTCAGCCCTGACCGACACGTTCCGGGTTCGTGTCAAGGTGTTACCCGAGGGTATGGCGGAGAGGCCGCCGCGGCAGGTGGGGGGAAGGGGAGGGGGAGCATCGCATGCAGTCAAGTGGCGGTTGATGGGGAGGTTGGCGGGGAGGAGGGGGGAAAAGGGGGGGGTGGGGAAAGTGTATGTGTGTGTATTGGGATTGCGTGGACAAGGGAAAGAAGGGAGGGGGGAGTTCTGGAGCAGTGGAGGAAAGGGGAGAGGGGGCGGCACCACAACGGTGTTCGTTCGTTTGCTAATTCAGTGCTCCTGCTGCTACTGCTGTTGCTGTTGCTGTTCCATCCGCCGTGTGCTTTCCCGGATTCAAATTTTTGAATTCAAACCCGGCCGTCTGCAGTTGGCGGCTGGAGCGGCGTTTTGGTCCCCTTGGGCAGCTCGGCTGTACGACGTCCCCGCACTAGCCGGCCGGGTTCAGGAGCTGTGCAGCGGTGTACTGCCGCAGGTTGGGGGGGGGGGGGAGGGGAGGGGAGGGGGGATGTGCGGGTAGTGGGAGGACGCGCGTCTGTGTTTGCATGTGCGTGTGTACGTGTGCGCATTGCGTGCGTGCACGTGTATGTGCTTGTATGTCTATGCGACATGAAACGATGTCACATACTCGCGCCCCGGGGTCTTGTTGCCCGCCACAGCGCCCGCAAACACCACCTCACACCACCACCACCTTCGGCATTTCCCTCGTCGCGGCTCAGATCATTAAAACCAATATATGGCGGTGGCCTTGGCTGTCTGTGCGTATGTATGTCTATGTCTGTGTGTGTGTGTGTTGAATTTGAACAACCCGCTCCCTTTACCCGCACTTCGTCCCAAAACCCGAAACTCCCTCTTTCCTCGTTCCTTGCCCCCCATCCCTTTCCTCCGCAAGATCGCCTCCAAGTTTGGCCCCAGTACGGCAGTACGGGGTCCTTTAGCTCTCCAGCGGTACGGATACTGGCTGGCATCCAACCTGCCTCTCAGCGCAGAGCGGGTACGACAGACTGGCGTATGTACGGGAGGGCAGTTAACTATCGACCAGCTCCTAAAAGCATCAAGACGCACATCAATTCTCTCTTTCCTTGCACACTCGGTTGTTCCTGTGTCGTACTGTGTTTAGACCTACACCTCTACCTCTACCTTCCTACACTGTCAGGAGTCGATTTGGAACTATGAGTTCAAAACGGCATCCATGTGGTGGTGGTGGTGGTGGTGGTGGTGGCGGTGGTGGCGGTGGTGGTGGTGGAACACCGCTCTCCGCCCTTCCTCGTCACCACCCCGTCACCGTTGCTTAGTTAGGCTACTCTGCGCCAGCAATTTGCTCGAAGCTCATCCCTAGATCCATCCGTACTTGAGCGTACTTGAGGCCTCCCCTCCCTGCGCCAACACCCCCCAAAACCCCCCACCCAACTCACAATCTCGTCCACAAATCAAAACACGCACGCACGCACACACGCACGCGCACAGCGGCAGTTGCTACTGGAGTGTCGCGACGCGGCCGAGCGGTTGCGGCTGATGTCGTGCATGTTGACCCGGCTGGGGACCCTGGCGTGTAAGGTGTGCGGGTCGCAGGTGAGGTGAGCTGAAGGGAAGGGCAGGGGGGAAGAGGGGGAAAGGATGAACCACAAACGAGTGAAGCTGCTGCCAAGGAAAGAGTGTAGAAGAAGCAAAACTGACCAGTTGGCGGTTTTGAAGAAGCCGACCTCGGGATGATGTAGTGATGACGACCCCGGAAACCTACCTACCTACCTACCTACCTACCTAGCCGCCAAAACTAAAATAAGAGCGGAAGAAAAGCAGTAATGCCAAGCCGTAAAGAAGTGAAGGGAAGAAAGGGGGAGAAATGCGTAATGACATCACATGATGGGAAATGTAAAACACGTCAACTGCCGACATGGGCAGGCTGTAGGAGAAAGAAGGGGAGGAGAGGGGTAAAAGGGGATTTAGCGGGGCGGTGTGGGGTTAGGGGCGGATCTTCACACCGCGTGTGGCTCACCCACTTGGGAGAGAGGATGGCGGTGGAAAAGAAGTACGGCAAGAGAAGTACGGATGATAATCGGGTCCCAAGTCGGGTCTTTCCTCCCCTCCCAAACCCCTATCTGGCAACTATCCCAGGTACCAAACTTTGGTCTCGTTCGACAGTTTGCGGTTTGGGACGTCTCAGCAGTAGATCCTTAGCTTGTTGTTGCGTGAGGGTAATTCCTGCCGTTGCCTGAACAGGTAACCCGCTGCAGCTGGGCCTTATTGATGAGCTCTGAAGGGGCGGGAGGTGCGTTCGTCAATGCACACGGCTACGTGCACGACATCGCCACGTTCAGGTACGACCGTGTACGGCAGCTCACGCTTCACGTTTGGTTCTTATCGGGGCCTCACCTGGCATTCAGTCCTCCGCCGAAACCCGTTTTGCCGACTGCAGCAGTGTGCGGTGATAGCAGCAGCGCCAGCAGTAGCAGCAGTAGCGTGGAAATTAGCTGGTTATTGCGGGCCGTTGTCGATATGCTGGTAGGTCATCCAATGCGGTACGACAGACATACGCACGTAGATGCACGCGTCGGGCGCACGTACGACGGGTTTTCCCTTCCCCGCATCATAACCCGAAGATTTGATCAGAGATTCCAACGCACATGCGATTGCATCCAGACATTTTGATGTAAAGAAAAGTAAGAACATTCCCCCTACGGGCTACTCTGTTGCTTTTTGGATTATTTCATGTAAAGCTTCCTTTTCTCGCAGACACCCCATCCCCCCCCCCCCCCGCATCCACAGATTCATCCACAGGTACATCCGCGCTCTTGAGAGGGGTTGCCCTCCTGGCCTCAACCCGAACCCAACCCCCGGCCGCCGCTTGCCCATCCCCTGCCTGCCCACCCCCTCGGCCATCCGTACATTCTTCCCTCAGGGCCGTACAACGCCTGTCGTACCAGGGTCAACCGGAGACGGCTTACTCGTGGTTTCCCGGATACGCTTGGACGATTGCCAACTGTACGACATGTGGAAATCACCTTGTACGGCGTTTCTGGGGGGTTGTGGGGTCGGGGTGTGTGTGCGTGTGGCTTCCTAGTGTGTTTTGGGGGGTTGCGTCATGCTTGTGTGCACGGGGAGAGTATATGCATTCCTCGTACATGCGTACGACAGGTATAATATTCACTTCCTTAGTGCATACGCTCCTCCTCCCCGGGTATGTTGTTCTCACTTGCGTTAAGGATTATATAAAACGGTTAATGAAGAGATAATAAAAGTATAGCAACACCTTTGTCCGAAAACGTTTGTTTTTTGTCGAAGTTCCTTCTCCTCCGCAGCCCCGTACCTTGTACATGTCGCCCCGTCTCCTCCCTTCCCTCGGTATCTGTAGCTGTTTGGTCGTCCCAGTCGCGAGCCCCTCTCCCGCTTGAACATGTGCGTGCTTTTTACGCGCGTGCGTTTGCATGTGTTCGTGTGTACGGCACAGGGCTGGCGCTTCACCGCCACTCCAGGTGCGCCTTTGGAACCCTCCATGTTCTGGGGGCTCAGGAGGCCGGCCCTCGTTTGCAGGGACCTGCAACGACGACCTGGACCAGACCACCAACATCACCAACATCACCACCACCAACAACAACAACGACAGCAGCAGCAGCAGCGACAAGGACAACAAGGTGATGTGGACGCGGAAGTAGTAGGAGGAGAGGGGCAAGAGGAAGGGGGGGAGGGAGATGGGGGGCGGATACATGCGGAGCGGTCGTTGCTTGATGCGGTGGCGGCGACGTTTCTATTTTCTGCGCCGGTGGGGGCTGCGTCGAGCAGCGAGGACGGAGAGGAGGAGGGAGAGGGGGAGGAGGGGGAGGTAGAGGAGGGGGAGGATTTCAGTGACGGGGAGGGGGAGCTATGAAGGAGGCGGGGTTAGGGAAAAGATTGACCGTGTGGGGGTTGTTAGGAGGTTTGTGTGGTGTGTGTGCCTCATTTAAACGAGCGGCAGGAAGGGCCGTTGTGTGTGTGCGATGGATGACCTGTGTTTAATTTGACCAAGTGGACATCGGGTTTGGATCTCGCTCCGCAATACGATTGCCTTATGGCATTAGGGAGGTGGAGCGCACTGAACCTTTCTAGTTACTGTTGGATCAAGATGCCGCTGCCTCGCGTGTGAGTTGTGCGAGGTTGTTGTGGCCTTTGCGCTGTGCACTTGGTTAATGTATTCGTTGGTTAGTTGTGCAGGTGGTTGTGCAGGTGGTTGCAAGCGCTGGGAAAGAGGTGCTTGTCATATGCCCTGTTTGGCAAGGCATCTGCCACCATGAGGGGGGGAGGAGGATGCATGTACGCCGCGTTTTTCGTCGTTGCAGAGGCGAGTAGTCGTTCGGCTGTTCGAACAGGGGGAGGGGTGTAAATAACGCACGGCGGCGGCACAGGGTGTAGGGTGCAGGAATAGGAAGTGGGAGAGTAGATCGTGGCTTGCATTTCCTTTCTCCCCTTTCTCGCGGCAGTACAGAAGTCTACAGGCCATTGGGTCCGTCGAATTAATTGACCACCCGTCAGCGGCCCAGCACAAGGCGATGCACGCACCGCTCCGTCCGAAGCACACACGGCCGTCGCAGCACGCACAAGCAAGCAACGAGTCGAACACACATCCGAGGGGTAAACAGTCCCCCCTAACGTGCCATTTGCTCACAAACAAGCTTAATACGGAAAAACATACATACATACATACATACATACATACATGCACGCGACGACACGCTCCAATTTTATGGCTCTGTTGAAAACAACTGATACACTTCAACACCCCACACCCTTGCGGTTCCGTTTCCAAAAGCGCACCCGCACACATACATACATACATACATACATACATACATACATACATACATACATACATACATACATACATGCACGCGACGACACGCTCCAATTTTATGGCTCTGTTGAAAACAACTGATACACTTCAACACCCCACACCCTTGCGGTTCCGTTTCCAAAAGCGCACCCGCACACATACATACATACATACATACATACATACATACATACATACATACATACACACATACATGGCAGCTATCCTGTTGTTTCTTCGCGTATTCGGCACTCTACTCTTCCGCCGGTTCGTTGGTACGCTTTGATTCAGTTAACGTGCACGCAACTGCTCCTGAACACCTCCTGCCAGCCACATGGCCTCACACGGCCGCCAGCCGGCCCTCCTGCAGCATTCGAAGCAGCTCCTTCTTGTTCACCTTTCCCATGGCGTTGCGGGGCAGTGCAGTAACCCAGTGCCAGCGCTTGGGGACCTGGTTAGGTGCGGGGGGGGGGGGGGAAGGAGTGGATTTTGGGGGCTAGGGTTTTGTCGCGAGCGGCCTGTCGCAGGAGTTAAGTGACGACGCACTTTCATCATCAAGGGGGCTCCCATGGGGTTTCGGTTTTGGTGGTTGTAACAGTTAGTTCGCGGGTTTGAAGTGACTGGGGCTTGGGGGACGTCCTCCGCGGGACTGCGGGCTGGCGAAAGTTAAGCCGGTTGGTGAGCGCCTCAGAGGGAAGAAGAGGGTCGGCTGGGGCTCTGGGGTCTCTCGTGGGTTCTGAAAACTGGGCGTGAAGACAACTTAAAACAACAACAAAATCCTAACATCGTTGCATGCATGCATGTAAGTGCATGTGTGTAAGCGCATGTGTGTAAGCGCATGCATGTAAGCGCATGTGTGTAAGCGCATGTGTGTAAGTGCATGCATGTAAATGCATGTGTGTATTGCACCATCCCACCGGAGGACCCCCCACCCCCCCCCAAGATCAAGCGGCCGCTACCTGAGGACCTGGCTTTGGCCAGAACACCGACACGTCTGCCGTACACGCAATACACACAACACACATATTCTTCAACAGCATGCCACACCTGGTACGGCGCCAAGCGCTCTCGACAGAACCGCTGCAGCTCCCCCACCTCAGGCCGTACCGCCGCCACCGTTGTCGTCGTAGCAGGTTCCTCTGCCGTAGCCGCCGACGAAGCTGCCGCTACCGGCGGTAGTGACGGCGGCGGCTGCTTCACCGCGACCAAGGCTGTGACCACCTCTCCGAACGTCTCATCCGGGACCCCCAGCACGGCCACCTCCGCGATGGCGGGATGCTCCAGAACCACGCTCTCGACCTGTACGACAGAGTGCCCCATGGACGCGTGTCCGCTTGTATAATGTGGAAGAGGGGGGAAGTGAAGTGACAGCCCCGGGTTCAGTGCTGCTTTAGTGCTCGCACGCCTCCTCTGTGACTAGGCGGGTGCTATGGAGGCTACATTGTCGTTACCGGTGACGGTGGGAGACCATCATATCACAAACATGTGATATGTGAGGGTGTCATGATCTGTTCCCTGCCTTTCTCTTCACTCCGGAGAGTTTCCACAAATGCATCAAATATCTGTACATACTTCCATACATAATCAAAGTCGTTCCCTCTCCTTGTGGGAAATAATCGTAGTGCTCTAGGCCATGGTGCTATAATATCACTACTGGCCAGTATAAGGCCCGGATCGACGCGTAGCAGAAACACATACAAACAAGTAGAGCACACACACATACACACACATACACACACATACACACACATATACACACATACACACACAGACACACACAGACACACACAGACACACACAGACACACACACACAGACACACACACACAGACACACACACACAGACACACACACAGACACACAGACACACACAGACACACACACACACACGAGGCGATAGTGGCCCCTCACGCCCCTCGTCCCCCACAAGGAGGAGAGTACTTCGGCGGTCGTTCCCGTTGGGGTATATATACGGTTAGGTGGCCCTGGCCAGTGTCAGGCCCGGATCGATATGTAACAAATACACATACGCACTCTCTCACATGCACTCATACACAAATATATACATACATTTACACTTACGGGTACCTGCAGTGCTGATATCTTGTATCCGCTGGATTTTATGATGTCAACACTTGTACGGCCCTCAATAGTGAAGTACGGCGGCGAGCCCGAGGTGCTGGCCGTGTCACCTGCCGTACACATTGTTACAGTGTTTGCGTTACAACACTACTCCCTCACCCCCCTCCTGAGCTGCTGCTCTTGTCCCCCAACCCCAACAAAGCCGCAAACCCCTGCACACCCTCACCGCGAGAGGAACATGTCCCTGCGGCCTTACAGCCACACCACCTACCTGCCTATACCCCAAAGAAGCAAAGCACTCCACACCGCACACCCGCACACCCATACACCCGCACACCCATACACCCGCACACCCGCACCTGTTCGAAAGTACCCCTCGTCGTCGAAGGCCTCGTCCGTGGCCCCCGGTCGCCCCCAGTACCCGGAGAAGACGGTGGGGCCGCGGACCAGCAGCTCACCATCCGGGGCGATGCGGGCCTCGACACCAGGGAGGGGCTCCCCCACCGAGCCGGGCCGCCGCTCGCCCTGTCAGTCCGTCCGTCCGTCAGTCAGTCAGTCAGTCAGTCAGCGGCGGGGGGGAGGGACAGGAGAGTGAAACCGACCGGTCAACCAGTACGGGAAGCCAGCACCTGGCGGGAGCGGTAAATCTCGGGAACAACATTTTCGAAGTTGCTCTCTCGCAACCTTTTCAGATTGGCTTTTATGAGATTCACTCGATTGTTCGTAAATTCGTAAATTTGCATATTACGTAGTACAAAACATAATACACACATGACAGTCCATATATGTGTGTGAATAGAAATAGAAAGATTGTGCAGAGCGAATATATGTATCTCGTACCTTGTACGGATTGGACAGCGCCATCCCGATCTCTGTCATGCCGTACCGCTCCAACAGGAACTCGCCGCTCAGCTCCCGCCACCTGGATTGCGCGAGAGGCGGGAGCATGGCGTGTTTAGCTTGGCGACCCCCGAGGAGCTCCGGTGGGTTTTCTTTGTACCTCCAGGTGTACGATATACGTGCATGTGTACATACATACATACATACACACGCATATCCACGAAGCTGGATAAATTGCTTGCGTACTCCCCTTCTAGACTCCAAACCTGAAAACCATCCAATGACCTCCCTCTCTCCCGCCAATGCGCTATCCCTATCCTTATGAAACGTAGGGTTGGAAACGCTGGTTGGTGGTTTGGTGGTTAGGTGGTTGGGTGGTTAGTGTGGTGGGTGCGTGGGCCAGTACAGTGCGTATCCGTACCTGTTCATGATGGGCACGGGGCAAGCGGAGGACCCGCTGACGGTGAGCCGCAGTGCCCGGGCCGCCTCCCGCATCTCTTCGGCTTTTTGTGGGTTAGTGGCTGCCGTACTGTCGTACTGCGCCAGCAGGTACGAGTACATGGTGGGCACCCCCATGAAGACGGAGATGTCGCCGGACTGTAAAAGGATGCGTGTGGTACGAGGGGGGGGCCGTTTAAAAGGGGACGTAAGGTGGGGGTGTACGTGTGTATGTATGAACATGTGTAAAAATCAAGAGGCTGAAGGTCGCCTCAGGTAAGGTGTACGAGCTGGGAGGTGTCCGTATTCGTCGTACCCTGTACGTGATCAGGAAAGAACTGGCCGAGCAAAATGATCCCCTTGGCGACCAGCAACCCCCCACCCGTCCCCCACCCCACCGG
>NW_003307554.1:1193714-1214077 GCF_000143455.1 Volvox carteri f. nagariensis | reverse complement strand
TGTGGGGCAGTACAGCGCGTTGACGATGCCGTGTATGTGGTGCAGGGGCAGGCAGTGCAGCAGGCGGTCGGCGGGGCGCCACTGCCAGGCCGCTACCAGGGAGGCTACCTGGGCGTGGAGGCTCCTGCGGGGCGGGGACGGGGTGGGGCGGGGTGGGGCGGGGCGGGGCGGGGCAGGGAGTCATATGATGAGCAAGAATCAATAAGTTTGCTCAACTGCCGACGACACACCGACAGACACATAGACAGACAGACACATAGACAGACAGACACACAGACAGACAGGCAGACAGACAGACACATAGACAGACAGACACATAGACAGACAGGCAGACAGACAGACACAGAGACAGACAGACACATAGACAGACAGACACACAGACAGACAGGCAGACAGACAGACAGACACATAAACAGACAGACACATAGACAGACAGACACACAGACAGACAGACAGACACATAGACAGACAGACACATAGACACACAGACAGACACACAGACAGACACACGTACCGGCTTGTGCCCCCCTAGGGTCCCACCTGTGTGTGTGCAGCGCCCCCTTGGGCTTCCCGGTGGTGCCGCTGGTGTAGATGATGAGGGCGCCAGTGGGGCTACTGCCGCTGAGATCACCACCCAGCTCCGAAACCAAACCCTCCTCTTCCGTAGCTACGTCCGCCTCGCTCGCTACAGTACGGCCGGCACCGCTGTTGCCGCTACTGCTACCGCCGGTCAGGGGCTCCAGGAGCTGCAGCACGGCACCGTGTTCTCTCGCGATAGGGCCCAGTCGAGCCTCTTGGTCGGGGGGTGTGAGGACCTGCAGGGGGATTAAAAAAGAGGGGTGTGTGTGTGTGTGTGTGTGTTGGGGGGGAAAGCTGACAACGGGGCCGAAGCAGGGTATTGCAAGCGGGAAGAGGGGCTGATAGTGCCCTGAAACGGTAGGCATTATGTGCTTCAGCCAACCCTGAGTACGTGGTCAGGCTGACTTGTGCAGTAGAAGCACAACATGGCTAGCAACCCTCCTCTTACAGCAAAAACACTATGTAACCGGTTCCCTGCCTCCCTGGACTTACCGCCGACACACCGGCATCCTGACACACATATGACAGCTCCGGCGGCGGGTGCGACGTAGCCAGCGGTACGACAATGCCGCCTGCCTGCCACACCGCCCAAGTGGCCGCCAGGTATTCGGGGCCCGGAGCAGCGTAGAGCCCCACGCGGGGCGGGGTATCGAGAACGGTGTCGGACACAGAGCCGGAGGCGGTTTTGGCTGGGTTTCGGAGCTTCTTGCATAGCTCCACGCTGATCGCGTCTGCCGCTATCAGGATGCTTTCATAGCTGCGTATTTGCAGGAGGCAGATTTGACGGAAAAGTGGGAGAAATAGATAACTTAGGAGCGGGGTTGCGGTGGTAAGTGTCACTGGGAGACGATCGGGGGTGAGGGAGGGACCCCGCGTAGTGTTGAGGTTGAGGACTGTGGCTTAGCGAACGTGCATCGCGCAGCAAGTCGATGGGTGGTACAAGATATTGCCGTGCTGCGAAGATTTTGTGATTCCATAGGTATCCGAAAGCCAGGGAACTGTCTGTTGGTGGCGTTGGGACCGCACGACAACAAACCTAGCAACCGAAAGCAGGTTGATCATAGTAACCATAGTAAGAAAGGAAGGACATACCTAAAAGGCCGCTTGTTGGATACAACGGCTGTCCGACGCAAATTTCTGCCTGCTTGGGCTAACAGTTTGGACATCTCGGGACGGTGTTGCGAAAATGACGATACAAGTACACAGCAATCCCCTGTCCTTCCTGTTGGTCAAAGCGCTAAACGTGGAAATATAAAGTTGACATCTGCGCTGAAGACCTTACAATGCAGGGACAGCAAGACGGTGTTGGGTCACTCCCGCAAACATTCGTGAAAAGAGAAAAACCAGTCAACATACAAGATCGTGTGTTAATGACAAAATATGAACAGCAGGGCAGGTGATGCGCATTTTGATACGTGCTGGGAATCAGGAGGCCCCCCGCGCCCTTAAGTCATCGTTTACGGTTAGTCATTGTTGTGCCCTGCTGTTGTGAGTGCGGGATGTAGGCATTCACTGCCATCTCCCATATACGCATAAAATGCAAAGGCATAAGTCACTTGCGCAAAATGCGGGGTGATGCTTAATACATGAACATTTGATTGGCTGTGAGGGCTGCAAGCAAAGAACCGCACACCCTGGCACTCGTGTTGTTTCTCGTATATTCCGGTTGAATATACATTATATATTACACATAGTACTAGTAATCGTCCTAAAGCGTATCAAAACATGCAGCGCCAAGCTATGCTTGCGCATCACCACTGCCGCTGGGGCTCCTCGCGTGTGATTCTTCAGTCCAAGCCCTGCATAATAAAACACCGTGTATGTCATGCTAGTCCAGAAGAGCCATCAGCTGGCGCACCCGCAACCTCCACCTCAACCGCCGATGTCATCGCTACCACCCACCCAATCCTTCCACCCACGGCGCCCAAGTCGACCGACTCTATCCCCACCACCGCAACATCACAGCATGCCCCTACAGCACCAGCCACATCCAGCCAATCAGGACCTCAACCAGCCAGCACCGACAGCCGCGCGCTTAGCAGCAGCGGTGGAAGCACCAGCAGCAATAGAGCTGTGCGGGTGAGCTGAGCCAGAGGGTTAAGCCTGCGAAATCACTACACCCGCACCGTGCACTATATACATCTGAATAACATTGGAACGTGCGGATGACATGTCGTAGTCGTGCACCCTAGTACCTTGCATCGCTGTGGCAATGCCACCGCAACGCCAGACAGATTGGAACGTCCCTTGCCCCCTCCCCCTCTCAACTCTTCTCCAATCTACATTGACATGTTTAGGGTTCACCATGAATTCCTCGTTAACCGCGCTCATCTCGCTCTGGATATCCGCACGCATATGCGTCTTACTAACCCTCGCATGGCCCAACTGTCGTACGGTATCAAGGACAATACAACCGTCATATTATCTCCACCGCTAACCACGCCCCCTTCCTCTTCCCTCCAGGGCTGGCTCAACCAACCTGTGCCGATGCCCGCCGGCTACCGCACCACCCGCCGGGAGCTGCTCAAGTTTGCCTCCCTTGCGGGTGCCGCGGGCTGCTTCTACGTGGCAGCTACGCGGTCCAAGGCCATGTCCTTCGCGAGTCCGCAGGCGCTGATCAATGCGCTGATGCCGCCGCCGGTGGGTCCGAATGGGATGGTGGTAAGGTGGGGTGCTGGTGGGTTACAGTGCTAGGGTGGGTGTGGGATCGGATGAGGGGTGGTATGGGGGTTGGCATACAGACAGTGAAGCCGGGGGTCCGGAAGAAGGGTTGCGATGATCTACACTGTGCACCAGCGCGCTGGGTCAGTGTCGTTTTCATGTTTAAAAGAATAAATGGCTTGTTGTCAGTTGTGGATTGTGGATGAAGAAGGCCGGTGGTGATGGTGGTGCAGGTAATGTGACCCACCATCGCGCACACGTTTCCTTCATTATGCAGCCGATAGAGGTCCTACCTAAAGCCTGTCTTGTATAAGCATACTTACCTGGCCCGCTTCTCGAGGTGGTCCATATGGCCTCGGTTGTTTGATTGGTCTTCGCCTTGCACTGTGCGAGGGCCTTTCGTAGTCGGCCCTTCGGGTGTCCGGCATGGCTAAATTTTTGAAAGGCTGAGGATCTGCGCAACGCGCGACCTCGGCGCCTAGTATGGAAGTATAAAATGTAAAATATAACGTCTTCTCAGAGAGACACACCATTATTAAATGTAACTTTTGAAGTTTAAGGTCGTTTGCTATTGGTATCCTGATGCGTAGCAGACAACTAAATGGCTTATCCTCGTCTCTGCATCATCCGCCATTCCTGCTGACAGCTTCTTGGCTTTCGCTGACAAGTACCCATGACAGGTTAGCCAGGCGTGAGCCTGACGTGCTCCACATGGTTACGCATTGGGTTGGGGTCACGCAACCATCCCCAATAAAAAGCATCAACATGATTGTATGCCTACATGCGCACCTGGGCACAAGCCTTGTAGAGGGCACAAGCCTTGTCTGTGCCATTAATTACCGCTGCTAGAAAGGGGTAATTACCGGCGCAACTGCGTTCCTTGCTTTACTTTTGGCTGCTGCTGCGTGTGTTTGTCTATTACAGGCCCCGGAATCCCTGGACGGTGGTGACAGGGTGGCCGCCTTCAAGCGCTACATTGCCGACCTGGAGCGCCGGGGAGGTGGCAGGGTGGGTGGGGGTGCGTGGCAGGGCCGGCGCAGAGATGATTGATAGGATGGTGGATGCGGGAAAGATCATTGCAGTTCGGTATGTAGGTGAAATGTGTGCTTTTTTTACAGGAGCTGTAGTTGTCAACCTGTAGCTGGTTAACCTCATCCGATGGGAGCTCAACCTGGTCTGATGTGCATGCACGTCCTGTAAGTCCTGTTTCTGTTAGTCAGTCCTCTTGCTTTATCAACATGTGAAGCAAGTTTGCCAATTTTGCCAGTTTTTTCACCCCAACTCTACCCGAAGCACACTACCGTGCTGTGTGATAGCTCCACGCTTCTGGTTGGGCCTCGTCTGTAAAAGCGTTTCCACGTGTGTACCTCTATGCGTACAGGAGGTGCCGGATTTCCCCCGCGGCGCCGACTGGCTCAACTCCGCGCCCCTCACTCTTACGGGACCCCCTACCAGCCGGGGTAGCCTGGCGGGCAGGGTGGTGTTGCTGGACTTCTGGACGTACTGCTGCATCAACTGCATTCACGCCCTTCCGGTGCGGGTCTTTTGGGGTTTAGTTCTGTAATATTTTAAAGAACGGAGCCGCGGTAAGGAAGCTATGAGGTGGTGTATGTATGTCTATAAAACCCTGTGTGCGTTACTGTTGGGCGGAAGGGCCATGGCTTGCAATGTGCGCGCGCCGCGGACCTCCATATGCATATAATAAACTCTAGCGCTCAAAGATGGGTGTGGGGGATAGGTCGTCATGCTGGGCTGAGAACGAAAAGAAGGCCCGATGTGCGGAGAAACTTCCCAAAGCCAATGCTACCCCCCATCTGGTCAACCCTTTATGGCGGGTTCTGTTCCCATCGGGCGTCGTTCAGTTGAAGCTTGCATTTGGTTGCTTCTAACCCTAGCTTCCAAGCCCACAGCAATAGCAGCTTGTTGGAAAGGCGCGTTCGACCCCCCCCCCCCCACACACACACACACCATCGTTTCAGATTCCACGCCCACAACCTCTCATCTTTCCCCCCTCCTCCCTACTAAGGATTTGGCCGAGCTGGAGACCCAGTTTGCAAGTGCTCCTGTGGCGGTGGTGGGAGTCCACAGCGCCAAATTTGACAACGAGAAAGACAGGTACGTGTGTTTGTATATGTGTATGTATGTAGGCCTGGGTAGCAACGCATTACAGGTATGGGCATCAGCGCCCGCCTGCCTGTATGAGGGTTGTTGGTGAAGCACGCATATATGTGTGTGTGTGTTTTATGAAACGCCTTGAGAAGATCATCAACAACACGACAACACGGTTGCAACACGGAACCTGAAAAATACTGGACAGCGGTGGTGGGTTAGGCCCATCCCAATGCCCCGCCCTGCCCCCACAACACGCACTCATTCAGTAGCTTTCCCTTCTCCTTTCCTTTATAACGCGCAACACTTCCTGTCCCTATTGCCATCCCACAACGCCCTTTCCATTCCACCACGCGCCACCACCTTAATCCCCTCAGCTCCGCCATCCGTGCTGCCGTACTTCGGTACGACATCAGTCATCCGGTTGTCAACGACCGGGGAATGGCCGTGTGGGCGGCTCTGGGTGTGAGCTCCTGGCCTACTCTGGCGGTTGTGTCTCCCGGGGGGAAGCTCATCGCCATGCTGTCGGGGGAAGGCCATAGGCAGGTGGGCAGTTTGTTGGTTAGGTGGTAGGTTGGTAGGGTGGAATGGAGACAGGGTGGTTAGGTGGTTGGAATGGAATAGGGAGTCAAGGAGCCGGGTTTCCATGGGTTGCTTTCAGGCTGAAGACTGTCGGAGTCGGGGTGTCGGAGGGCGAAAACGGCGAAAGAAGTCAAAGGACTAACGAAGCAGTGTCGTGATGGAGTCCATTCATTTGCGTGAGGTTGTTTGGTTTGGGGTTAAGCCGTAAAAGTGCCGAACAGGGGCTCTCTAACCAGTGTTCTCTAACCACACGGCAGCCCCCGCGGCACCCGACGCGGGTTCTCTAAACCCCCACACGGCAAACCCCCCCACGTGGGCATGTCTCCCTTCCCCTCCCCCTCCTCCTCCTCCTCCCCCTCCCCCTCCTGCCCCTCCTGCCCCTCCTCCCCCCCCTCCCCCGCCTGCCTCTTACCGCTCGCATTGCGGCCACCACTTCCCAGTTCGTTCCCCCAGTCACTGTCCCCATGTGCCGTACACGCCTTTTTCCTCACCCACAGGATCTTGAGGACCTCATCACAGCGGCCCTGCAGTACTACGGAGAGACCGGGCAGTTGGATGGCTCGACCCCCCTTCCATTGGCACTTGAACGGAACAAGACGCCGCCGGTGGGTTGGGTGGTTGGGTGGGCTGGGTGGCCGTGTCTACGTTGGAAAATGCGACAAATGACGCGACTCGTGAACCCAACACGAAGACGGTAAACCCCTTCTCGGAGCTGTTTAGGGTAACCCCCTCCTACGATGTCGTAAGTTAGTCTGCCTGCAGAAATGCCACCACAGGAAATTGCCGCTGAGTGCCGTTCCGTCGCTCGCCAGCCAGGAAAATGACAAAAAGTAAATAGCCAAGAACCCCGCGACGAGCGAGAACGAGGGGGATGGGGGAGGACGTATTGAGTTGAGGAGGTTGTTGATGGTTGGCTGTTGTTGTTGTTGTTGTTGCCGATTAGCCCCCAACGACCTGAGGCAAATTCTACCGAGGCCGCCGCCGCTGCCCTGGGCCCCCTTATTCCTCCTGACCTGGATCGCCGGGGAAACCTCTCCCCACCCCCAACCCGGCAAATACACACACACATGCACAGGAAAGCGCTGTGGCCAGCCCCCTGCGCTACCCTGGCAAGATCGCCTCTGACCTGTCTAGCGGCCGGTTGTTCGTTTCGGATTCCAACAACCACCGTATTGTTATAACCGATCTCAATGGCCGCTTCATTGAGCAGATCGGGGGTGAGCGGGGTGGGGTGGTGGGGTGGTGGGAAAAGGGGAGGGGGGGGAGAGAGGCTAAGGGAGAAGAGAAGGCGCAGGGGTGACAGAACGAGAGGCGAGCAGGGCGGGACCTGTGGGGTATTACACCGTAAAGGCGGCAGGGGGAAGGAGGGTGGGAAAGGTTCCGAAGAAACCCTACGTAGCCCATCGCAAGCTGCCCATCGGGCGGCTCCTCTTGCCGCTGTGTCGGCGTATGCCCAACCCCTGTGCGTGTATGTGATGAGTTAATGATATATCCCCCCCCGGGCACTTCGCCCCCTCCCTGCTGCCGGCTCCTGGCTCGTAGGGCCGTCGCCGCGAACCACTTCCCGCCGTACCGCCTCCGTGCACTCAACCCGCCCCCTCTTTTCCTCAGGCAATGGCCCCGCGCTTCGCGACGGTTCCTTCGAGACCGCTGCGTTCAACCGGCCCCAAGGCCTGGTGTTCAGCCCCCGCCGCAACCAGCTCTTTGTGGCGGATACGGAGAACCATGCGGTAGGGGTTGAGGGGGGACTGAGGGGGCTTGGTGCAGGAGCTTCGGGGCTCGGGGTTGGTTGCGAGAGGGGAGCAGGCTATGCACTGACTGACTGAGGCTGAGGGGCAGGGCCAGTGTCTGAAGGGACTTCATTCCGGCCCTGCTCTCTCACCCCAGTAGCAGCAGCAGCAGCAGCAGCAGCAGGCGTCGCTCTGCTCCGCTCCACTCCACTCCAGCCAGTCAGCACGGCAGTCCTTTTCACACATTGTACAGCGCCATTCCATTCCCCCTACGTTTCCCCGTGTGCATGTGTCGCCCGAAGCACTGCTCCTCTGGCCCTCTGTCGGCCAGCACGCACCTAAATATCTATGTACTACACTACATTACACTACACTACACTACACTACACTATACTACACTATACTACACTACACTACACTACACTACACTACACTATACTACACTACACTACACTACACTACACTGCAATACCCTCGCCATATGGGATTTGGGGCCTCCAGTCCACGTTCGCCCCGGCCCGGAGCCCACATCGGGACGCCCCTAGGGTTTGCCACTTTGTAAACCCCCCACATGCCCACTCCCCATTCCCTGCACGTCAATCCTCGGCCTCTCCCCACCCTTCCGCTCCATCCCGTCTGCCGCAGGTCCGGTGCTGTGACCTGACCTCCAACACAGTGATCACTCTGGCAGGCAACGGCAGCAAGGGCCGTGACTACCGGGGGGGCCGGGGGGGCTCGGCGCAGGTGGGGCGGAAAGGAGGGGGGCCGAGGAGGGGAGGGAGCACTAGGCGGGGGCAGTGCAGCCGGGGTTAGAGAAAGCGGCGCACACGCCTCCCGCAGACCAGCCTCGGGGTCCTCGTGAATCCTCGACCTGATATGATGGTTGCCCTTTCCGCTCAATATTTTCTTTCATGTCAAACTTCATTTATCCATGTGCGCCTTCTTATGTGCGCTTGCTTGGTTGGGTTGGTATGCTGCTTTGTTGGGTCTATTCCTTTCCCGCATGGCGTAACCTGAACATCGACACTTACTGCTACCGCTTGTATTGCTACTGCTGCTGCTGCTGCTCCTTGGTTACCCGTCTTCCAATTCCTCCCGCAGCCGCTCAACTCCCCCTGGGACGTGGAGCTTGATGCCCGGCAGGTGGGAGAGGCCGGGCGGGGAGGAGCAGGGCGAAGGAAGGCACACAGGGAGCAGGGGCACAGGGAGCGGACCGGGGTTATGATCGACGAGGCTGACCGGGGGTGCTTAACAAAGGACCCATACCAAGCGCATGGCACTGTAAGAAATCAGTAACGAAGCTCTCGCAACACGCGCTGCTGAGTTCGTGGCGGCGGACGTGGGGTGTTTTTATTCCCTTTATTCCTTTCCTTCCCCCCTTCCCCTCCCCTCCCGCCCCAATGCACAACTCCTATCGTATTCATTACGACCGCATCCGTCCCTTCCCCCTCCAAAATCAATACCTTTTCCACCTCTTACCCCCCTCTCCCCCCCTCTTACCCCACCCATGCTATCCCCACGCGACCCCCCCTCCCGCAGGACTACCTTTACATCGCCCTGGCAGGTCAGCACCAGATCTGGGACTTGGAGCTTTCCTCGGGGACCGCCGCTCTCTTCAGTGGCACTGGTGCGGAACGGAACCAGAACGGCCCCACGCCCTTCACCACCTCGTGGGCCCAACCCAGCGGCCTATCTCTGGCTGGGGACGGCAGCGGACTGATGTGAGGAAAGCGGGGCCGAACTTGCGCAGTATGTACATATGTATGTACACATATATATGTGTGTGTACGTGCTTGTTGGGGACGAGGAGATCATGGGGGGGGAGTGTGAATCGTGAGGTGGGCCTTGATGGTTCGGGGAAGATGGGAAAGAGAACATACAAGAAGCACAGAGTGAGGCCCTGGAGGGAAGGAGGGGTGGAATGTTTGTGTGTGGTTGGGCGGAAGCAATCGGACTATTGGAGGGGTAGTTGCGGGGAAAGGCGGGGGTTTCAAAGGGGGTTTGGCCGCATGTATGTATGTATGTATGTATGTATGTATGTATGTATGTATGTATGTATGTATGTATGTATGTATGTAGCGTGTATATCTGAGATGCTATGCCAGGTGCGCACGTCGGGTCATTCCCCTTCATTTCTTTTCATGTTGCTGCTCCTTTTTCTTTTTAGTTTTCTTCTTCTTCTGTTTTGCTTCTTTTGTTACTCCTTTTGTACCACTACTGCCTGCCGTTGGGAGTTCGCCCTAACTGCCCTAACTAAATACAGCTTGTGTGCGACTCTAGGGTTTGTGGCGCCCCCGTTGGCCTCGGTCCGGGTGGTCCTAAACCCTTGTGGCGGCCCCCCTACCGTTCCAAACTACCTCTCCCCTACCCCCTACCCCCTTGCACCATACCCCCGCATACTCCACCCGAGTAAAGGTACGTGGCCGATTCGGAGTCATCCACGATCCGGGTGTTGGATCTCGGCAGTGGCGGCAGTGGACTGAAGGTTGGCGGAGACCCGCTCTTCTCAGATAACCTGTTCAGGTAAGTTTCGCGCTGTGTGTATCTATGTATGTATCCATATGCACATGTATGTATGTGTGTTGCACAGGGGCTGTCTGAGATGGTCTTGGGTGGGGGGGGGATGTGGGTTGTGGTGGGTGGCAGGGTGGCGCCAGGAAGGTTTCCTGTGTGGGGTGGGGGTTGGGGTGATTTCATTGCGGGTGGGCGAGCGGGTCCTGGATGTGGGTAGCCTGCATCAGGAGGAGGAGGAGCAGGCGCATGTTGAAGATGATGTTCAGTTCTCAGCTGGAAGCAACAAGAGCTGCAAGCAGGAGCGAGAATCAGATCGCCTAAATTCCAACTAATGCGCCATAACGCTTCCAACACCACCATCACACCATTAACATTATCAGCACCAAGAGGATAACAAACCATGTTCCTCCCTCCCTTGGTATCCTCCCACATCTTCCTCTCCCTCTTGGCCAGGTTTGGTGACAAGGACGGTTTCGGAGCCGAGGCGTTGCTTCAGCACCCTCTGGCAGTCCTGAGTTCCGCTGACGGATCTGCCATCTACGTGGCGGATTCGTACAACCACCGCATAAAGGCGCTGAATCCCAATACCAATGAAATTGTAACGCTCGCTGGCAGCGGCGCCGCCGGCTTCCGGGATGGTGTCGGTACGGCAGCGCAGTTCTCGGAGCCCGCCGGGCTGTGCCGCGGCCCCAACGGCACCATACTCATCGCGGATACGAATAACAGTGCCGTACGGATTTTGGATCCAAAAACGCAACGCGTCAGCACGCTGGGCTTGACCGGAGTGCCTGACCCACGGGTCGATCCGCTGGCAGCAATCGCTGCCGGCGCCACGGTGCCGGGGTTGGCGGTACCGGCGGGCTTCCAGCTAGTGCGCACGCTGCAGCCGTTGGCAGTTGGCCCCAGCGGCAGTTCCTTGACGGTTACCGTTGGCCTGCCGCCGGGCTACCACTTGACGGCAGGGGCGAGCAGTAGCTACTACTGCCAGGTGCTGGCAGCGGCGCCGGGGGCTGACGCCACGGCTACTGTCGTACGGCCAGCAAGTGGCCAGTTACCAGACAGCGTGGCGCCCAGCGTAACGCTATCTGTGTCGCCGGCGGCAGCGCCGCGGGCTCAGTCACCCCCTGGTGGCTACGACCGTTTGCTACTGCGCGTTTTGGCCAAGGTGTACTACTGTCAGCAGAATGACGTGTGTCTCTTTGAACAAATTTGTTTTGAGGTGCCTCTGGAGGTGGCGGGGACCGCAGCACCGGCGGCGGGGCCGACTGCGGTGGCGCTGAAGTACGACATCGCGCCGCCAGCGGCACAACCGGCATTCATCCTGCAGTAATAACCCGTGGCAGCAACGGACCCTGAGGCTGTCGTTTATATGCCGTACGTCGTCGTTTACCGCGTGTCTGGTAAGGCAAGTGTACAATGTCATACATCGTACAATCTTTCGCTTGACTTGGGTACGGATACGGATGGTTTGTAGTAACGGTGAGAAGGAAAGGATGCGTACAAAAGAATGCAGTACAGGTTTTTCGTTTTTTGCCACACAGGCTTTTTGCACGAGAGAGGACTTAGCAGCAGTAGGGATCGGGCTGGCCCGCGGGGCCAGGGGATGCCACATACAGTAGTCCGCCGACGGTCACCAGCCAGGAGCGGATGGACTCGACTTGCCGGCAGGCTTTGGCGCAGCAGCTAGCGCGCATTAATCGCTTGGCAGGCATACATTCGCGAGGCACTGCATTACTCGATGACGCAGCTGATGAAGCGCTCTGATGGGCATATGCGTACTATGAAGTGGGGACTGCGTGTGGCGGCGAGCGCCAGAAAGGGGGGCATGCCGGTACGGTGTGGGGAAGTGGGGCACCGGCTGGGGGATAAAGGAGTGCGGGGCAGGTCGCCGGGCCGCCCTGCGGTTGCAACATGTTGTGCTAGGCGAGGCAGGCGGAGATGGCCGAGTCGAGACCCGGGTAGTGCGAGATCATGGAGGAAATGAAACTCAAGGGTTTGCAGACGGTGTTAAGCTGTGTATCAGCAACTCCTGAAAGAACCAATGTAAAGCCAACTCTCGTCATGTTTCCACGAAGAACGCTCAAGCAAGTATAGCAGCTCAGCGTTATTGTAACGAAACGATGTAGCTTTTATGCATAAGATTATTATCATAAAGTCAACTGATGCAGAGCTCTTAGCGCCAAAAGGACTTCAATGTGAGGCAAGAATAGAATGAGCTTTTACAAACTTCATTCAAGCTGATGGCCACCTAAAGAGCTTCATCATCTTACCAGTTTCCAAAGGGACACGAATGGAAAGCTACACGTGACAGCGACCGTGACTCGCCCGGAGCCGTCTCATGACGTACGGTACAGCAGAACTCCAATTCCACAAAGCAACATTCCGAAAGACTTCCTAAGGCAGCACACGTTCCGGTGCAGTCAAAGGCGCACAGCGTGTCGCGTAGCTTGTTCAAGCATTCTGTCATGCTGGGTAGCTTCACCACAGCCCTAGCTCTACGCTGTCGCACCCGCGCGGTGCCTCTTCAACTCCTTTTTAATAGATCTCGCACCAGTAGCTCTTCTAATACACTCCCAATCACACCTGCTGAAATAAAACCTACGTCCAATCAATTATCATCTTCCCGCCTGCGCGCGCGCTTATCGCGCTCTCACCCCGCATCCTCCCCCCGGCCACACCCTTCTACCACATCCGCCTCCACCTCCTCCTCCACCTCCACAGCAATAGCAGCAGCTGCTCAGTCCCGCTCCTCCCCGTCAACTCTTCCCAGCCCCAGCTTTCCTTTTTCGGGACCTATGGCTAAGGACCATTCCAGTCTCAGTAACTTCCACCAAGTCCGAGTCACCCACAGCGCCTTTGGTGAGTATAGTACGGCACAGTACGACATAGGGCGACATGTGTGTCAGAAGATGGCATGGGGGTGGCAGCGCCTAGGACGTGAAGTCCTCTTAAGAGGCGTGTTAGCTTGGAGGATGGGGATTCAGGAGGCGCAGTGAGGGGAGGCGGTGGGTTTCAAAGGGGCCTTCCGTACACAGGTTCCGTAAAATACAAAACACATGCACACGTCTCATCTCCCGAGTATTCCCCGCAGAGCTGGACGTAAACCTGGACCAAAAGGTCATTGAAGGATACGTCAAGGTACGGCACACTACGGTGGTGTACGGCACATGACATGTCAGGCCACGATCATCCCCGCAAGATACCATTATACATGAAGAGGCGGTACGGGGCGGTACGAGGTGTCCCTTGCATAGGGCCCTTCCGACACACCCTCCCTCTCTTACGCCCTCGCCAACGTGCTAACCCCGTTTGGCCCCCCAGGTCTCCCGCCCCACCCCCTACGTATACACACACATACACACATACCATCCCAAGAGCACTGCACATCCCCATCCTCGCCAGCTGAGTTGCTTTGGATAATAAATTATATGTAAATTATGATATTGAGGTTAGCGGTTGTCGGTTGGCGCAACCCACGGATATGGCGCGAATCTACAGGCTAGGTCAGGCCACAGAACAAACGGAAGAGTCCTGGTGCAGGCACGGACAGCCGAATGTGGCTCTCACATGCGCATGACTCCCCGCAGAAGCCAGCGGGCATTAATCAGTGTCTTACAGGACTTTACGCGGTAGTTGACAAGAATGTTCTGCTCGCATCTGACCCCCGCTCCAGAACCATGCGCTCCGGAACCAAGTTTCCATCCCCTAACAGTGCTTCCTTTCAGCAGAGTTAGTCAGTCACTGAGGGTGTGTGTGAAGGACCGTTAAGGGTTAGTTAGGGAAACAAAAGCGGTCCGTGCCGCTGCCGGCCGCTGCCGGTCCACATTGCAGTACCGTCCTGAACCAGTTCTGCGAGTGCTGCCGCTGCAGTCGACTGAGATGCGGTGTTGCAAGTTACAACGCGAACTGCGTGAATGGGGGGTTGTCCGGCAGCCGTACACTGCAATCTAAAAATGCAATATGCCAATGTGCAGGTCCCTTGGGACGGTGTACGGCAGACAGACAGACAGACAAACAGACAGACAGACAGAGAGATCATGTCTTTTCCCCTGGGCCCAGTTGTGCTTTACCCCCTCACCCCTTGAATGCACACACATACACATTCTCCTCGGTCCCTGACAAGCCCCCCGGGTGAAAAAATATTATTATCATTCTTATTTATTTTTATTAATTTTATGTTATATCATTATTTCCAAGCCCCCACCCTCTAACGTCCCCCCACCCCCGGGTCAATTTACACTACCAGCTTGATGTGGTGGCTGAGGTGGATGCCCCCCCGGAGCTGCTGCTGGACACACGCGACCTCGCAATACACCGTGTCGAGCTCCTGACACCCCCGGGGGCCTCAGAGGGGGACGCAGCGGCGGCGGCGGCGACAGGGCCCACCCCCCTCAAGTACCAACTAGATGAACCACATAAGGTGCGAAAGCCGACCGACTGCGTATGTATGTCTGTGTTTTTGGAGTCGCCGTACCGTGTCTAGTCAGAGGATTCCCCCCTAGCACCCCCACTGGGACGGCCCCTTCCCCCCCCGCCCAACCAGACCTTATCATACGTTCCACCACCCTGTATCGCCAGTGGATCGTCTTCCTCCACCACCATCCTCTGTCCTAGCTTACTTATCTTTGCCCCCTTACCTGTCCCTTTCCTCCCCCCCCAGGTACAAACCCGCCACCCCCTACACCACCACCCCTCTTGCCCTGGCAGCAGCTTCACTCGTTTGTGGTTTATCTTACCCCCACCCGCTAACCTCTTGGGAATGCATATCGCAGCAGCCAGCGCCTTGATGTGGTAACTGCGCTACGTGCGACATACTATTTTCCCGTCAAATGTGCTGTACTCGTATTCATACAATTACATGCATACATATACACACACGCAGGTCCTGGGCTCTGCATTGCGAGTGGAGCTGCCATCCTCCCTAAAGATGACCCGTGGGTCTCGATTGGCCCTCGGTGTACGATTCAGGACAAGCCCCGGATCCTCTGCTGTACAGTTCTTGGAACCAGCCCAGACCGCCGGGGGCCAGTACCCGTACCTCTTCACGCAGTGTCAAGCAATACATGCACGCTCGCTCGTACCGTGCCAAGACTCCCCTGGAGCCAAGATGTCGTACAGTGCTGTCGTACGGGTACCGCATCCTCTGACGGCGCTCATGAGTGCTGTGCCCGACGAGCCACCGCCAGCCGAGGGTGCGTGTCAATAATGGGGTTGCAGTGCTGTTGGGGTTATTAGGGGGGTTGGCGGGTTTGGGGAGAGAGGGAAGGGCTGTGAAGGTTTGGCATCAAGAGAAATACGAAGAGGATCAGTCAGGGCAGGTACAGCGCCCCGAACACTCCCAACCCAACTGCAGGAGTCTAAATCAACGACGCAACTGCGCTAAAGAGCTCCAAAATCGTGCCTTACTGATGTATGTGTTGGAGTATATTTATGTGGCCATGGTTGCCCTACATGTTTTCTCCAGATTCAGGTGATGGTGGGTTCAGTGAATACCCGTCTCAAGTGATACCCATCTCCCAACCTCCTTCTTACCCCCCAACCCAACGGCACTTCTATAACCCCCACACCATTCCACGCACAAACATACATATACAGATTTGGCATTTTAGCTTGCCCTGAAAGCCAACCGTGGCCCGGGCAATTGAGGGTTCACACTAGGGGAAATAGTGTTGGGGGATGTTTGGCACCCCCCTGGTGCCGCAGGAGGATCTCAGGGAGGCCAGCTTGCCGAGATCATCTTTAAATGCTGGCTGCCGACTGCCGGTCCCCTGACACAACATTTGAGACTGTGAGCTTTTCTTTTTCTTCCCGGACCAAGCCCACACCCAAGCCCACACCCAAGCCTCAGACCCCGGGAGTCACAAAGAGAATCCTCCGGCCAGACCTGACAGGGGAGGCCAGACGTGCGTTCTTCCTAATGCAAACAGCTGCGGCCCAGGCAGCTCGCAAACAGTCCACAGAAATGGCCCGGGCAGCATAAACACAAGGAACGGCTGGAAATGGCCCTGAAGGAGCAGCCCTCAAGCGGAAGACTCGGTAACAGATGGCAACAGAGGGAAAACATAAGGTGGTCATCAATCCATGCGGCAACGCAAGGTGAACGAGGCCTTAAGGGGATACCCCCGGGGGGGGAAACCAAGGCCTTGGCGATGAAGCCAATGAGGTGATTGAGGTAGCCAAGGAGGACATGGAGATGGAGACTGAGACCGAGGTGGTGAGCTCCCCCACTCCCATCACCTGGCGCTGCACCTTCCTGCGCCGACTCCCAGCCCGGAGACTGCCCCACTGCCACCCCCCACCCCAATTGTGCTCAATAACAGCGACAATTACTGCTAACAAGCGCCACCCGACAGGGTGCAGTGTGGGGCCGGCCCCTGAGAATTGCAATGCGGAACAACATGCAAGGTCAGCTGGCAAACACAAGGGCAAGGTACCTGGGCAGCACCCGAACAATGGACAGAGCTTGGGCTGGAGGTGGTCTGCCTTGCCTACCAAAGACCCACCACACCAATGCCACCACCAATCCCTGTTACAAGCTGCCTGCTCCGCTGGGGAGGACACCGCATCGAGGTCTGCAGCATCTATGTCCCCTCCGGCACCACCCACAGATAGGGTAGCAGCCCTTAGACAAGAACTGATCAGCAACATCCTGGCAGCAACGGCCACACGAGCAGATGCAAACAGTGATGACACCGCCCGTAGACGGGTGGGGGACTTGAATTCTGTCAAAACCCCGGCATTGGACTCCATGGCAGGAGAGGAAGGACGGCGGGAGTATGGCCCCATAGAAGCAGGACAGCTTCATGCAGCTGGACCGCCCATGATGAATAGCCACCGCCAGCTCCATCCGCAGCACCATGATTACACCCATCTCGACCGAGCACCCCGCCCAGGGGTTTTCCCATCTGGATCGCATCTACGTGGATCTGCTGTAAATTGCCCGGACGGAGATTTGCCATACATATGTACATAATTCATACATACATACATGCATACACATCTTACTTCCCACCCAAACCCTCCGGTGGTCATTCACTCCACCAGGCCTTCCCAACCTGGCTGACGTACAGCCGCCATACTCCACCACCATCTTCTCCTTCAATCAAAAGGTGGGTTGCACGCGCGCGTGAATGTGTGCACGTGTATGTGTCTGCATGCATATTTCCATTGGTCCATGTCATCAATGTCTACGCAGGCGCCCCCTCGACTTCCCTTTCCCCCCGAGTTCACCTCCCCCCGTCCCCCCTCTCTGCTTTGCCAAGGTGCCTATCGCGCCCTATCTGTTGGCATTGGCGGTTGGGCAGTTGGTGGCGGTTGATCTTGGTCCCCGTACTCGTGTCTGGTCGGAGCCTAGCATGGTAAAGGCGGGTGCACACGAGTTCGCGGACACTGCCAAGTTCCTGGAGGCGGGTGAGGTTTGATCTGGGGTTCCGGCGCTTGTACGGGGGACGAGGGGATGGGGGGTGAGGGTCGGGGGAAGGAGGAGGGGAAGAAAACGAAGGAGGGGAGCCGAGGGGTGAGGGTCGGGGAGGGGGGGAGAGAGCCTCTAGAACAAAGGGAAGGGGGTGTAAGCTGCGGAAGGAGAGGTATGTGAGGAAGGGGAGGAGCAGGAGGAGGAGCAGGAGGACGAGGAGGAGGAGGAGGAGAAGGCAAAGGATGAGGCAAAAGATGAGGCAACGGAGGAGAGGGGTGGTGTTGTGCATCGGGTTTCGCATGGCGCGTGTCGTATTCCTCCACGTGATGTCTTCCGAAGCTCCACACCAATCCTAAGTCGCCTAATTGCATCCGGCGTCCTTAAGCACTCCAGAAACACATACATACATACATACATACATACATACAGCATACACACACATGCATGACGCATGTTTGTGCATTCATGTGCTCGCAGGGGAAGCCATCGTGGGGGAGTACGTGTGGGGACGGTACGACCTGCTGCTGCTGCCGCCATCCTTCCCCTACGGTGGAATGGTACGGCATATGTACGGGTGAAAGTCTGGCAACACAAGGGGAGGCCTGGGTGCCGGTAAATGTATCTCGTTGACTGCAGCTAACATTCACCCATCTTGCGCTGTGCTGTGTGTTTCTCGTCGCACATGTACGTGGATAGGTTGGATAGGGAGAAAGACCTTCCACCGCCGGTTGGCGCTGCCGTGCCGTATCGTGTGGCGCTTGCCGTACCGGGTGTATAAAAGTGGCCTTCCCCCGGCCTTGTGTTTGCTGGACAGTGCACTCCATTTCAGCTCAAACAGCATTCGCCAACCTATTGCCAACCACTGGAAAATCCTAATTGGAGACCTTTGTTTTTCAAATATATGGCACACACACATATACATACATACACAGCCGCTGTTTCCCCCCGGGCCCCCAGGAAAATCCGTGTCTTACCTTTGTAACGCCCACACTATTGGCGGGTGACAGGTAGGGTTTGGATTTGGGATTTTGGTTTTTGGACATGGCGCGGGTTCAGGTTTCTGCACTTGTGCGGTACTTCCATGTTTTTCCCTTCTTTCTTTGTTTGCATGTACTCCTGACCTAAGAGCCCCTCACCTTTCCCCTCCCCGTAGCATTGTACTATACCTGCATCTTGTTGAGGTTCCCCTCCCTCATATCCCCCGTGCCGCTCCACATTCCAACCCGTAATCCCTGTTCCCTCCCTTTTTCTGACTCCTCCCCCCGTCCCCCTCTCCCCCAGGTCCCTGACCAACGTAGTCGCACACGAGATAGCCCACAGCTGGACGGGGAACCTGGTCACCAATGCGACATGGGAGCACTTCTGGCTGAACGAAGGTACGGACGCGTGTGTGTGTATGTGTGTGTGCGTCTTGTTTAGGAAGCCAGTCGTGAAAAGAAGAATTGTGCAAAAGGATTAAAAGACTGCTTGTGTGTGTGTGTGTGTGTATTAGCTGCTTGGGCGTATCCCGTATTAAGTTCGCCCGAGTGATCACCCCACTCAGGTCCACTCATGAGTGAACCTGCATGGGGTTTTACTTTCCCCCTCCTTTCCCCCTCCTTTCCCCCTCGTCGCCATCCCAACAAGCTGGCAAGGCGCCATCACCGGCACCGCTGTCGCCCCCGACTTCATCGGCACCCGGACAGTGACAGAAAGGCCCCCTCAACACACTCGTGTACACATAGTGTAAAAAACATCACAGATATGCACATACATACACACACATACACAAACGCTTTCCCTCTTCCCCAGCTCCGCCGTTCTACGCCCCTGGACGGCAATGATAGAAACCCATCGTACGTCTCTCTCTCCCGCTTAACACGGCATTTCGCTGCACTACAACCCATCCGGCTGGTACCTGATAGCTTAGCATCTTTGTATGGCTGATTCGTGATTTAACATTTTCACGTGCCCTGTGCAATGCAACCTGGCCACCATTCCGTAATGGGTTTTCTGCTCCATAAATAAAGGCTTCACTGTGTTTTTGGAGCGGAAGATTCTGGGTCGTCTGTACGGCAACCCCACCTTCCAGTTTCATGCCGCTCAAGGGGCAATCAAACTGGCGGCGGAGGTTGAGCGGTTGGGAGCGGACAATCCGTACACTCGCTTGGTTCCGGATCTGTCAGGAGGTGTGGATCCAGATGACGTGTTCTCGAGCATCCCGTGAGAAAGGAGGGGGAAAGGCGGGAGGGGGCCTTCCCGGGTTTTAGGGTTTTACTTCGGTTTTTATCGGTCGATGGATTGAATTGAATTGGACTACAAATGCGAAATGACATCGTTGTCGAGGGAATAGAGTTATACTGCGTTTGTACCTGTACGACTTCATCTACCCCTTTTCGTAAGAACAGCACCCGAAACCCTCCACACGTCGCTCCCAATCCTGGTTTACCCCCTGGTGTAGTGTCCCCCCCGTTCTCCCCCCCCCCGAACCCCTCCCACCCCCCGCTATCTTCTGAAACCCCCTTACCTATCCGGGCACAGCCCTGACCGCCCCGTCCTCCTCCTCGTCCCCCTGGGCTCCCTCTCCCCTTCCCTTACCCCCCCTTTCGCCCCTTTCCCCCCTCTCCCCCCTCTTCCCCTCTCAGGTACGAAAAGGGGTTCTACTTTCTCTACTATTTGCAGGTCAGGTTGAGGACACGGAGTGGGAGGGAGGCCCTGTTTGCCTCCACCTTGAGGGGCTTTGATGGATAGTTGAAGGCTGTTGCTGGTGTCGCGCCCTTCCCCCTCTCCTGCCC
>NW_003307554.1:1188022-1193438 GCF_000143455.1 Volvox carteri f. nagariensis | reverse complement strand
ATGTGTTTGTATGGGCATGTGTTCTTTTTTCTTCAGGAGCTGGTCGGCGGCGCTGACTTGTTCGACCCCTTCCTGGCTGCCTACATTGCCGCCCACCGTCACAAGACACTGACGAGCGACCAGTTCCGACAGTTCTTTGAAGAGTATTTNCGTGAGGTGCGGCCAGGGGGCTGGGGAGGGGGACGGGGGTGGATGGGGAGGGGGACGGGGGTGGATGGGGAGGGGGGGCCGCGAACCGCGAAAGAGCTGAGGGGTCAGGGAATGCGGGGGTTCAGGGGGGTGAAACGAATGCCAACGTGTGCAACGTTGGATTACACCTCTTGCTGCATAGGTGTGTGTGTATGTGTGTGTATGTGTGTATGTGTGTGTATGTGTGTGTGTATGTGTGTGTGTCCGTCTGTATGTTTCCCCGGGGTGTTTGCTCTCCGGGTGCAGCGAGGACCGGGAAGCGATTGGAGTCCCACCCTTCAGGTAACCCTGACTCACTAAACCCTTTAACTATAGGTACACGCCGGCACGTGTCATCTGACTTCCCCTCCCCCACTCCCCGACCATCCCCCACTCCCCGACCAATCCCCACCATCACCACCCCCCCGACCTCCCCCCGACAAATCTGTGTCATCCATCCTTCCCCTTTCCATCCCACCCCATCCCTCCCCCCGTCCCAAGGTTCCCGCTTCCCGTACTGTGGACTGGAACACCTGGCTCTTCAGTCCAGGGATGCCCCTAGTCACCAATCAGTACGACACCTCCTTGGCGCAGCAGGCGTACGACCTGGCCATGAAGTGGCACACCTGCGATGTGATGGGTAGCGGCAGCGAGGGCCCCCCGGGCGCCTCCCCGGCTGACGTGGGGGGCTGGTCTTCGGAGCAAATGGTGGCTTTCCTCGACAAGCTGGGCCAGTTCAGGGCGCCGCAACCTATGCACAAGCGCGTGACGCAGAGATTGGCGGAGGTGTACGGCATATACGACAGCAACAACGCAGAAATCCGGTGGGAAGTGCCCTTGGAGAGGGGGATTTGGGTTTATGTCGCATGTGTGTGTATTGGGGAGTGGAACTGCTGGGGTGTGTGTGGGGCGGGTTAATGGCTTTGGTGCGGACGGGTAGCTTGTGCTGTAGGATATGTGCTGTGTTTCCTCTACCGGTCAACAAGTCCCTGCCTTTTCAGGGGTCTCGATGCCGGGGAAGTCGCGGTACGGCAGTCCTTTCCGTACCCCGTACCCTTCCCCATCTCCCTATACTGCTTTAAATTTTTACCAAAATAACGGACGCAACGTGGATGAGATGCCTGCTGTGATGGTCTTCTTTCACCCACCTCCCAGTCCGGGTCCAGGCAACGATGCCGGTGACACCCGTGTTGTTCCCCCGTGTTTTTCCCCCTTTTCCCTCTGCTGATATTCCCCCCGGCCCCCTCCCCTCCAACCACCTCCCATTTTCCCCCCACACACACACCTCCCCCACCCCCCCGGACATCCGCAGCTTCTCTTTCTTCAAATTGGCTGTTCCGGCAGAGGACGATCAGGCATTTCCCGCCGCAGCCGCCATGCTCCGGAACCAAGGTCGCATGAAGTTCCTGCGGCCGCTGTACAAGGCCCTCCATCGCAGCAAGGCGGGGCGGCAGCTGGCGTACGACACATTTGCGGAGGTCGGGGCGTCGTACCACCCGATTGCCCGGAAGATGGTGGCGGCGGACCTGGGAGTCCTGGTGGAGTGAAGACCGCGGAGGCTGGGAAGCGGTTTTGGTGGCGGCTGACGGAGGGAGAAGGAAAAGGAAATCGATGGGGGTGCGTGACCCCATACCTGTAAAACTACCCAAATCGATGCTCTGACCAACCCGGGATGGGAGGGCTGGGGAATCTCAATGTTACAACTGTTTTCCTTCTTGGAGTGCAATATTTGGAGCGGAATACCGCAAGAAGTCATGGGGGTAAAGGAGCGTGTTGACTGGTTATTGAGTAGACCTCTCCCCGAAGGAGCGGTGATAAGGGCACTATGGGAGCGTTTGATGAGCGGCTGGGACCATGCGCGTCTGACTGTCTTGCCAGAGGAGTACCCATCAGATGGGAAGCAAATGGCGAAGTATAAGCACTGGATGGGGCTGTCCTTTTCGGGAGCCGCAGCCGTCATGTGGCCAACACATGCTAAGGTTTTCATTCCTCGTTTAGCACATCGTAAGCTAATGCAGTTTCGTTTATGTTCCTGGGCTTTGGAGGCAAACAGAGCACGAAGGGGCAAGTACCATGTCCCCAGCGGTTTTGCCGCTGTTTTGGTACTAATAGCTGAATCGACGATGAAAAACACGTGTTATTGGAATGCCCAGCCTATAATGATATTCGTGCTGAAGAGGGATTCGATCATCAAAATAGCATGTTGGGGGCCATGAAATGGGAACCAGTACGTCTGGCGAGGGTGTTGGAAAGTATGCGGACTCACCGAAACTCAGTTATCCCCTTTGGACGCTAGTCTGGGCTGATGTGCGGTGTTAGGTATAGATATTGCCCTTGGGCCTTCGGCTCGTATGGGTAGTTTTACAGGTATGGGGTCATGCAACCCCCAACCATGTAACACACACACACACACATCCCCCCCCCCACCCATCCCCCCCCCACCCCCACCCCCCCCACCCCCCCACCCCACACACACAGATGCTGATGACATGAATTGTGAAGTCAGACAGCCTTCCAAAACATGAGAATGTGTGTATCCAACAGTGGACAGGGAACTATGTAACAGCTCATAAAATTTACAGTATCTCAACCTCAAAACAGCAATTAAAATTCTTCAACTGCAGTTCAGCAAATGCTCGAATGACAACAGCCAGTAACATGATAGAACTTCCCTTTCAGCATGTCCTTAATCCTAACAGCTTTCGAGGCCTGTTAGCAACTACACCCCTTGACACCACTTAACAGCTCAAGTGAATTGAACAATCGCTAACAATTAGCTTCCCCAAACCCTAACAGCCGTCCAACTTTCTTTCTCAGCATCTGGATGACCCACCCAGAGTGTAATATCCTGTCAACAATCTTCATTTGTGGCAGGCAGCACTCAGTTACAGGTCCTTACAGCTGCTAACAGATCCTAGAAGCAGATGACTGTTAACAGCTTGGGCTCCAGGTATATGTCAGTCACAGGGCCAAACAGGACAAGACAGCCTCTAACCCAGTCCCCTCTTTGCCTGGTGTTGCACCCAGTGTCTAACTGGCTGTTATGCAACGTTGACAACTATCGTCAGCAGCTGATAATGAGCCCGTCTGACAGCCCCGCCTAAGAAGTTAGCCGCTGTTATACCCCCTATGAGTTAGTAGGGAGATGTACGGCAGTGCGTGCCTTCTCATTCTCCTCATCATGCATTTTAATGTGCACGAACGGTGTTCCCTTTGCAAGATAAAGTACAATTACATGCACACTTTTCTCATCGCATTGCACGCCATCATTCCCCCCCATCTTCACACCCACTTTCCTTTAATCAGACTCATCATCTACCTACCAGATCTGGATCTGGATCAGGATCCTGCTGGGCTCCGCCTCCGAGGCTGTTGCAGATGGCAGATGCACCACTACTGCTGCTACTATCATCATTACCCTTCTCACTCAGCGGCCGAGATGCAGCTGTCGCTGCTGTCACCACTGCTGCTGCTATGTTCACTGGTGCAGAGGCCAGCAACACCCTGGCCCCGCCACCTTTACCCCCTCCACCTTCATCCTTGATACTACTCCTGCTCTTCTGGCTGGCGGTGCTGACGCCGCGAAGTGCCATCATCAGCTTATTTTGCTGCGCTGGAGATGCCGATGTAGTGGCCCCACTGCCTGATCTGGGCCTCAGTGGCAGAAGCATGGGTGGCAGTGAGGGCCTCTGCAGCGGGCCGGCAGTAGCCGCCCCCCCAGCATCCCGATCGCCTCCACCGCTTATCGTATTCCTGCCGTTATTACCTCCAACCGCACCACTGCTGCTATAAGTTGGGGCCCGTGGTGCGGGCCACATCTTTGATGACAGGCGGCCGGATGGTGTAACTGTCACTGGCATTATCAGCGGCGTTCGTGGTGGTGATGACGTTCCTTGTAGCAGCTGATGTTGGTGCACAGGGTTGGTGCTGTTCTGGCAGCCAGAGGACTGCTGCGCTGCAGATAACTTCCGGTCATTTTTGTAGGGCTCATCTTTGTGGGCGGCCAGTGAGTTGTTAGTGTGTACCACCGGCTTCGTCAGGGTTTCCGCTGCAACACTGCTTTCCACCGCATCCGACCGAGAGGAGGTGGTAGCAGCCACAGGTAAGCCATTATTATTGCCACCGTCATCAGGGTCATGGCTGCCGCCAGCTGCCGTGTCCCTGCTATCCCTCACAACGAGCACAACATCATGAGGCAGTACTCCATCACCAATAGCAAGTGCAGTCGCAGTTGCAGTAGCAGTAGCAGTGGCGGTACCGCTACTGCCAGCAACACCGCCATCGCCATCACCATCGCCGTCACCATCTTCGTTTATTGTACGTCTCCGCTTTGACAGCGACTTCCGAAAAGAGGTTATTATGGACGTTTCCGTACGGTGGCTCTGAATCGACATTGGCGGTGAGGAGCGGTCTCCTGTTGTCGCCAACTGTGGCTTGATAAAGCCCAACAATGCGACAGAGATACGGTGCCATGCAGAAGTGCGCAGGCGGAAGGCTTGCCTCAGAAGGGACGGGTTGCGAGGAAGCTGGTTATCCGAGTTGCGCACAGTGTAGGTATGCAAGGTCTGCTGTTGTTCAGACAGCGGTGCATAAAGGGATGAAAGTTGGAAAGGACGAAAACAAAATTTAATATTGGGTGAAGTGGAGGAACAAGCTAGTGTAAAGATGGGCCGATATTAATATTAATATGCATTGAAAAGCCCAAAGGCAGGTCAAATTTCAACCTGCTATTAGTATTAATATGCATCCTTAAGCCCAATGGCAGGTTAAAATTTGAATAAACGGAATTGTGCAGCTGAGGGCCAAACAAGGATGGGATGGATGAGGGTGGGACTGCTAATTGTGGCTAGCTAGCCACAATTGCCTATAGGCAAGCCTGCTGAAAGGCGCAAGCTACAAGACAGGGTGGCTGGAAATGATCATGATCCGTGCACGGCTGCAGGGAAGCCAGCAGTACCAGCTGAGGTTGCAGCCTCACTTAGCACTGTGCTGAAGTTGTAACTTGCCACTACAAATGAAGGGAATGGCCAGCCACATGGTCCACAACACATAATTGGAATCCTCCCACACAGGAGCATTATTGTGAAGGTAATGTCACTGTCGTTTGCGAAAGACTAGTTATGGTATTATATTATTTGTATACCTGGCGCGGGTTCAGCCCAGTGATTTTTTTTCATTTAGGGGGGGTCTCAATTTATTCCAACCTAAGTAACAAAGTTCCTAGCGTCACCGTAATGTATTCCTTAAG